>NC_134188.1:22128269-22443814 GCF_964188355.1 Buteo buteo
GAGGCAGGGGAAGGGTAAATGAGGACCCTCCATCCTACTTCCCAAAGCCTTGAAAGAGGTGTGAACGCCTGCGTGGGATGAGAGGCCTTTGCTCCTGCAACCTCACGCCTTCCCTCTCCCCTCCACCACATGCCACAGCATGGAAGGGCATTTCTGGCAGCTCCCAGCACCGGGGTCACATCCCTGCACAGCGTTTTGGGAGCGAAGCACGGAGCCAGCCACTACTGGTGCCACAGCAATGGCAAGGGCCGGCATGATGCTGGTGGTTATGAGATTGCAGCACCATCGGAAAGGAGCAACAGCAAACCAAAAAAGAAAATAAACAGAGATTTTTGATTTTGGCCTAGGTCTACAAAGTCATGCTGATTTTGGGCCACATCCATCCCCTACAGCAGCTGCACTGCCAAAGCACAAGCAGCAGAAGTAGCCGCAGATTTTTGTGGTTAACCCTTTGGGGTTGACTGGCTCTATTGCCACTGCTTGTCACATGCGCTTGGGGAGTATTTAACATCACCATGGCTTTAAAACCAAAATTAAGAGTGAGGGGGAAAATTACTGACAATTCCTAGAGGAGAGAGTGCAACAAAACCCCCACAACTTATATTTTATAGTGCATCATGCATAACCTCTTGCCCTGGATCACAGAAGCATGGTCCTTCCCCTGTCATTCTGCCACAAAAAAAGGACTTGGGTTTAACAGAAGACACTGGACTGACAGCCCAGGACCCAGATTATTTAATTATCTACTAATGACAAATAACAGGGAGAGCTTTGTGCAGCAAGGGATGAGGAGGAGAAGGCACACAGGAGCACACCAGGAGACACGCTGGTCCTTATAATCGGTCCAGAGTACCTCCGAATCAGGAGGAGTTGTCCCAGCAGTTTTCAGAGGGGACTTTCCATCTTCAGAGAGGGATAAGCTTTCTCCAATGCAAGATCCCCGACAGTGCCAAGGAGAGCATTAGATACAGATGTGCTGCTTGTGCCCGTATGTCACCATAGGTGATGCATGCACCAAGAGCGCGGACAACAAAACTCTTTGGGGCTGCGATGCTGGCAGAACCCTTGGTGCACAGGCTCTGTGCTCCCGTCCCAGTGCTGTCCCATGTCCCACCCCGAGGTCCCATGTCCAAGAGGCGGCCAACCTTACCTGAGTGAAGCGACGGACTAAGCAGGTCTTCCCCACACCGGCGTTGCCGATTAAAACAATTTTGAAGAGGAAATCATAATCTTCCATACTCATTTACGCAGCTGCAAGAGAGACAGAGAGTGCAACACAGTGTGAACCAAGGCAGTGGGGAAATGCCCTTTTATTCCTGCTGCACTTTATGCCTCCAGATATTCAGAACAAAGGTCTTCTGGCATGTGCGTGGCTCCTCAGATAAGGGAGAAGAGCCCTCCCCACTCCAAGCCGGGGCATCCACGTAGTCCAACATCAGCTGCTGCGAAACCTCAGCCACATTTTGGCTGCCCACGAATTACAGACACTGATTTTCAGCTTTCAAGCAATGCTCCATAAACCCGAGCCACCATTTCCTAGATGTCCCCATATGTTTGTTTTGATTTTAACTACATCAGCTCCAAAGGACAGTGTGGACTTTGCCACATTGTCCGAGGGGATCGCATAATTTATTTCTGTTACGGCAATACCCAGAAACCCCCCATGAGCTCCTCCAGGTGGGCACCAGGTACCCACAGACCAGGGCTGGGGCACACATGAGGGCAGAACAGATGGGAAAATTAAAATAATTTTAAAATAAAAGCAGCAGCGTTTGCCTTAAAGACGGAAAGAGCTCATTTGCTAAAATAGTACTGGGGAGTGGGGTAATAGCTTGGCTGAAGTACAATAAGAAAAGTTTTTTTAAAAGAATAAATAATAGATGCTATTAGGAATACTGCTGCTACTACGATCATTTTCTTTAGTTTTGTGAGGATAGCTTGCTTGGCGTACAGCTCAAATGGAAAGTGAACAGAGAGGAGCCTGGGGGGTACCCAGCACACATCACCCCCACCAAGTCCAATCTCCTTGGCAGGATGCAGAGACCGATGTTTCAGCAATGTCACAGGAGATGGGCAGGGTTGCCTACACAGGGGTAGACCTACAGGGCTTAAGTCACTCAAAGTATGGGAAGGACCAAACAAATAAATGTAGAGTTTGCTGCGACTGAGCAAGGCATAAGGGATGAGTATCCACACCTCCATCTCCAGTGCACCCAAGGGTGCCGCCAACACCGTGACCAAAGAAGGGGTCTGTAACCTTCGAGAAAAGCAACCACAGCCAGAAGAGACTCAGTTGGAGGTTTTAGGCAGACAGAAAAACCCACAGACAAGGGAGCAGAAGGGCAGTGTCCAAACCCAGCTGCATCCAGGAGGATCCACATATTATACATGGCATCAAAGACCTGTCCTCATGACTGGGCTGGGGTAATGGCATAAAAGACATCAGTAAAGAGACAGACTTACAAGCCGTCAGCTGAGATACCAGGTAAGGCGATACCTAAGCATCAGTACCTAACCCACCAGTACGTACAGATTCGGCACTGGACAAGGAGACAAAGCAAAGATGGGAAGCATAGGAGATGGGTGAGGAAAAAGAAACAGGTTTATGAAATTGCTAACCTCAGTAAAGCCCCAGATTACTCAGAGGGTTTTTACAGTGCTGATAAAGGGAGCAAATGCAGCACAGGTGAAACAAGCTTCTCATGCTCAACCCAAAGGCAGAGTGCCCTCTCCCGCTGCCTCCAAAGGTCCTTCCTTGGGAGGGTGCATTGCCACATACCAGAAGGCCCCAGATACAGACCCCAGTCCTGCCATACAGCTGTGATAGGCTCATGGTCAAACAGCCAGAGAGTACAAGATAAAACCGAGACAGCCTGGGTCTGCCTGGCAGGGTACACAGAAACGGCTCTCCAAGCACCACCAAGAGCCTGGTGGACCTGAAGTCAGACAAGGTGGAAGACTGAGTCACCTGCTTCATGTCTGTGAACCTCGGCCTTTCCAGCAGCCTAAAAAAAGGGTAACCACACCAATTAGTGACTAATGATCTGCATCACATCAGCAGATGGTTAGCAGGGACACAGCTGAGTCACTACACACCGATATGTCACTTTGCCTGGGCCAGTGATGCAGCACAGCACTTGCCCTGCTTCTGCTTTGCTGAGCTGGAGCTACGGTCCCCTGCAAAGTGCCAAAGAGCAGCAGCTGGAGCCGTCCTGAGGATGCTCTAACCTCACCTTGCTCCGGCACACAAGACCTTGTGGCTCCCTCCTATCTTTTAATACAGTGAAAGAGTGGGACCTTAAAGAGCAGCCTCAAAAAAATGCCCTTTTTTATTTTCTGGGGGTTGTTATATTGTGTAATCATTTCTTATCTCTGTGCCTGGCTTTCCCAGAGTGGGACTGGATAACGACAACAGTATTAAAAACACGTTGACAGTGCTCTTACAATGAAGACTAAATGTTAATATAGGGTTTCAAGCTTTCACACTAGCCAACGTGAAGAAAAATGTGATCATCCACTAAAAGCTATTTCAAGACTAAACGAGACTTACTCAGCACTGGATAATTATCCCTGGGATGCTTCAAATCCCAGAGGACACTGCTCCCCCCGGAGGGATATCAGTTCTATTACTTGTCTCCTAAACAATCCAACATTCAAATTTATCTTCTCAGGAAGCTTAAAAATAAACTTCCTCTGCAGATCTTTGAGCTCAGAAACACTAAATGGCTCAGACATACCCTAGAGTTATGTCTGATCCCCTTCATTAGGCTCCAGGACTAATCATATGTGATAATGACCCCAACCGGCAACTGGAAGATGAGCCAAGGCCATAAAACAACACGACGATGAGATTAAATGCCAGAACCGAAGACGCACAAAAAGTGGGGGCACAGGAGGGGAGAAAGTAAAGCAAGCAGCAAGGAAGAGAGAGAAGTGATTTGGGAAGTGGAGTGGGCAGGTGAGGTTGACCCTCGCTGCCCTATCACCCCTGTTTGCCCAAACTGGTGTTTCTCCCTCCGATGCAGACACACGCTAACCCACCACGCCGTCAGCGCTGACCACAGAAACGTTGCATCAGTTACCCTTACGAAATCTTCTCCTGCAAGCCGAGCCTTTCAGCCAAGTGACCTTTGCTGCTGACTCAGGCTCACGCATCCCTCCCTCTCCTCAGGGAAGATGTGTCTCAACCTCTGCCCGGCTCGCCACGGCTGGGGAATGTGCATCGCAGCAATACAGCACACTTCGAATTATATGCTAAAAAAAAAAAAAGCAGTACGCAACTTTTTTGTTTGTTTTTGTTTTCTTGGGGTTTTTTTTGTGTTTGTTTGTTGGGGTTTTTTTCCCCCCCCATTTTCTTGTGTTTGCAGGCACAGGGCTCTGCCTTGCATCCCTGCTGTGGTTTAAAGTGTCGGCCACAGCTGCCTGTCCCACCCTTTGGCTGAGACAAGACCCTGCAGCAAGGGCAGGGGATGGGATGCCTGTCCATGCCCCAGCCACCCCTCACCATGTTTATTTAAACCACAAACAGGGCTGGCTACAGCACAGAGACATGCCCTGTCATGAGATGAAGCAGGAACAGAGCCTGAGGCTGGTAGCAGGGCAGAAAATTGGGTTTCGCAGCCATTTTTCCCAGAGACGGTTTTTACAGCTCGCATCCCAACCAGACCCCGTGGCTCATGAACCCCCTGGGCTGTTCCCACCAGCCTCGCAGCGGAGCAGTTTTGCAGGGTTTTATTTTGTTTGTGTCACTGCTCTGCTCCACTCCGTCACACAGCCCCACGCACGGTCACTGTGGGCAGGAACAAGGGGCAGGGAGGGGTAAATCAAAGTGGGACCACCACCTGGAAAGTGATGATGGAGGAGAAAGACTACTCCCACCTGCTTCTCCTGTTCACCACAAGCCTAGGAGTTTATCCACAGTACACATGCTTCAGGGAATAAGATATCCAGGTATGTTTTAAGTTTATTCCCTTACATGATGCCCTCTCCCTGCATTTGCTCCATTCACCCCTTAGTTCTCCCTGATCGACTTTGGTTTACTTGGGAGTGTTTATCATCATCTGAACCAATTATTTTATCTTTTTGCAGTGTTTTTTCACCCGTTAGTTTGGATGGGCACAGAAGGTTCCTCTTCATCTCTGACCTGCTGTGACCATGCCATGCTCAGCCTCCTTGGGTACCAAATAAGTGGCAGAAACACAATACAAAGGTTCAAATACTACCTGGGAGACATGAATGACTTTGTAGTGGCCAAGTTCTCCTTGAAATGGATGAAACCACTATTCTGCCCATCCCTCATCAGCTTTTATACCAGCATGAGTCTTCACACAAAACGACCAGCAAGTATGAGTGAAGTTTTCAGCTGATAAAGAAATCTCTGGCACTTCACTCAATTTGTTTTGTCAAGGAGGAATTTCTACCTCTAGGCATGATCAGAGCAGGCTCTATGGTGATGATTTTGCCCCAATTGTTTTGGTTCCTGGAGTCAAAAAGTGGAGTGGGATACTTCAAAAGAGCAAGCCTTTCTCAGTCAACCGCAAGGTGTGCCAACCTCTGCCTGTCTCTTACCCTCCCTGAAGATCACAAGATAACGTGTGCTCAGCAAACACGATGGACAGCCTTCATCTGAAGTAAAAAACCTTTCATGTGTAAAAGAATGTTTTGATGCCTTCATTTTAGAAGAACAAAACAGAAATAACCTGTTGTTTCTAAACCTCCGTGGTATCTCAGTCCTCAGTTACAGGCGGAGGAATCATGGAGCAGGAGCTCACATCTCTGCAGGGCCAAGTGACAAGGGGAGCAGAGAGTGTGTGGCACATCATGGCATCACCTTGTCTCCCCACCAGTCTCACTCACGGGTTTTCATGAACTGTAGCCTGAAGAAGCATCAAGCTTTGTGGGCATGTCCTGCTTACAAGCCATAGTTACAGGGCCACTGTCAACAAATCACAGCAGGTCAAATCAGAGCAGGCTTAGCACAGCCAGGTGATGCAGACCCACGCATGGCTATAGAATCACAGAATCATTTATGTTGGAAAAGACCTTTAAGATCATTGAGTTCAACCATCAACCTAACACTGTCAAGTCCACCACTAAACCATGTCCCTAAGCACCACATCTACACATCTTTTCAATACCTCCAGGGATGGTGACTCAACCCCTTCCCTGGGCAACCTGTTCCAATGCCTGACAACCGTTTTGGGGAAGAAATTTTTTCTAATATCCAATCTAAACCTCCTCTGCCGCAACTTGAGGCCATTTCCTCTCGTCCTATCTCTTGTTCCCTGACAGAAGAGACCAGCCCCCACCTCACTACACCCTCCTCTCAGGCAGTTGTAGAGAGCGATCAGGTCTCCCCTCAGCCTCCTTTTCTCCAGGCTGAACAACCCCAGTTCCTTCAGCCGCTCCTCATTAGACTTTTGCTCTAGACCCTTCACCAGCTTCGTTGCCCTTCTCTGGACACGCTCCAGCACCTCCATGTCTTTCCTGCAGTGAGGGGCCCAAAACTGAACACAGGACTCAAGGTGCGACCTCACCAGTACTGAGTACAGGGGGACGATCACTTTGTCACACGATTTTCTGGTACAGACCAGGATGCCGTTGGCCTTCTTGGCCACCTGGGCACACTGCTGGCTCATATTCAGCCGGCTGTTGACCAACACCCCCAGGTCCTTTTCCACCAGGCAGCTTTCCAGCCACTCTTCCCCAAGCCTGTAGCGTTGCATGGGGTTG
Source organism: Buteo buteo (assembly GCF_964188355.1). NCBI lineage: Eukaryota > Metazoa > Chordata > Aves > Accipitriformes > Accipitridae > Buteo > Buteo buteo. The sequence continues at coordinate 22,135,002 of NC_134188.1, forward strand.
TTGAGACCCAAGGGCAGGACCCAGCACTGAGCCTTGTTGAACCTCATACAATTGCTCTTGGCCCATCGATCCAGCCTGCCCACATCCCTCTGTAGAGCCTTCCTGCCCTCGAGCAGATCAACACTCCCGCCCAACTTGGTGTCATCTGCAAACTTACTGATGGTGCACTCGATCCCCTTGTCCGGATCATTGATAAAGATATTAAACAGAACTGGCCCCAGTACTGAGCCCTGGGAAGCACCACTTGTGACTGGACACCAACTGGATTTAACTCCACTCACCACAAATCTTTGTGCCTGGCCCAGCAACATGCCGGGTAAAAAAAAAAAACCAAAAAAAACCCAAAAAAAACCAACCACAACCAAAAAAAACCCCCAAACAACAACAGCAAACAAAACCCAAAACTATCCACAGCTGCAAAGGCTTCTCCACATTTAAGGATAAAGACTGAAATTATATTAAGCCAGAAACACTGATAATTTGCACCTCAGCTTTATCCCACCTCAAATCCTCATTTACAACCTCCTGCTCCAATTAGGCACACAGAAGGGTCTGCAGCCTTTTCCACCTGCTGGAGTTAACCAGGAAGTTAGGGTGGGTTTTGATGTATTTATACAGTTCTTAATGAACAAGTATTTTCTGTTCTTCATCATCCAACAGCTATAAACAAAAATAAATTTACCTAACTGCTGCTGTTTGAACTCGAGCTGTTTATGCATACAGATATTACATTGATTGCACATACCATATGAGCCAGGAAATTCAAAGCTAAGGCTAATATTTCAAGCAGAAAATTATTCCTTGCGGGCCAGAAAATTGCAGGGAACTTGGGTCTGGACATGCTGCTGCATTACGTAACTCAGGATAAAATATTTTCATTTCCAAAGCACCTGCCAACCCAAGTGGGCTCCTGCACTCGGCAAGCGTGAGCCCAGCTCATGCCCCTCTGCACACAAGCAGCCTGGATTTCCTTCTGCTCCCTTGCCCACCGTCCTCACTCCTCCTCTCTACAAGGTTTAATCTCACTTCCATTCACACTGGAAAAATGAGAAGACTTCATCCCCACGAAAGCCTGGATCACCCATGCCTCTGCTGCTGGTGGCAAAGCCACAAGCACATGGGATCCACGCTTTCAGCTTGGTGCGACATTAAAACTCCAGGGATGTCCTTCCCAAATTCAGGGGAGAAAGATTTATTGCAGGCACCTGGGGTTGCAAAGCCCAGCATTTCCCATCTTCTCCCATCACACTTGCCATTCCAGGCGAGCAATATCCAGTTGCCCGTGCACTGGCAATCCTAAACATGCCTCTTCATCAAGGATGGTCCCTCATAGGAAGGGAGGTCCTGAGTGCAGAAACACTATGCCTCCAAGTGAGATTTCCCAGGCAGAAACACAGCAGGTTTCATCTTCACATGCATCACCTCCAAACAGTGCATACACCTTCCATGGTGCATTGGGCATGCCATGTACTGACACTACCACTGATAAATTCAGGCTAAAAAAGTCCATCCAATGCTTCCAGGAGGCATCAAGAAACTACGCACGCAGTGCAGGGAGGTGTGGGGCTTCCCTGTGCACGACAGCCCCATCAGCATTCATTGGCTGACCAGCTGCCAGTCATTCAAACGTCTAGACACATTTGAAAAAAAAGAGCAAATTGCATCCAAACTTTCCAGCTGGAAAAAGCAGTATATTATGAAAACCTCAGCCCTACCCTATTTGGAGAGATTCCTGCTCCTCAACCCTTTGCTCAGGATATTTCTCTTACAGAAATCAAGCGAGCTGAGTAGGTTCAAGTTCTCATGTACCACAGCTATGTTTTATCTTGCAGATATATTTCTATAAACAGCAGAAAAGCTAAACCTGAGGGGGTTTGCATCAACGACCGCACAGAGCACACAGCCCTTCCCCTTACCTCTTTTGCCATCAGGGGAAATTCGCAGCTCACTGGACTACTTTGATCAGGTCCTGGCTCATACATTAGTTGGCCTTGAGGAGCTTGCGCAAGTGCTACGGAGGAACCCACTGACCAGTGATTACAGGCTCTTCACCGTAAAACCAGCAGGTAAATCCAGCACCAATATCATCCCAAGGAAGAGCCTGGAGCAGGAGCTCTGCTTTACTGGGCAGAAGGAGCTCAGGAAAGCAGGATGCTCAGCTGTGATGCCCACGCTCAACACGAGAAGGTCCAGCCTTGCCACAGCCCGTGGCTGGACACCAGCTCTCCTCGCTTCCAGAGATCACTGACTGCAGACTGCCCTCTTCATCTGCCTGCTTTGCTTAATGGTGGAGGTTACGGATCTCGCGTTCAGGAGCAATCTTTGGATTTTCACATGTTCCTGGCATCCCCTGATGGTGAAAAGGCTTTGTGTCCATGCTGTCTGCCTCTGGGGGAAGTCTTCTGGGGGGCTTTGCCAGTGCCGGTGTTAAGAGTAGCATTAACACACATCGTTAATCATTTTCTGTTGGGCGGTGGAAGGGTGGGTGGTGTTTGGGTTGGACACAGCCTTGAGGGTCTCGGTGCCACCAAAGGCTCTTCAGGAGAGACCAGGCAAGTCACAGCTGCTGCAGTCCAGTGTCCTCATTTAACTTTCCCACCTCCTGGAGAGAGGGGAGACTTGGTAACATTCCTAACACACTTCAGTGTTGGGAACAGCCATGGAAGTGCAAAATATCACATGCAGACACCAAGTTATATTCCATCAAATATATCTGAGGATTGAACTGTTAATCAGTGATGATTCTCCTCACACAGATAAACGAACTAATCTGATTTCTGTGTTACTTAGCACAAATGAGATACACACACAGTACTTGCAAAATAACAAATAGAAAATTAATTTCTTTAGGATTAAAAAAAGCTGACATGCACATCCACAATGCCACAATAGTGGCTGATGAAACCACACACCAGCAGCAGCTCACCCAGGATATGCACCATTTTTGGAAAACTGTTTCCCAGCATGAGAACAGTGCTGCACTCCATTTACTGGCAGAATCTGGGTTCTGACTGCAAAAATGTCAGTGCAACCTTAACATATGCTTTTATAAACATCTTTTAAGACATGCCTGGACATGGAGGCCCAATACTGCATGCTCAAAACAACACTCTTTGTTTTGGCCACATTTTAGCAAACCATGCAACCACCAAGCTGAATGCTCTGCAGCAACACATTTTTTGCATGGAAGCAGTTAAATACTCAGCCAGCACAGCAGGCAGGCTGACTTCCAAGCGTAGAAAACTGCATTGCCAGAAATCCAGCCAAAAATGCTGTTTTAGCCACTCAAAAACAACCACCTCTTCCCAAAGGGAAAAAAAAAAAAACAAACCAGAATGATTTTTTTTAAAACTACAGCCAAGCATTAACTGGAACATGCCTTGCATGGAAAAGCCAGGAAAACTTCCTAAGCCCAGCTCTCTACAACGGGAAATAAAGCTCCCACACCAAGACATGACCCACTGAAATGAGGAAACCCATCAGCACCTCAGGTGAGAATTACTCTGCCTTTAGAAACAGGGTGCAGGATCAGGCTGAACCTCAGGTGTGTCCCATGAGCTGGGCGAGGTTTTTGGGGACAGCAGCCCTACAAGCAGGGAGGCAAAGCTGGAGGAGGAATAATTCGCCCTTGGTGCAGAAGAGAGGTATGTGCATGTCAACCAGGTAAAAGGTAAAGAAATCTTCTGATGCATTAAGTTTGCTGGGCTGGCATGGGTTTGAGTGGCATCACGGTCATATGTGGAGATGTTTTGACATTGGGTGAGAGAGATCTAATGAAACACTTGCAAGATTAGACAGTTTGACACCAATGTTTTTGACAAGATACGAGAAAAGCTATCACAACTAAAGGATTTCAATAAAATATTTATGAGAACATCGTGACTCAAATGAGGTTGCAAATACAGAAGTATCATAAGTGTAAGTATGTCATTACCCAATGACATAAGTCCCATAGATGTACTGTAAAATGTGAATATGTACACTAGATAGTTTGGGTTGTAAAAGCATGTCCAAGAAAATTTTCTGGAGTTTTAACTACAATGACATGTCTTACTGCTGTTGACCATCTTGTTTTGATTGTGCCAGAGACTGCGCTATGAACAAACTAGAAATTTTTGCTAATAAGGCTTTGGTTTGTAAGAATGCTTTTTAATTAAAAAAATAAGCAGGTATTTCCACCTCTTGATTTCTGCTCAAGTTAGCTTGTGATTTACTGGGATTTACATCACTTCTCCATCAAACCTAGTAGAAGTAACAAGTAATTAAGCCTCGTCTAATCTGACTTTCACATGGCTGAGATCAGCATGCAGAGGGCTGTGCTCGGTACCCTGCGGCTTGGGCTGCGGGATCCACGGCACTATGCGTGATGCTCCTGTACTGTGTCATCCCATCCCACTGGTGAGACCAGGCTGGGCCACCCCAACAGCGTCCTGCAGGAGCAAGCAAAAAGCTAAAAACTAACTGCTGTATTAAGATGAAAGGTTGCTGTTTGTCCACAATGGACAACAGGATCCACAAACCAAAAACCAACCCCAAAAATGTCGGCTCTTGGCTCTGTGGCTTGGGACAGATATATCAGACTTAAGAGGTACCTTTCCCAAAACATAATGATAAATTAGCAATACCAGCAGTAAAGGGAAGAGGTAATAAGCAAGATAAAAATCCTAGAATGGTTTGGGTTGGAAGAGACCTTTTAAAGATCATCTAGTTCAACCCCCCTGCCATGGGCAGGGACACCTTCCACTAGACCAGGTTGCTCAAAGCCCCATCCAACCTGGCCTTGAACACTGCCAGGGATGGGGCAGCCACAAATTCTCTGGGAAACCCGTTCCAGTGTCTCACCACCTCACTGTAAAACAAAAACAACAAAAAAAACCCCAAACCAACAAAAACACCCCCCTATCTTGCACACTGTTCTTGACAACATATTTCATCATCCATTGAGTTGATCTTACTAATATTCAGTTACACCTTCTGAGGAGCAGACGCAGTACCTATCTTTCCTCCATACCAGATTCAGTCTGTGTCCCATATACCAGATCTCCAAAGAGGAGATGCACACTCTCCTGCTACAGCTATGTGCACTTCTGCTGGCTCTCTTAAAATACAAAGAATCAAAGCCAAAACTGCAAAAGCCAAGACACTACTGCTGTAAGAACTGTACCTGCACTATAGAAGCTGTAAAAAAAAAAAAGAAAGAAAAGGAGAAAAAAAAATCACATTTCTCTGAAGCATTAGGATTGATAAAGTTTTAGTGAGAGAATCTTGACCCCTAAACTAGCACCTCTCATACATTTTATGTTGCAGCCTGAAGTGCAGTGAAGAAGCCTTCCAAGACAGTTACTTGAAGGAGCCTTCTCCAGGAAGGAACACAGAATTATTAGGGCAATTAATCACACACTGCAGGTAACCCACCTTCAGTCAGTCATTTGCATCTGGATTCTGTAGGGCAGCATCATCCCGGTGACTCAAGAGGGAGGCTGACATCACCAGGCAAAACTTTTAGGCATGCCCTCTAATTCAAGAGCATAGCCTGCTACTAGAAAGTAGGATTGCTACGAGAAAAGGGTTTTTTGTTATTTTTTTTCAACTTACATGAGGAAATAAAGTGATCCTGTGTTTCAGCTGGAGGCTCCCTTATCACAGCCACAGGTACAACATCAGCCAGCCACATGGGAGCTGTGCATCACACCCCTGTGCCACCACAATAGGAAAGGAGGCAATTTGCAACACCACGTTGGTATTTAGGAAGGACTTCTGCCTCTGTTATGCATTTTAAAGGAAGTTCCTCCCCCCAGAATTATAGCTTTTTGGAACATGAAGTGACAGAGGAATAAAACAGAGTTAAAGCGTTACAGGCTCCTGTTAAGAGGGCAGAAGCAACGCAATAGCATTGACTCCTTAAATCCTTATGGGGAGGAAGATGAAGATGCTGGAGAAGATGAGGGCAGCTCAGGGAAGCTCATCTCCCAGCTCCCTGCTCCTCCAAAGACAAGCTTAAGATCCCAAACCAGGGGGCCCTCTCTGCCACAAAGATCAAGTTTGGGGTGATGGGTCTAGGCTAGTCCTAGGCTGATTAATTGCCCCAGTGCTCCCCAGTTCATCACCTCCTCTTATTTCCAGACGGGAAGCGCATTTGGCCTGTAACATCACACATGCTCATGCATCCAAGCAAGTATGCTTCTGCTTCATAACAAAACTGCACCACCAGCACAAGCATTGTCCCCTTTAAAGAGTTTTCCCCTCTAAAAATGCTCTCATTTGATGGAAACCCCTCAGCTGGGATCAGCCAACCTGTCTGGCAAGCGGCTGAGCTGACAGGGAATATTCTTTGCATTTCTGCAAAGAAACACTGCGGTACAGTTTTAACTGCGAGTATCTGCCAGAGAAGCAGATGTTTCACAAAAACAAATTGTTCAGAGGAGGAAGAAAGTGGAAATAATAGAGACTTGGGTGTAGCTTCAGGGCTGGTTTAAGCTGATGCAAGCCCTGCTGCTTCCAAAGGGAAGGTTCCCAGCCCTGCCCGCACAGCCATGCCTGTGCCCAGCACCCTGCCAGCTACAGGAAGGACTGGGGAAAAAATCTGGGGGTGAGACAGCAGAATTAGATTTTACAGCCCTGGTCCCAGTATTTCATTTTTGTAAAAAAGTATCTTTACTGTAACTAGTATCTCTATAATGGTAATTTCATATCATGGCTCCTGCGTAAGATTTTTTTATAAGGATATCACAGGTCTCTTCATAGAGTAAAGAACAGTGTTCATGTTCTGGTTTGATTTTAGCTCACATGCTAACACATAGCCTGTTTTCAGTTCCCCCTTACAGTTTCAGGTGGTTACAGTACTTTTCACTTGTGCTAAACCACCACAAAAGTACAGTTACTCATATAGGGCAGGTATCTACTGTTAAAACCTTATTTCAGCTTTGGGCCAGCTGCAATTCAAGAGACCGCATGTGTTAAATTTGACACACACACCAAAAAAAAAAAATCCCCAAAAGCAAAAAAGCAGCTTTAGAGTGGAAGCTTTCTGTTCTATGTCTCCTAACACTACAAGGACATTACTTAAATAGCTTACCTAAAAGCCTGAAATCTGAAAAAATAATTAAAAACAGTGTTCCAGGGGCAGGGTCTTTGAGATTATTTAAAGCTGATGCAGCAAGTAGTACCTTGAGGACTAAAGCAGGCAGGCCCCCACAAAACCAAGCATTGCATGTGCATGCACACACACACAGAGTAAAAGACTGCATCAGTCACAGCAGCTCTCTAGCCCAGATAAATCATGTCTTCACCTCTGCACACCTCTACTTCCAGCTCAGCTACTCCCCATCTCCAGCCACACGGGTTAATAAATTATTGCAGAGATGTGCAGATAGAGATTTGCATTTGGAGAGAAGGTGAGGGAACAACTGCAGATTCTGCAGCACCAATATTCACACTTTCGATGTTGTCGATGTTCAACACCCTATGACATAGCCCAGGATCTCCCAAAGCGTGGTACTTTTGCTCAAAAATACCTTCCCATCGCAAATATGATCTCTCGGGGCTTTTCTAATATAGACGTTGCTGTGTTATATATAACACCACATAAAAATACAGAGATTGTCCTTTACTACTACTGATCTCCTGGCAGCAGCCTGCTGAAGTTTTGACCTCTTTGGGACTAATATTAGGAAGCAGAAAGTTCTTTCCTTTTGTTTACTTAAAGCAAACAGTAGCCAGTCCTCAGTAGGCACCGATACCAACATGACATGGGCAGGCAGGGACCTTCACGCTCACAGCTGCATGGTCATGGGGACGCATCTTGGCACGTCAGCACCATGTTTGTGACCATTTATTTTTATTCCTTAGCAACAGAGAAGCTCCCAGGGTTGGGTTTTTGGTTTTGTTTGGGGGTTTGTTTTTTTTTTGCGTGTGTTGAATCTATATTTGGCACCCTGGGGAAATTCCTGAGCAGAAGATAGCAATTTTTAAAAGAGAGGATAAATGCTAGCACTCAAGTTTTGCTGACAGTAACACCACCCCCAGGCTTTCGGTTAGCTTGAAGTGCTCAGACCTGGAGCTAACAGGAGTCCTCACATGGACCAGGCATCAAGAGTCACATCCATCACACTTTCTGCCTTTGCAAAACCTTGCTCCAGCATAAGAGCAGGAAAAGATTTATTGGCTCATAAAGTCTCTAAGCCATTTGTATCATGTGTAAACCAACATCTCCAAGGCTCTGAACTTCATCGCTGTTCAGCAGCACTGATTGGTCCCACAATGGTTTTTGTCCTGTGGGAGCCAGGACCCCTCAGTAATAGCACTGTCTCAAAGAGGGTGAAAAAACCAAAAGAAACTTCAATACAATACAGTAATTCTGAACTAAGACACCATTCTTGCCATAAATCATGGAAATATCAATATCCCCCAGCTCTCTACAGCTCCCAAGCAAACATGCAAATTAAATCCTGCCTAATCTACATGAGAAAAACAAATAATACCTGATGTTTCCCAACTCTGTTAGCAACATGGCCTTTAAAAAAAAAAAAAGATTTAATCATAGGAGGATGGAAAAATCACATGGCTCGGCGGTTTCATTGGTTGTCATGGCAAATGAAAATCCCTGACTCTCCAACTTGTGTGTTTTAGAGGAAAGGAGACAACAAAAATGCCCTTTTTTTACGACTAGAAAGGAATGTTTTCCTAATAATCGCTCGTGAACCCACTGCACACTATATATAAACAGCTGCTCCTTCCCAGGGAAAATGTTTGCTGTTTCTTACTGAGCGATTCTCAGGGATCCAGGCAATTCAGCCCCGGCAGACATTCAGGCGCGGGTAATGAGAATCATGTGCTTTTCTACGTGGTGACTTCTTGCCTGCCAAAGGGAGCTTGAACTAGCTGGGGGGTGTCTCAGCCCCACGAGGGCTCTCCCACCGGCTCGGCACGGCCGGGGGATCCTGGCAGCGGCACAAGCCCCCTCCCCTGCTCCCACACTCAGCATCACCGCCGCCTTTCTTGCCACACGTCCAATAACAGGGGTTTCTTCCTGTGTTCTCAGAGCAAGCCAAAACCGTGGATATTTGCGAGTTTTCGTCTGCCAGACAGGTAACAGCAGCCAAGACACCCCGGCGTTTGCTCCAACGCGGGCAATCCGAAGCACCTTGCACCCTGCCTGCACGACCAGCACCACGCACCTTTCATTACAGTGGATTTTCTGAATATAGGTGGGAGATAATTTGGCTGTAACTTCAGGAGCAGGTCCCTAAAGAGCCTGCTCCTTCCAGCCACGCTGCCTTTTGGTTTTGCTGCATGCTAAGGATCTGGGAAGTTGAGTATATCCACGCGGCAGATTTACATCAGTCATTTCACCGCCAGGTCTTATGTGGTTGGTTTTGTATGCAGCCCTTCCCCTCCTGCAAATCCTTCCCTTTGCTCCCGGGCTCCAACGCAAGGCCTTTTGTCTAGAAGGAACAACAAGACCCTAAGGAATAATGTTTATTCTACAACGTTGTAAGCGATGCTCCTCTGTGCGTTAGGGGTTTTCTGCCACCCCCATCCTCTGCGGCTGCGTGGGGAGGGACCAGAAGTTGCACAACCCCACACATGTGGCTGGCTGGAAAGCAGCCCCTTCTCTAACAAAAGCTGCAAGTTCCTTCCCTTATATTCCCCCAAAAAGCAGCTGTGTATGAAACCGCTCCACGGCACTGCAACGCTGGCTGCATACGTACACCGAGGGCAACCGAACCGCGCTCCTCCCCACGCTTCATCCACAAACCCAGCCGCAATCAGGGACGTCCGTGCAAATTAGGTAAAGGCAGAAGGATATAACAAGGATAACCAGTTTGGATCCTTTATCTTTTAGATAGGAGGCAGAAGGAAGGAGATTCATCATCATCCTCCCCGGCTGGGCTGTGCCTGCAGGGCTGTGGGTGAGCCACCCACCTTCTCATTTACAGCTTGCACATACCAAAAGGAGGTCACTTTGTATCGAGCATGAGATAAATAGATTTCCACAATAACTTTTCAGCTCCAGCACTGAGAATGGTATCACAAGCCTCATACGTTAACCCTTACCCACACCATAGAGCCGAAACTTCGAAGCTGCTGAAGTTACTGGAAATGCAGCCGCAACCCAGGGGACAAGGGAACTTGGCTTTTTCACCCAGGCAAAAAGTCAAAACCAGGAGACAGGATATTTCCATGCTGAACTCCAGCCAGAGCAGCCGTCGGCATGCCGGTCCTGCAGCATCCCTTCCCTGCAAGGGTTGCTGGCTTGCAGGCTCAGCCCTCCAGCAGTTCGGGGTCCGGAGCATTTCTGGATTGCTATGCACGTGGGTGGATGCAGGGAGGGATGGGCAAGGGAGAAAGCATGGGCTGAAGGGGAATTAAAAGACAGGCTGAGAAAGAAAAAAGAAAACAGAAAGCAAGCCAAAACCAAGCAAGAAAAATTCTCTTTAAGGTATTACACCGGAGTGGGCTGAGACTGTTGGATACCACACAATTTTACTCCTTTAAGTTGAAGGGATGTGACAGAGCAAATGTTTTTCATCCTGACTAGGAGACTTTGTCCTGAGGCTAATGCCAGCTGGTTACACTCAGGTGTTCAAGATCTTGACACACAACCCTGAAAGAAAAGCCTTTCGGTCACAAAAAAGACTGCATTAGCAGCTTCTTAAATACATATATACTTTGACATTTTTCTTTAGGTTAGAGCTTATCAAAGGAGATGGCATGAGCCAGACAGACTGTGCTTATGGGGGTAAGAAACATCTCACATTTGTTCATTCCTTGCATTTCTCCAATTTTACACAAAACTATTTGGACCGCCACCATTTGTTCTTTAACAAAACGTGCAGTCTACCCAAAACGCTATTTGTAATTCAAAACTCAACATAAGGCATTTTCATTTAGTAAAATACAGAATTCTCTTCATGTTTCAGTTTGCCATTTATCCCAAACACAAGCAGAGCCTTGCCGTCCCCCAGCACAGCACACTCCCATCAAGTATAAAGCAATGTGCGAGCACCAGCTCCTACTGCACAGCAAATTGCCATTAGTTATAAACAGATTTCATGTCTAACAGAGCCCATCTAAAGCGAAGAAGGGACTTCTAAAGAAGTTCTAGATTTATTTCTAGTCCATTCTATATGTATTTCTATACTACATGTGACTGAAATTGGATATTCAGGACTGTACCACAAATCAGAGAACAAACAGATTATTTGGGGGGGGGGGGGTGTGCATGTTTATCCTCTCAGCAGGGGGAAAAAAGGTAAAGATAAAGACTAGAAGTCAGAATATAAGACTTTTTGGCTCTGCTGACAATGGCTTGTAGGACTGGTCCTACATGGCACTTTAGATTTTATTCTTCCCTACGCGGCAGTCATTATATGCATTGTTCTGACCTGGCACTGCAAGACCAAACCCATCCTGCAAAGCTCTGTGCAAGGAATTTTTGCAGCAGCATTATCTTAAGACTTAACTTTGAAAGCAGATTTACAAAGTCACTGGTTTTCTCTCTGAAAACAGAGGGTTTGCAAGACTTACACGATTTTATTACAGTGAGCTAACTCCAGCAAGAACAAGCGAATTCTAGCTTTGAACCACCTTTTCAAACTACGCTGTTCTCCAATCTATTTAGTTTCTCTCCAAGGGAAGAGAAATCTTCACTGTTAATGTGTGCTGCTGCTCCGTTGTAATGTAAGCACCTTAGTGTGTCTGCAACAGTCATGTGCAGAGCAACTTAAATTAAGCCAGCCTGAACAACTGGATACATGTATGATAAAAAGCAAAAAAGAAGCTGCTGTGGTGGTAAGGAATCCAGGCAGGGTAACAAGGCTTGCAAAAGTGGTTTCATCTGGACTAGGGTATTTGCTTAGCTGGCAGTGCTCTGAATTGCTACGGATGACGGTGAAAGGAAACACATTATAGCTGTAAAAATCTAGGTTTAAAGGAAGAAAAAGTGGTTTAAAGAAACTGTGAGGCAATTCCAGGTTAGGATTACAAAAGAAATAAAAGTTACAGGGTGAAAAGACAAGGGAAATGGGAAGCACAGAAGGATACGGGATGAATCGGGGATAAGGATGCCTGGGTGGATGCTGCTGGAGGACCAAGGCATGAGCCCAGCCAGCAGCACTGCGGAGAGGAGCATCCGTGCCCGGCACAGCAAAACAAGGGCAGGAGAAATGCAGCCTGGAGGGGACGATGGGAAGAACAAACCAGCAAAAAATGATCCCTAACCCTGGAAGGACACCTGCCAGCTACCTACAGAGAGAAACTCAAAAGCTTTAGGATTACCTCTGCCAAAAGTTAGAAAACAGTCCGTTTTTAAAATTGAAAAGGAGATGCATATTCTGGTGAGACTGTGTATTGGATCTGGGAATCTGAATTCAAATACTGAGCACAAATCGGGTTCAAGTGCAAATCACAGTGCCAGCATGAACAACAGTCACTACAACCCCAACTAACACATCCGTCTCTAATAAAACACGCGTTTGTAAGTCACAAATAGGCTTTCAGTTCACTGTCAAAAGCACAAAACAACCCAAGACAATCAGGGAAAATTAGGTATTAAGTGTCAAGTATCCCATTTGTGGTGCAATACAAGGGGACAGGTTTGAGTATTGTTTTGGCATAGAAATGTAGGTTAGCTTGTGGCAAAGACAAGTGCTCCACATCAAAAAAAGTCTTTGTAGCCTTTGGAGTGAAGAACTTCACCTCCAGTGGAGAAATCCAAGTTTTCACTGGGAGCTCGCTAATCCGCTGCTTTGGTTCACGGCTCTGTTCCTGCTACTCTGCAGTAGCCTCACATACTGGCCGGGGTTACAGCTGGCAGCTCCAAGTTCTCACTTAAATTGGTTTGAGTTGCTTTTCTTGGCAACTAACAAACTCTCTTCCCCCCCTCCCACGAAATTGGGTAAGCAGTGAGTGAGACATCCCAGGTACAAGAGCTGCAGATAACAAGGGTGACACAGAAAGCACCCCGTTTGCATTTCTTTGTACATTTATTACACTTAAACAGTCAGTGAAGCCAGTGTGTGCTCTTTGGAGCAGGCCTGTGTCCGCCCCAAAGCCAGCAAAATAAGGTCCAAGCACGGTTACAAACATCATCCCCTTCGCCCTCAACACAAATGCAGTATTCAGACAGATCCAGACCCTGGCTGTAATGAGCATGTAGGGATGAGGAAGCCTCGATTAAAAACATAATATTGTATCAAATTAAATTATTTGTTCATTATGCCGTTACAACAACCAACAATTTGAACATGGAAATAAACATCAGCCAGGTTTTTTAAGAGCACAAGAGGAGTGTTACAGACTCTATACGTGCAGCTTCTCTGTTTCACCCACTTCTCAGACTGTTCTCACGTTTGTTATTTGCTACTTGTTGGTACCTCGGTGTGCACCATATCAGTTTTCTTTATACCAGGCTGTACAGAAAGTTGTACAGACTCCAGCAACATAAGTACAAGTTCTGCTTTGAGAGAACATATTACAATTTTCTTTTTTTTTTTTTTTTTGGTCTATCACATTGAAAGAGGCCTGTGGCATTTTTAAAAGGTCACAGTTACAACTCAAAAGCTTCATTCAACATTTAACTATTGCATGGAGGGAGCGTCCAAGGACATTTTCTACCACACACATGCCCAGATGTACATCCTTTAAATTTCAAAGGGAGAACAAGTCATGCTCAAACCAGCGCATGCATTTTCCCCCTTTCCTTGTCTTCAAGAATAACTTCCAACCTGTGTCTTTGTAACGCTTAAATCTGAGGGAGGCTGATGGCCTCACTACACTCTGTACTACACAAAAATCACTTAATAAGCATTATTGTCCACCTCTGAGCACTCCGTACACACAGGAAAGACGGGTAAAAAGTAATAGATCAAGTGATTGCCCAAGGTCAGAAATTTGGGAGCAGCCCACATGTAACCAGACCTAAGCTTCATGCTCTCTTTTTTGGACTATCTTACCTCTCCAGCCTCATTCCCCACTGCTGCCCCCAACTCCTCTTCGCTTTTTCTTTACTATCCTTGATTTCTCTTTTTCTCCTTCTTTTCATTCTGCAGTCTTGACACCTGCCTTCCTCTGCCCTGGTATCATGCTCTCTACAGGCATTTTTGTCTTTGTCTGCCAAACAAGGTGTAATAGGGCTGGTATTTTTCTCTGGGCTGTGTTCAGGAAATTTCCCGTTTTAACTCCCTAAGTTTTGTATAGAAGTTACAGCTACCAAAATAGAGAAGATAATTCTTCCAGCTTCTCCTCCTACCTCCTCCTAGGTGCTGGAGAACAGGTCACCCATGACAGTATAGCCTTCCCTTGGGGGTCTTCATCATTTCTCCATGCAGACAGACCACATGCCACTGCTTTGCAACTGCCCAAATTCTCCCCTAGCCACTAATACCTTAGGGCCACCTCTGTCCCCAGACTACAGTAGAAATGCTTTCTATCCTAATTTAACATTCTGCAGGCAGCAATTGAACTGGTAAAGCTGCAAACAGCAAGAAAATACTATTTTAACTTGTGCTGCAGGTTGGAAGACTCCTGGACAGCAAAAGCAGCTCTGAAGCTCCAGTAGCTGATACTTATCTAGGAAGATTTCCAGCAGACATCATCCACCTCTTCTTAAACCCTCTCCTCCCTTTGCTCTAAAGAACAGCCCTTCCCTCCCCAACCAAAGCCTTGCCAACTAGCAGCTTTGCTGTTCACACAGGTTATTCGTGTGAAGAACTAGATTAATCTGTTGGCAAGAGAGCTCTTTTCCTGCAGAAGTACATCAGTGAAGCCTTCAAAAAAAAAAAAAAAAGTCCTTTCAGGGATTAAACCAACCCAGCATCCCCTCACATCTCAGTTATTGCAATTGTCCCCCTCTGGCCTTAAGAGATCTCATCTTGGATCACTGGCGTCCCCATTCGGAAAAACCAAAATCCTGTTAGAGGACAATTTTCCCAATTTTCCTGATTTGCATCTTCAGGGTTTCCTGTTGTTCTTCCTTCCATGGCTCCCCAACTCCTTGCTATTACTTTTCACATTTATTTTACAGCCTAGCCTATATCCCGCTAATTATCCTCAATGCAAAAGTGGCCGTATCAACCAGGCTCTCCCTCACGCATGGTCAGGTCTCCCTGCAAACACCCACCGAGCTTTCTCCTGCTCAAATATACTGCTGTCACCTGGCCTTTCCCTGCCTGTTTGTGACTGTGACCTACTGTCACCCAGCAGAAAGCACCGAGCTCTGCCAGCTGGAAACTGTGTTTTGCATTTGTACTGTTACGCAGGACGCAACGATGGGCCATGGGATGCTGCAGCCATGCACAGCAGCAAGAGGCAGAAGAAGGGACCCTGCTTGGTGGGCAGATTCTTAATATAAATTTAGTTTTTGATTTTTAAACTTAAAGCAGCGAGTCTCCCCTGTTGAGGCTTATCCAACTGTTCCTAAAAGGAAACGCCGGGCTGTTGCTCCCATGCCAGTCATTTTCCTCCTGGTCTGATCCACAGAGAGAGGCAATCCCTCCTGGCTCCATCAGGCTGAGCCATTGCTGGTGAGCTAAAAGCACGTGGTTCAGGTTTCTTGCAAACAGCAGGAGAGCAGGGAATTATGAGGAAGGATTTGAAGCGTCACAAGATGTGCTTTTGATATTTACAGGGATTTCTGTGACTGCTCAGAGGGAGCCCTTCCCATGCAAAAGCAGAAGTGTGACGGAGCGTATCTTTACTTTCCCGGGAACGGCCAAAATAGCCATTATGAGCTCCTCCTTTGCAAGAGGACAAACAACCCCAATCACACACTGAGACACGCTGGGACCCATTTCAGGGTTAGGATAAAATGATAGATGTTCCTTTTTAAAACCAGAAGTTGGAAAGTAAAATGTCAGTCTTGGACAAATCCCTCAAATGCCAAACCTTAGAAAACAACCTGTACATCAGTCCTTCAGCTCCTGAGAATAGCCCACGCATCTCTGGCACATGAGAAATCCAGCTAGTTTCAGGGATACACTGGAAAAAGTTGTACACTATGTACCACAACACATATTAGGAGTCAATTAATACATCCTCCCTTTAAAAAGGGCACACAATTTACAAGCCCTTCCTTCCTAGGAGGAGATAGATGCTGATTACAGGAAGGCATTCTCCGTAACAATTCTCTTCCTAAACTATACCAATTGCCTCATCCATTTGAAAGGTGCATTTGCACCTTGTCTCGGAAGAAAAGACGACCCTTATTAGCAACATCTGAACACTACCCAAAGTTGTTTGCATAACTGGACATGTTATTTTTTTCTGCATAGCACTGCTTGAATCCCTGTAACACCTTCCCACAGTGGCATTCCACAGTCCTACTTGAGATGGTACACAATTAAAGTCACAAGCGAAGGTAATGAAAAGATCAAAACAAGACAGGTTGGTTATACGTGTCACAGTAATGCTTGCAAATCAGTCTCTCCTCTAATTACCGAAGTATTTCCAGGAGGAATCAATTACAGCAATACGGATGAATGGGATCCTAAAACTGAAAAAGGCACTGGATTAAACATTAATGCAGTCATTGACTACTATCAATATATATATTTAATGGAGGGTGGGGCCTAGCAAAATATAGAATTGATGGGTTTTTAAATATCTAGAAAGACCAGAATCCTGCACACAGGGACTTTAAAATAGTCCCAGCAACACAACATACCAAAAATAAACTCATCCACCAGGCTATAATTATACTTGGTGTTTTGTTTTTATTGTAAAGATTGGTGTAAGCATTGGTGTAAGCATACAGCCAGGCAAGAAGCCAAGCCTCAAACTGTGCTCTATTGACTGCTGAGGTCACAGGGTGCTCCAAACAGAAACACTGGTTTGCCCAGACCAAGCCTAAAGATGATACAACGCAACCTCTTCTCCACACCAGGCAAGCTTTGGATGAGCATTGTCAAACAGCCATCTCAACTCAACAAGCTCCCCTTTCCTGAAAGCATTATACACATTTTAACCCTATTTTTTAAGGAAAACAAGATTTTGCAACCATCTAGCCTGGCCAACAGGCTCAAAAGTTACTTGAGGAAAGACTGTTTCAGCAAAATTACAAAGGCAATGTAATTTCTACAACTTTTGTGACTGACAGGCAGCTGGGATGAGCCCCAAATCTGCATCCACGCTGTAACTGTAGGGCTGACCTCCACCCTTGCCATTTTTTGTTTGGCTGCAGCTGGCTGGGCGCTCAGGACACTAATGCCTGTCACCCAAGAGCACACGTAGCAGCCATGCATTTCTTCTCCAGATGTTCTTGTCATAGCTTCCAATGGTAGCTACTTCTTTGCGTTACCCAGTTTCTGGACCTCTCTGTCTTGGTTTTTAGTGGTTCTGAGCCCTTGAAGCTTCAGCACTCAGCCACCAGAGTTGAAAGGGTTCAAAACCTCTCCAAAACACATGTTCCTGCATGGGACACAAAAGCTTATTAACAAGAGGTTCATCAATGATTTGACAACTTGAGCCTTGCGTCTAGTCTAGTAGAGCACGAACCCGCCTGGCAGATTACCCTGTACATAGCGGCACCGTTTTGTCTCACCTACCTTTGAGGAGCTAACCAAAATGTCCGAGTTAGTCTTATACAAGGTCTGCCCTCCCTGCCACGCCGTGAGACAAGCATCTCTGAATCTGCCATCTCTCTCCAGTGACGGTGTCTGGGACCTACAATAACAACGTTCCACTTTAGACAACCCAACTTAGGTGCCTGCGATTGAGGGGAGAAGCCAAGGCTCCATTGTTCAGTGAAGAAACTCAACAGAACACAACAGATTCTCAGTCAACATCTTTGCAAAGGTATTTTACACTGTCTGAAAGGATTTAGGGTTAACGGGACTTCAGTTCGAGAGTAAGTTATCCGGGTTATACTTTCAAGTCTTTTGGATGTACAGAGCAAACTCCAAGCGACTGTGCCTTTTGCCTCTGTAAGAGGAGAAAATTACACAGTCAGCCATACCAGCCTGAGAAATCACATTGTTGTAGTACAGTATTTGAATAAAGATGTCCAGAAACGCACACGTTCTGTGAAAAAGAAACCCCTGGGAGCTAGCAGGGCTCTTTCTGCTTGACTAGAATTGGAACAACATCGCAGCACCGTGGGACTGCAACAAAAATGCCACGTTTCACATGAGAGTCACTTGATCTCTAGGAATCGCTGATCACATCAAAGCTAAAAATCACAACTCAGGTAGTGTCATTTTGTTTTCCTATTTCCCTGCCTGTGTCACCTCCACCGCTCGCAGTATTACTTCTCTTTTTTGCTATCCTCTCGCATACGGCTGTCAGCCGCAGTGCAATAATCCGTCACGCAGCACCTCACTGAGAGCTGGTGACTGCTAAGGCAATATTTACACTATGGTTTGCATTATAGTTTATAAAATTCTTTGGAGCTCTTCCAAAGGAGAAGCCCCACGTAAATTGAAGTTGTTATTGTCATCTACAGGCTAAGTCTAGGTAAGAATTTGCTAGCGCTTACTGTGGAGACCGCAGATGTTTGAAATACTGATCAACGTGCAGCAGAGAGGCTGACTAACAAACTTCATTAACATTGCCCATAACACTTTTCTTCAGTGGCATACAATAAATCACTGATGAATATTCAAGGCATCCCTCTGAGGTTATCTACATTTTACAGATGGCTGCAACCAAGAGACAGAAAGTTTAGAAGTGACTTGCCTATAAACACAAAACAGATGCAGAATTCAATTGTCTTGCCTTCAACGTACAAAATACGTCTTTCCAGACGAAACTGCAAATTATATAGATTGATTTGCAGTGAAATTAAGGAGACCGTCATTCCCCAAAATTACTAATAACTACTCCCCCTCCAAGTTTCTGCAGCACTGATTACTCACATTACAGTAACACCTTAAGACTGCAGAGAACTGCAGGTTCTCACTGTACAAAGTAGGGACTAACAGATAAAAGCCCTATCCTAAAGACCTTGTGGATAATAAAATCCAATCTATACATAAAATACAGGAACAGTCAAAAAGAGATGAATGATTCAAAAACTGCATCAGAGAAGAACCAGGAATGGATCAACCTTCCAGAGTATCCGACGCAGACTTAACTAAATTCATTAACTAAGCATCGCCGAACATTACCCAGGAGATATTTTTAAAGCCTTCTCCTGCATCTCCAAGAACTGATGTCATCAAGCAAAATGAGGAATATTGTGAAAAATGTGTTAACGAGATGGAAAGAATTTTTATGTAGTTTCACACATTTTCCAGCAAGGAGTTTGACATTTAAGCGAGATGGCCTGGTTACTAACGGCTACTCTATGAATTGATGCAACATGCTCACCGCCGCAGTGACTGACAGCTGCAGTAAACAAACAATAATTCATGCCAGGTTCTTCCTCCCTGTGGCGACAGCTTTTGTAAAACTGCAGAACTTAATGAGACACTTTATTTAATATTTATTTCCACAATCAGCCTCCTTTATTCTAACAGAATTAGCCTCAGCCCACAATGAATGTTTTCCTTGGTTATTTCATTGTGCAAGTCAATACTCAATTTATTTTGAATTTCTTCGGTTCTGAATTTCTAACTAGGGGAACTTCTTTTAAAGACGCTTGTATTATTGTTATTAAATACCAGCTAACCACCTGCATGGCTGCAAAGTGAATCAGCCTGGGGATACTGTCCCACAAAAGTTAACCTAGCAAAAAAGATTCATTTTGAGACTGGCTTTAACCAAGCAGTTTCCCAATCCAGAGCCACAACAGATTAAAAACAACACTGATATAAATAGGATGGCCATTGACAAAAGACTGAAGGTTTCTGATGAGTAAGGTGAAGTTACTTATGATGGAAGCACAAATGCCTCTGGCCATGCAGCACCTTGAGAAGAAGCTTTAAAAATTCCCCCGTACTACATTCACATCTGCAGTAGAAAGTCCAGGAGTGGTCGATAACAATCATGTATAATGGCACAGGGCAGGGGAATCTCAAGCATCTCCAGCACAGGGATGTCCAATGGCCATGTCTTTGAAGACACTTTTGTCAGTTCTTCCCAGTGACATATAGGGACCAACTCCCTGCACAGCTACATGCAAGTGCACCAAGACACAGTTTTCCTGCAGAACTGCAACAAGAGAACTGCTACTTAAAAAAAAAGGAAAGATATTTCCTAGTAGAGGGAAACACTCTAACAAAAATAGTTTCCAAGGTTTACAAACGTAATGGAAATACTGAGAAGTACCTCAGGATCACAATATGGATGTATTTATGTTTTTTTCCAGTTGTGGTGGGAGGCAAAAGAGACTTCAGAATTTGGGGTTAGCAACTGCAAAAAGCACAGGTTGTTTCTGCATCAAACATACACCACATCCCTGCAAGAGACGGTCAGGGCATGCCAATGGCCAACAGCAGGTCACAACATGAGAGGAGACCTCATTCCTACAGATATCCCAAAGCACTTTCCAGCCAAGTTGCACACTCACACCTCCCTCTCCTAAATAGGTCGAGCAGAAATCCATTAACCCGGGGTTAAGAGCTCAACTTTAGACTTCCCGTTTGCCTGCTGAAATTAAAGAGTTAACAGAAACCTGGGTTTATTTGGGGGTTTTCTATGTGCGCACACACACCTCCATCTATCTGAGCAAAACACTACCACCATATTTTAAAAATGTGAATACTGCTGGCTTGAAGAAAATGGGCACAGTTCCCTTTTTAGAAGGAACAAATTGTTCAGAACAAGGACAAATGCAATAGAGAAATCAGGCACCGACTTCGCTTCTGCTGTTTCAAGCTTCTGGTACATGCAGCTCAGATACAGTTTCTGCATGATTTTTTGGTTTTTTTCCCATAGACCCAACATTGTTCAAGAATCCCCCCTTAACTACCTAATGCTTTCAAGAGCAAATATTTACAGTGGGGATTTTTATATTATCAGATACTTGAGAAATTAAAGGGTGCCACGATCTTCTGTTGCCTACAGACAGGAGACAGCTATTGCCTGCAGGGCCAGAGTAATTGCGACAGTGCAGATATTCACTTGAGTGTATTTTAGATAGAAAACATGGAATTAGCTGGAAACGGTGTTAAAACGACCCCTTTAGAGCGAAAGCACTTTTCTGTAGTTATGCCACAGAAACAGGGATTACAGAGGAGAGGAACAGAGCCCAAACCCATCATCACTCAGGTTGAGCTTGTAGCTACATCTCCAGTCAACCAGGCCAGGGAACCTAATGCTGGAACCAGCCATCCCGGCGTCCTCGGCAGTCCGGAGACATACGGAAATCCCAAACCTGCCCTTATGCTCTTGTGAAAGCTACAGATTACTCCAGTCTTCACTGGGGTTTTAATTAAATTCATTACCACAGGTTTATCTGAGTTAATACCTTTTCTCCGCAGGACATGCTGTACCGTGAACTTCAGGGTAGATGCAAGAATAAAAAGGCTAATATTATTTCTCTTAAATCTTTTTCCCCAATACACAAAAATGAACCGATAGCCCTACAGCAATTTCAGGCTACCTGATTCTCACCTCCAAAGATTACTCATCTCAGGATGGAATAATCTGATGTCTCCAGAGGACAACAGGAAAGCTTTTTCAACCCTACATTTATTTTTCAGGTATTTAAGAAATAGCTATAAAGCAAAAACAACAACAAAAAAGATTATTTTTTCAAGTGGCAGTCATCTCCTCTCTCAGTTAATCAAGTTCAGTAGCCTTTATAATAAAGCTTGAATCTCCATTGTTGGAGAAGATGGAATTTAAGACTCCCTTCTGCCATCAGAAAGCAACAGGAAAATAAGACCACACAGCATGGAGACCCCTTAGGGGATTTCTTGAGGTTACTAGCAAGAATTCAAGTTGTCTAAGAACTAAATTTATATACAAGTTTGTCTCACTATGTTTTTAAGAAAGGATGTTATTTTAAGTAAATATTCCCATGCTGCAGCCACAACTGTCATGAAAACACCATGCGTTAGACCCTGAAAGCATAAGAAATGGCACCATGGAGAACTTCTCACTAATTAGACATGAAGCTGGCTTCGTTTAAAAACTTGTTAGATAAAAAGCCTTGACTGATCTATTTTCCATTCCTCTGAGTTCAGGCAATGAAATTTAAATCACAGAGAAGTGCTAATGATTATTTTTCAAGTCAGCTTTTCATTACCGAAAGCATTCTTTGCAACATAGCAAACCCAAAATCTCTTTTCTAATCCTGGCAATCTCTTTCATTTGTTCTTTGATCGCCCGTAAATCCGAACGCTGGCGTTCACCTCTCAACTCAAGGTGTTGATCTACACCCTGAACATGGATCTGGGATTTTTCTGGAGCGCAGATTCTTCTGGATCTCCCACCACTTTTGTATCTATGGATGAACGGGTATTCGGAGCAAAAGAGCGACCGTTGGAAAGACAGGAGGGCTTGACAAGCTCCTGTGCCTTCGGTTTCACCCACTGCAGGGCAGAGTTTAGGTGGGCTGACCTACTAATCCAACACACGTTCTTTCTAACCAACACCTTCAGTAACCTGTTCCCTACTGGTGTCACGTCTTCTTCAGATGAGAGTCTCCATTTATGCCCATTCACAGCATTCCCCGGATTCGTTTGCAGCTGGGGAGTACCCAAGCCCCCAAAGGTTATTGCTGAACATCACTAGGTAGAAGAAAAGCGGTGGGGGAAGGAGAGGTGGGGTGGCTGCACCGGAGCAAGGAGAGGCTTAGGCAGATGGAAAACAAGCACGGAGAAAGCAGATGGGAACAAGCACGTCAGCGGTTCCCCTCCAGCTGGTACTGTCTCAGTAGCGATGCCCCAGGTGAAACATCCCATGCAAACCTGTACGGCTTTGTCGGAAGGCAACAAGGCTGGTGAAAGGGCTGGAAGGCACGTCCTGCAAGGAGCGGCTGAGGACTTTGGGTTTGTCTGGAGAAAAGGAGGCTGAGGGGTGAGCTCATTGCTCTCTGCAGCTCCCTGAGGAGGGGACGTGGAGAGGGAGATGCTGAGCTCTTCTCCCTGGGATCCAGCGATGGGACACATGGGAACGGCTCAAAGCTGCACCAGGGGAGGTTTAGACTGGACATCAGGAAGCATTTCTTTACCGAGAGGGTGGTCAAACACTGGAACAGGCTTCCTAGAGAGGTGGTCGATGCCCCAAGCCTGTCAGTGTTTAAGAGGCATTTGGACAATGCCCTTAATAACATGCTTTACCTTTGGTCAGCCCTGAAGTGGTCAGCCAGTCGGACTAGATGATCCTTGTAGGTCCCTTCCAACTGAAATATTCCATTCTAACAACTTGATTACCCTGGAAAGGGATCCCATATTTCCACAGCAAGGTAAGGGAGCTCCTGCCGAAGCAATAAAAGCTCCTTTTTTCAGATGCGAGGGGCTTGGTCCAAACCGCTCTGGAACACACGTGCAACTGATTGCTACTGCAGGATACGAGTGTTTCATATGCAGTCAGATTCATTTTCTTCACTGTTCCAAACAAACTGGCATCAAGGTTCAGCACCAGCTTATGGGATGGTAGTTCCATAGCGATTCCCTTTTGCAAATAATAGGCTGGATTTAATTTATATCAAGAAATACTCCCACTTTAAATGCACACGTACTGCTCTTTGAGTAACTGACTTTTTGCTTAATCAAAAAAAGCAGACTTTAGTTTCTTGTAACTTCATTACAGCCAAGAAGCAGCACAGTGCAGCAGTGCAGGGGTCCTGCATTAAGTTCCTCTCTCTGCAGAAAGCATCTTTAGCAGGACAGTTACCCAAACACTGCTTGACTTCCGTACGCTTTGGCATTTCTAACACCTTTTTTTTTCCCCCTCCCTTTTTAAATTCACCCTGCAGGATACAGCCTTTTGAGAAACCATGTGCAAGCTCATCTTTTTTCATGCCAGCACAGCCTTTCCTCCCCTTTCTCTTCTCCCTCTTCCCTTTCCCATTACTCTTTTCAAGGTCTGAAAGAAAACGCTATTCAGATACTTAAAGGTTACAGTTAACTTTTAGTTCAGCAGTACCTAAAAGAAAGCATTTCTGCTAAAGGGAAAGAAAATAAACAGGGTATCCTGTGATCTTTAAAAGGACAGCAGCAGATTTCCGTGAGGCATTCTCTATATTCAGCAAAGCAAGACCTTACAGAAGGTTTTTGTCCTCTGTGCAAGTATTCTTTAATTATCTCGGGAAACCAATAGCTAGGTTAGTTTAAAGAGGTGGTTTAAATTTTGCCTTAGGTATATCAGGGAAAAGCACACTTCTGCATAGAGAGAAGCGCAGTGTAGTGAGAGCAGCAACTCCAGGAGAGGCGAGACAACAAAAAGCGATTCAGTCTCAAGCTGTTTGCAACCTAAATATCTACCCCCAGCTCAAGGCAACAAAGCTCTCTAATGATTTTTATCTACGCAGGGTGAAATCAAATGACATAATAACACAAATCTCACTAATTTCTTATTCAGGGCCAATGTTTAATAGCACAGATTAGTTATGAAACCGCTGTAAC
This sequence comes from Buteo buteo, assembly GCF_964188355.1. Taxonomy (NCBI): domain Eukaryota; kingdom Metazoa; phylum Chordata; class Aves; order Accipitriformes; family Accipitridae; genus Buteo; species Buteo buteo. The sequence continues at coordinate 22,159,454 of NC_134188.1, forward strand.
AGTGACAGACTTTAATTTGGTCTTGACTGTTTAAATACTGACAATGATTTTAAGGGACAAGTTCATCCCTGTTCTGCCCTAATTAATCGTATTAGCAAACGTATTAGCACCTGAGGAGTATTTGACTCAAACACACACACACACACACCAGTTTAAATTCATGATTTAAGCACAGGCTGACCAAGAGGCACCAGGATTATATGACAAACATGACAGATCAGTTGTTTCACGTTGTAAGAGAGACATTAAAAATAAAATGAGAATTTAGTTAGTTATTGACAGAATCACTGGGGGGGTAGGAAGCTCAATGACTTGCTGCAAAATGAAATTACGGAAACTGGAGAGTCAATCAAAACATTGCCTCAGGTCATCTCACCACCTCCAGCCAAAGCAGGGATGTTGCTGAGCATCTCTGCCCCAAGGGTTAATGGTTTTGGTGTCAGAAACCCATCTGTAATACAGAAGATGATTTTATTGTCTCCTAAATCTCCTGCTTTGAAGTCTTGCAAGCATTCATGTGAGCTACCTGGTTTAAACAGCCTCATCACTGTGAGGCATGCCCACTCTGTGCCACCTTCTGCGCTCCTGCCATGCCAGCCACACCATTGCACTGAATCTCTTGAACTTTTGCATTGCCCAGGTGGTTATTTGGCAATACACATGAACTAGCTCTAGCACATACCCCTGCTCCTCTTTCTGTACTTGCCATGAGCAAGGCTTGCACTCAAACTGTTGGTCCTGCCCTAAAAAAAAAAGGCAATATGCCTTAAAATTATAAAAGGAATTTACCTAATTATAATTCCTTGTTTGGCTATATTTTATGTAAAAGTAAGAAAGTGCCAACACCACCATACCCCACCCACAAAAAAAACCCAGCTGCGGACGCATTTGCCAGGGACACGCCACAAAACTTGGAGAAAGTGCCTCAATTTGCCGGCTAATGGATGCCAACTTGGCCATCACAGGGAGGACCAAACAAGGGCAGCTCCAGAGCTAAAACCACGAGCTCTACAGCTTGCATTAGAGAGCCACAACACTCCAGCTCAGGCTGCAAGCAACATCTACCACCTGCAGCTGGGCCTGGGAAGATGGGGAGCACACAGCATAGATCTGCTAACAGAGGAAAGCAACAAACGGAGGTTCAATTTGCTCACAGACACCTTTCTCCCACTCCCCAGTTCTCACCTTCCCTCCCCCTGCCTGTTTGGGAAGTGACTGCTCGGTTCTTCCCTGAAGAGCCTTCTTCATCCATCCACCTCTCCCTTCAGAAACTCCAGTTGCCTCCCCAGACCCCAACTCCAGGCTACAAAAAAAAAATCACTGTCCTCTCAGAGCTCAGCTCTGGGGCAGAGAAGAAAGTAAATCTTAAGAAGCAGCAAGTTCTGTCCCAGCTCTGGCTCTTCCCAGTTCCCCTCATCTCATCAGTCTTTGGGTCGTCCCATACATAAAGTTGGGAGACACCCAAACATCCCAGGACAGCTCGAACCTCTTTCTGCAACACTTCTGGGATGGGCAATTTAATACAGAGCAGGGCACGCAGGTGATGCTGATAAAGCCAATTTGCAAAGAGATGATTTCAGGCTTGACAAAGAAGCCCATCAATGGCACCACACTCAATTTGATTAAGAACAGGACTAAAATACAAGAGAACTGTACAGAGTATGACCACGAGAGCATCTAGCCCCGAATCCCCTTTCCGAAACTGGACACTAGTAAGAAATTGGGGGAAAAGTAAAAGACCAGAGGAAATACTTAGTGCTGCCTTCCTGGGATATTCTCTCTGCTTCCAGCAATTGGCATCTCGGGGGCTTCTGGATTCACAGTAAATGCATATATTACATTTAGGTCTTTGCAAGATCAGGACCCAAATTACTCAAGAGGAAGGGCCCCTTAGCTCACCTGTGCTTTTTCACAGCAATTACTCATCTATTGAGTGATTTACAGCTTTTGGTCCATTTTTATGTGTCTATATTTCTGTTCCTGCAAGGCAAAATTTCATCTTCTTAATAATGTGGATTTCTGGTCTACATTTTTAATCCATTTCTGGCTGTAGTATAACACAGCTTGAAAATGCTAGCATGCGAGACAACATTGTCACAAGTCTTTCTAAATTCAATAAATCTAATAATTTGGAAAAATAATAAAACAAGTGTAAATACCAATACATATTTGTGAAGAGATATATATATAAAAAGATGAAAGCAGAATCAAAAAGAGGGACATCACAAAAATTCCATTACGTAAATACAAAATCCCTGGCCGGGGATTCCCTGCTTGTTCTCCCCAACTTCTGTATCAATATTTCCCAGAACAATTCCCAGGCTACACTTTCAAATTATCACTGCATTTCCAGTGCCTTCTCTCCACAGCTAACAAAACCACTGCTATAAAACTTCTCCTTTTACAGCCAAGATGGGAAACTCTCTATTAGATTACCCGTTCCCTCCCTTGTAAAATAAAGAGAAAAATGCCATTCCAGGAAATAAAAATGTTAAAAAAAGACCAACCAAACAAAGGCAACTCCTGCACACACTGTTGTTCTTCCCCTTCGAGTCAGTAACAAAGAGGAAGGAAGGAAGGGAAAAACACAGATAAAATAAATGCGAGGAGGAGGTGTAGATGCAGCATGTTTATCCCGCTTGAAGAGGGGAGGCTGTAAAATGCCGTGCATTGCATACGGACACCCCAGCCACTGCCTTGGTGTTTACAAACACTTTGATCAAACCAAACAGGGAGTTTCATTGTCCCCACTGCACTCATGTCACCCGTCCCCCAGCGCTGCGATTCCAGGGAGGCTCTGCCAGAGGACACACAGTGCCAGTTACACAAGAGAAGCGCAGAACCAAATATGCAGCAGAGGGAAAGGAAAAAAAAATAAAAAATACCAGTTCAGCTGCACACTCTCTTCCTGCTCTCAGAACAGCCTCCAAGTGGGGCTTTGGAGCGGATTAACTTTAAAGGGCACCGAAAGATGCTGACAGATTTGAGGCAAGCGGGACCCCTCTGCGTGCACGCATTTCACTGCCACCAGCACAAAATTAGATGTCTGGGGTCCAGGAGCAATTGCAGCGATAATGTAGTTATAGAAGGGGAAAAACATCCTGATGTTATGCACCAAGGAAAAAAAAATCTAGTATCTTGCAGTAGTATCACGGGACTGCTCAAGCAAAGATCTGAACAGCACCTCGCAAAGAGCAAGGAACAGGGAAACAAATAAAAAAGGCACACTAAAATGAACCTCTGATGGACCACAAAGTTTTTACAAAGTTTAAAATACACACACTTCTTGTATTTACAATAAAAAGGAAAAAGACCAGAGCGATAGTTTGGAAGTTGAAAGAAACCATCAGGCTGTCCAACCGACAATTTTTAAGATGCATACTCATGATATGACTTGGAAAAGAAACCCGGACCAACTGCCCACAGCCAGAATTGAGAGCCAGTTTGTTTCAAATCTCCCCCATTTCCCTGAAAGAGGGGAGGAATGGGGGTGTCAAAACGCAGAAGCCGCACAACATAGCACCCCAAAAACCATCCTAAAACAGACCTCGCTTATTCCGACTCTTTAAAAGACTATATTTATTTTTTTTCCCCGGAACCCCGGGTCTCAGAGGCGCTCAGCAACACTTAACGACAACAATTAAAAATCCATCTTCTTCCCCGGTTTTATACAGTGGGGAAGACAAACGGGACAAGGCTCCCGGGTGCCGGGGGTGTCCAGGGTTCAGGATCTCGTTATTCCGGGGTACCCGGAGCATCCCGAAGTTGCGGGATCTGCCCGGAGGCTGCGGGACGCACCTGCCCGCCGGGCCCTAAGGGTGGGGAGGGGTCCCTCATCTCCACGGGTTTTCTCTGATTTAGGGGGTTTGGGTTTTGGTTTTTTTATTCCCTCCTTTTCCAGCAACGCCAGGGAAAGGCGGCTCAGCCCCGCTCGGCAGCGCTTGTGCCCGCTGGGGAACGCACAGTGCGGGGAAGCGCACCGGGAGGTGGGGGAGGTTTTTTTTTGGGGGGGGAGGGGGGCAGGAGGAGAAAAACACCCACGAAAAGAAGAGGAGCGCAGAACTCACCTGGTTTGGGATTTTTCCTCCCTCTCCACGACCATAAAACGGAGGCGGGAGCCAGGAACCGGTCACCGGCGATGGGAGAAGGCTGGCAGCCCCCGGGCCGCCCCACGGTGAGGGATAACGGGGCCGGGTGCTGTGCAGCCCCCACGCACCCAGGGATAGGTGCTGAGCCGCCCACGGCCCAGTACAACCGCCCCCCCCCCCCCCCGGGGGATGGGTGCAAGGCAGCCCGCTCCCCCGGGATAGGCGCTGGCCACCCACCCGGTGCGGGGCAGCTCCTCCCCGGGATGGCTACAGCAGGGTCGAACGCAAGGCAGCCCCGCTCGGCGATGGGCGCTGAGCCTCCCCGCGCAACGCAGCCCCCCCAGGATGGGTGCTGAGCCACCGTCGGACCGGGACAGCCCCCCCCCCCTCCCCCGGGATGGAGTGCAAGGCAAGCCGCTGCGGGGGCCCCGGTGCAGGGCAGCCCCCCTCCACCCGGGCTAGTGCAGGAGCAGGGCCGCCCCGGGCCGGTGCTAGGGGGCCGGAGCGGGCCCCCCCCCCCGCCGTGGCCGGCAGCGGCAGCGGGAGGCGGCACCGGCGGAGCACAATGAACGGCGGCGCGCCCCCGCGGCCGCCCGCTGGGCAATGACATCACCCCTCTCGCCCGCCGGGGCGGGGCCGGCGGCCGCGCCGCCGCGTTCTGATTGGCTGGCGCCCGCCGGCAGCGGGGGCTTCTGGGGTTTGTAGTTTTCCGAGTGGGGTCGCCGCGCTGCAGAGGGGGTGGGCGGGGACTCGGTTTCCCGGCAGGCGCCGCGCTGCGCGGCCGCGGTGGGGAGAGGGAGGGGGGTGGGAGGAGGAGGAGGTGGTGGTGGTGGCGGCGGCCGCCATGTTGATGGCGTGGGACGCTTTTAGCTCGGGAGGAGCGGCCGGGGAACCGGGTTAAGATGTCGGAAAAGGGAGAGGGTGGGGGTCAGGCGTTGGTTCAGGGGGCGGAAAGAGCTTGTGCGAGGAGGTGAGAGGGAAGGGGGAGGCTGAGGAGGCGCGGCGGGTTGCGGAGGGCCCTGAAGGACATCGCGTAGCGGCTGCCCCTCAGGGCCCGCCGGCTCTTGGTCCAGCAGTGTCTCTGCGTGGTGGGAGCGAGGTGGGAGTCCGTTCCCGGGGCTCGCCCCCTTTGCGGGCCGGAGGGGTGCCCTGCGCCCCGGTAGCGGGGCCCTGAGGCGGGCGGGCCGGGGCGGCGCGGGAGCGGGGCCTGCTGCGGTGGGTCTGTGGAAGGAGCTGGGGACGGGGCGGACGGTTGAAGGGGGCTGCCCGTCGCGGTTGCGAGGGCAGGTTGGCAGGCGGCCGCGGGGCTTGTCGCGGCTGGGACGGGGCTAGGTGTGGAGGGGGAGGCTGCTGCGGGCGGCGGGAAGCCGGGGCGGCTCCGGCGGCCCTCGGTTGGGCCCGTCCGGGCGAGGGGGGGGGGCCCCGTCGGGGGGCTGGAGCTGCCGAGGCGTTCGGCCTCTGCCTGGGATGAAGTACAGGCTGTGATTTAGAGAGCAAGGCTGAGCTCTTGGCCTGGCCTTGGTGGGGCAGGCCCTCGGCAGGGAGCGGGCTGGGACGTGCCCTTGTCACACGCCAGGTGACAGGCTGTGCTTGCTGATTTGGGGCTCTTCTAAGGGTTGTGGCTGCTGTCTGATGTCTTAACTGCACTAACGGTGTTTGGCTGTCGTACATATGTGGCTTAGTGTGACCAGCAGGAGGAGCTTTGCTCCCTCCTAAAGGCAGCTGAGCTCGGTATGTCCATAGAGACAGGAACCAACCTTGAAAAAGCTCAGAGAATCGATGAGACGGTGTAAGACCTCTCAGCATGGTATGGGAGCAGCCAAGCTAATTTGTTTCCCTGTTTTTTTTACCTGTTGCTTGCTGTCTAGTGATGGTATGGCTTAGCCAGCTGACTAGGTGCTGTCTGACTTTCAGCATACCCTATGGCTGACGTGTAGGAGGTAGGCTAGATTTTGAGCATCAGGTTGTAGACTTTCCTGTACTGAACATTATCCCTGCTTGTGCTAGTCTCTGTGTCAGGGAATGGGAAATGATTAAGTAAGTCTCCGTTAGGCTTAAGAGGACTGGAGTTCCCTGAAATAACATGTGGAAGGTCTTTGCTCAAAACTGGGACAGAGGACACTCAAATGTTTGCATGGTTTGTGAAATAACACCATTTCTAGTTACAGCTGATTCCTGTGAAATAAAGTGCTTTATTACCTCAAGAAGGTACTCCATTAAAAAGAGTTATGAAGAGTTTCATGGGCTCGCTGGAAGTCTTGGCTAAAGTCCACTAGTGGTATAGTTCAGGAAAAAGGGGGTTACAAGTTTTTATTTCATACTTTGGCTCCTCCTGGAGGTAAGTACAATGCTTTTGCTCAGGATATTGTCTCACAATAACTACATGGGTATAGTAGTCTGTTTACCCCTGGATGCGCTTGAATGATGGAGGAAGGATGTCATGAAATGTTCTGTGACGCAGTTACAAATTACTTAATCCAAACCTTGCAGCCTTTCAGGATTTGTTGATACTATGACAATGTGTGTCACCTTCCATCTCTTTAAATCCACCTTGCTCCATTTAAAGAATCTGTACCAGTTGCTTGCCTTCCCCATTCTCTGTAAAATGTCTGATGTCCTGGGACAGGAGGTGCTTCTTCCCACTCTATAAGTTTTATCACTTAAGAAAAAGAGTGGAGACAGTATAATGCTTTGTTGCTACTAAAAATAGTTGCATACATCTGAAGAATTTGGAATTACAAGTACAGCCCCCTTTTTCTTTTCTACTTCTGATTCTTCTCTACACAGATACCTTTAGAGTAGGTGTGCTGTGGGCACAAAAAAGGGACAGTGGCATGATGACTTCCGTCACAACGTTTGCCCACAGTAGGCTTTAAGCCTATGCTGGTGTCTGCAGCTGGTGCCAAGTAATGATGGTAAGTGTTGCAGGGGGATAATTGGAGGGGAGCTTGCTTGTCTTTTCTATATCTGGCATAAAACATGTATGTGAAATCTTCATCCAGGATAAGTCTGCTGACCTAATGGCAGTATGCTTTATTATTTACACTGGTTTAGAAACGGTTGATGTCACCTGCATTTGATTCCCTCTCTTTCTCCTTTCCTTCCTTGTTTCAGTGCTGTTGCTCTGGGTAGGAGACAAGGAGGCATCCTGCTTTACAGATAACTTTATTCACTGTTTTTACCATGTTTCTTTGTCTGAAGATGTAGATGCCACTGGTGTCTCAGCTAAGAGTTGCTATAGCATATTGAAATGTAGAAAAAAGGAACTGACTTCAGAAACTACCCAACTGAATGCCTGATGCAAGAAACAAGTAAAATAGTTTTCTGTGAGTGTATAGTCACTTTCATCAGTTTGGGGGTGTCTGATACTTCTCAGTGTATGGATCTTACTCATTGATCACAACTTGTCAGAGATGGTAATGACGAAACCTGTGTTACATGTCTCAAACTTGGATACTCTGTTCACCTGAAAGCGCTAATGTCCCAAGTCTTTTCTGACCCAGCAGGTCTTGATTGCAAGATCTGCAAGGAGCTTACAGTCCTGTTGCATAAATAAGTGTTGTGTCAGCATTTCATATGAAAAGACATAAGGTGATGATAGAATTGAAAGCCTGCCTTCAGCATTTCATAAATACGTGGGTGTACTCTGGTTTAATACTGTGAGTGAAAACTTACTCCAGTGTCTATATGGTCCTGAGCCGATGAAGCTGTTATGTTTGAATATACTTGGACTACTATGCTGGCATCCTGCACTGCAGAAACTATGGGTTGTCTTTGTTACTAAAGTGATTTTGGTCACTGTGGACTCAGGTAAGTAACCACCCACTGTCCTGAAAACCAAGAGAAGCACTTCAGAGACCCTGCAGGAGGGATGCAGAAGATAAGGATAAGTAGGAATGTGTGATGCCTTTGCTCAAAGAAGAAATGGCTTAATCTAAGTTTAATCTAAGTTCATAGGTAGAAACCTGGCTTCGAATCTTAGCTTTCATTCTGACAAGTTCTTCCTCTTAATGAAAACTTGAGGGATTTGGGTGCTCTAAATTGAGCTTTCACTGGATAGTATACCAAAAACAGCTCTGCAGTTTGCATAAGAGATACATGAATTTATGAGATTAAGCGTACAAATATGTTATGTGTTAACATAATTTTTAAGGTGTCTGATGTTCTGCTGTCATGGTGTCAACATCCATGTCAGTGCAGCATGGATAACTGGCAGGATGGTGGGATTCTCAGTTCTTGGAAATTAATTGTCAGGCCTCACATAATTCCTGTATGCAAATTAGTTGGATGAAAAGATTTTCATGTGCACTCAAACAATATGGTTTCTAAGGGTGATTGATACGATCTGTGCTAGTCTTGGCACATAAGTTTAGTTTTGAAATCCCATTTTCTTAATTACCCATCTATAAAACAGTTGTCCACAGTCTACTTGGAGGAAGGAGGAGAGCTGAAGTGTCACTGACCAACTACTTACTTCAAAGCCTATGGGGGAAGGGTGTAAACTCTAACATCAAAGTTACTGCTTAGATTCTGGAGGCTGGAGAAGCTGCTATGAAGGTTTTTTGTTTGTAATTGTCTCCCATGAAGGTATTTCCCAAAGATTTACTGGAGCTGCAAGGTGAAAGGTGAGAATGTGAATTCAGCTGGGTAGAATAGGTAAGTAATTCTATATTGTGTTATTGTTTCCAAGTATCTTAACAATTACAATACAGAAAAATACATTGTGTTGTCTACTTTGTTCTTGAACAGGGAGAGCTTGGAAAAACAGGTAAGAGTGGAAGGCTTCTCTGTCTTTTTAAGTGTTCTCAGTGAAATTATGGGGAGGCGGCTGTTAAACCAGTTTCTGGAAGAACCTAGTATTCCTGTATAGCCAGAAAAGTTTGTAAAGCTTCTCTGGAAGTAATTCTAGTGACTAATTATAAAGTGTCAACTTTTTTTATCTTTCAGCACAAGAAGAGTGCTCTAAGAGCAGTCAAGAACCTCTTCAGGTAGCATGGACATGTTCGTCAACTGAAACATGGCAGCAGTTCAGTAGCAGTTATACAACAGAAAAGGGTGTACAGGCTACTGAAGTCCCTGGGTTCCTAAGAACTGGTATCTGAAAGAAATCATTCTGGTAGAGAGAGAAACTTGGGTTTCTTCCACAACTTTTAACTCCCTTGAAATTTGAATGAGAGCTCATCTAATACTGAAACAGGAGATTACTTTTATTGTAGATACTGGAGAAGGGCACTGGAATAGGGGACTTACATGCTAGTCAGGGCACTGTGACGGGCCTTGGAAAAACAGCAGATAGTTTGAGTACAAGAGACTCTAGTTGTGGGAAGCTCCCTTTTGGGAGGGCATACTAGCTGTGGGGGAAACTTGCCAAGTGGAGACTCAGAAGTGTAGTCTGTTCTGCTGTTTCTTGGCTGTATATGGATCTCTCTTTTAAGGTGGGATGGCCTGAGATGACCACTGAAGACTACAGGGTTGTAGGCAGACCCTATTTCTCTTCACAGCACATATGCAACTGTCCAGTTTAGAACTACCTAAATGGCTTCAGTTTTCGTCAAACGAGTATTTACTGATTAATAGCTTTGCTTGGTCCACCTAACTCCTGCAGAGCTATCTGGCTGATTGCAGCAGTGCTCTGAACGTAAGAAGCCTTCCCCACCCGTGGATTCCTGGAGACTGGAACACAAACATGACTCATATGGGCTCCAGGGCTGAGTGTAAATCCTTTGGTTGCTTGTGTTCTAGCTTTAGTATACACAACGGGTGCAAGTGAGGGCTTGCATGTGGAACAAGAAAACACTTGGGCTATGCTGGCTCATACGTACTTTGGTGTGCACTGCCCTCTTCAGCACAGAACTTGATAAAACCCTGTATTGCATAAAGCAGGTGAGGCTAGGTTATGCTAGGTGTGGACCTTGCTCAGTTGCCACTAATCCTTGGAAAGCTTTTATTTATGTTCTGTAGTGGTAAACCTGAGTTGGTAACTGATACTGTTCAGCCAGTGTGCATGTCTGTGCCAGACAAGTAGTCCATGAGGTCACAAATCCTCAAGCATGGTACTATCGTTTACTCCATTTAAAAAAAAAAAAAGGGTTGCAGCAGGGGATTTTTTTTAAAGGGTCACATAAACTCCACTGAAATTAAAAGCCCACTAAAAATAACTTTATGGAAGGAATACATTTTGGGAAATGATAAATGCTGTGTCAAAGACAATGTGAGGCTTTAATTATGGCAATCTTCCAACGCTCTTACTTGTCCCAGTTTTTGTTGTGAGGTTCATAGGGGAAGAGCGTTGGACACAGGGAGAGTGTGAAAGCCGTAACCATAGGTAAAAGTTGAATATTAACAACTGGAATTTAGTGTCAAATTATGCCCCATTTTCTAAGAAAGTCGTGCAACTAAATTGATATGCTGGAGTCCCTGATCATGCATGCTGGTGTTCTCAGATTCTCCACCTATTTGGATGCAGTGGTGCAAAATTATATGTTGTTTCCTATATGATTCAGCTTAAAATACAAGCTTTGGCAGCGTGAGTACCTAAACAGTATTACAGTCAGCATTCCTTTATGCACACAAACAATTTCCTTTTGGGTAAGTAACATTGTACTGTGAAAAAGCACACAACTCCAGGGAGAGCATCATTTGATAGCATCTCCTGTGCCACAGGTCCCTGGGTTTGCTCCTCTTCCTCGCCTTGGATTCTGCTGTTTACCGAAACTTTAAGCCTTTCTGTACATTATCGCTGGTTGGCTCTCTTCCACCACCTCATTGTTTTTTGCCATTTCTCTGCAAATACATCTTCCTGGAAAAGGGGCACCAACAGTAAGTGTCTCTGGTTCCTGGCCAAGTTTCCACTGACATGGTTTCACTTGCTCTGTTCTGTCAAGTTATTTACATGCAGTGTTCTGAGGATGTAATTTAGCGGACTGCTAGTAAGCAGCTAACCTTTATGTCTTGGCCCCAGTCCACATAGGTCAGGTTTACACAAGCCTGCTTCCTCACGATGAATTCAGTGGCTACTCTTACAGCCCTTGGTTTCCTGTTGCATGACTTTATGAAAAAGATAGCGTTAGGCTGCTCTCAGAGCCTTGAGGAAGGACATGCTAGGATTGCTCACTTTACCTACTGAGTTGTATGAGCCAGAATCTCTTCTGAATATTCTGCATACACAAGACCTAAGGCTGTCGAGATGAGAAGGTTATGTTTTTCATGTCAATAGGTCTGATGTGCCGCAATAGAGGAAAGGGTTTTCAAAACCAGCATAGAGGTGTGAAGCTCCCTATTTAAGCTGCCTAGCTCTAAGTAGAGTCTTATTCTCAGGTTCTGGATTTCTGCATATCAGAGTTGTTTTGTATTTGGTAGAGCTGCCTGGGCGTGCATTCGCAGGAGTTGCGTTACCTGAGCTCCCTGCTTTGAGCTCTCAGAAAATACAGTTGCATGGTGCAGAGCCTGTGATGGCATTGCTGGTTGAAGGAGTTTGGTGTTATCTTTTGCTCCTTGCCTTCCTGTGCCACAGTACGCCATTCCCTTTCATGTGATTGCAATTATCTGCAAGGGCACAATGAGCTATCAGTGTCTTAATCAGGGTGTTGACGCACCCTCCCTGCCCTGTGTATGCTTTTCAGTGACTCAGTGACTTCAGTGAAGCAGAGGAGGTTTGCAGCTGTGCGGCTTTCTAAAACGTGGATCGGGTTAGTGATACGGTTTAGAGAATTTGCAACATAGCACTAAAAATAGGTGGCCAGGTGCACAGTGCAAGTAAGAAGTTCTTGGGCTTGTTCCTGAAGTCTCTGTCTAATTAAATTGTGCATCTAAGGATGCGTTTGACTTTGGGGGGGAGGAGCGGCAGCAGCAGGGTGTGCATTGTGTATGTGGATGCTTTTGTTAACCATGTTTTTCTGCTTTAGGTCTCATGACCCAGTCAGATGTTTTGCTGTGTAGACTTCTGACCAGGCAGCGGGAGCTTGAGAAACCCTGATGTCTGTAAGCAGCACTGGTGATTGCTAGATGCAGTCCAGACAAATCCCAGTGGGAGAGGAGAGCTGGAGTAAGATGCAGATCAGTTTTCCGTGAAGTTTGGGGGTTTTTGACTGTTACAGAGAGTACCAATGTGTTCTCTTATGCTGGAACTAATTTCTTACATTTAGGGAGTTGTATTTACCCCTGCACACATTGCCAAATATCCCTTTTACATTTAATGGCAGAGTAGATTTGCAAAAAAGACAATTGAGTACTAAAATGTTTTGCATACGGTAGACAAAAAGCCTAGTCTCAGTTTTCCACGTCAACATTTTTGCAGTGCTCCTGATATGAGTGAAGTCCGCTTCGCTACTGTGAACTCTTGCAATGCAAATATGATTTATTGCCTCCATTCTGATAATGGTCAATGTTGTCTGATGGGGACAATGTGGTGGCAGCTGCTTCAGAGTGATGTGCAGTGGCTTCGCTGTACTTGCTCTGCTTTAGCGAATGTCAGCTAAAATAGTAATTGCGTCCCCTAAGAGTTAGATTATTGCTGCTGATAACCTTTGTGGAAAAACAAATGAGGGGAAATAGAGGCAGATGCAATCCTCATATGAATTGGCAGAAGGGTGTTGGCACAGCCAAGTGAGTACTACATCTCACTGGGGATGAAGGGCAGTTGTGCTTTACTAGCTCATATCGGTGAGGTCCACTTAGCCTCCTGCAAATTCCTGCCCACTGAAAGCTCTTCTCATCTCCAGGGTAGATTGTGACTGGAGCAACCGCTGTCCCAGTGCTGCCTCCGGGAAACAAGTGGGTAAGGAAAGAGAGTTTATTTTAGTAGGTCCAATGAAAATAAATTAATTTGCTTACTCTTCATGATAAATAATTAAATCTAATTTATAAAATAATAATTTATAAATACTGGGAAATATAGGCATATAAAAGGTATATTTTAAATATATACATTATTGTATATATTAATGAATATATTAATAATTCATAAACTCACAGTTTATAAATAAATTAATAAGCTGGGGAATCTCAGAAAAATAGAGGAGCTCTGTGTTGCCAACAGACTCCTGGGATGGAGTAGCTGTTCCCTCTTGAGAACAGATCAAACGTGACAGTCTGCTCCCCAACAAATACAGTTTGTATGAATCATCTTGTTTTGTTAAAGTTTCTAATCATGTCTGTCTTTTAAACTCTCATCCCTGAGAAGGTTATTTGTCTGTGGATTAACCTTGTCATGAGTACTGAGGCATGTGACATGCTTGCCCATGGAATCAGGTATGTGTGGGGTCTCTCACAAGTTTCTGTCAACACTAAAGTGTTGCGGCTCTCCAGAATGGATAACGTTGCTGCCATTCATTCTGAGTGGCGTTACAGCCTTGTTCACATGGGTTTGACGGTATCTCAAATATCTTAGCCTTTCGCTGTAGTCGGTTCTCTGTAATCTGAAGGTAAATTTAGGTACAAAACATGACAGCCAAGATGCTGGGTTTGGAATATGCCTGCCTCCCTGTAATATTCAGTCGTGCTCTCTGGTATGGGTGGATCTGCCGCTTGGGTGCAGTCGATTTACCAGTCTTACTTCTCCCAGAGGAAATGTGCACCCTGAATTCTCCCTGTGCTGTGGTAGTGCTTTATGTGCACAAGCTCCAGGTAATGTTCACCTCTGTGGGATGCAAAGGGATGGCTATCTCTGTCTTCCCTGAATTTACTGCTCAGTGTTCAGTGACGTAGCAGGGAATGCAAGGCACTATTTTGCTCCTGTCCACCACCCACAAATGGCATTTGGTTTTGGTGACCCTTTTGTTTCTAGCTAACACATAGGTGTTAAGGGAGGTTTTGTACCAACAAGCAGGTTTTCCAAACTTTGGGGTTTTTCCTTCTCTGTAGTATCTCCCTGTCACCTGTACATAGTACATCGCAGTCAGTGATCTGTCTGTAGGTTATGCCCTGATGTGTGTGAGCAGTCCTGGGATAATTCCCCACTTGTTCAGCTGCGTGGAGCTGGTGATTCCGGTTGCTGCAAAATTCTAGCCATTGCATGCCATCATCATAAAGAAGAAAAAAGAAAGCTTGGAGGAAAGAGCCCTTCGTTTCTTCTTGTCTATTGGGATGTCCTGAACAGCTCCAGAGCTGGTGCAGGGGTCTGATGAGATGCAGCCCTCCATCCCCTGCCCTGGGTGGTGGGACAGCAGCACCCTGTGGTGGAGGAGGTGAGGGGACACCAGTCTCAAGAGGTGCTGTCTTCTGCCTTTGTCACTTACTGTCCACGTGGCTTCTATGTCCCCCTTCCTGAAGCGCATTCCCATTCTTGTTTGAAAACAGCTGCTCTAATAAGACCCTTTAGCACAAGTAGTCTTTAGATACAGGAGGCCAGGACGTGTCTTGACATGCCATCAGATGAACTTTTTTCAGGTCCTTAGGTAGTTTGTAACAAAGGGGACATTAATGTGGGTAAGGTCCAAGAAATGCCTTTGTAGAGTCTTGTGTGTGACCTCTGCTAAATTTGATAAAGTCTTCTCTTCAGTGGCACCGTGATCAGATATTCTTGCATGGCCTTATCGTGGTGGTCTTGCATTAGGGTTTTGAAATGCTCTGCTAAGTAAGAAGGCCCTGATGAGCTCACAATGTGAAGGTGGCTCTACACTTTTTTCAAGGGTCCTTCAGAGCAGGTGTTGGTGGGAAGAATATGTTTGACCCTTTTCCATTTTTTTCTTAGTAGATGTTTCAGCCTCAGAGAATCCTTACATAGTCTGTGTAACTTACAATCAATTACATTTCTCCATTTTGTACAAATATGACCAGTTTTATGCAAAGGCATATAAATGACATTTCTTAGTAGGCATTTCTTCTATGTTTTATATTACAGCTGCATGTATCCACATTAGATAAGTCAGGAATATTTGAATAACAGATGTTAAAATTGGGTCATAAACCACAAGAGTCACTGAGCTCAGACTTCAGAGGAACTGGATCCTCTCCTGGTACATTCACTGGGCAAATAATTTATACCTCAGAATCATGTTTTGCACTGGAGGACATCTGTGTGAATATTTTGCTGCTGCTACTCCAGCATCTCTTACCTCTGGGACAAATTCTTTCTTCTGGTTCCCATTGAATCTCGGGGTGGTGGTTGGGGAAAAGATCTAATAACACTTTAAAGGTATGTGAAGGGTGCTCTCCATGTGCTGAGTTTCATATTTTTAACCTTTACATTTTAAAAATTTAAAGTAGCACCTTCCATTTCCTAAACTGATGACACCTGAAGGTAAGTAGATCTCTACAGCCAATTGCCTCCAGTACATCAAAGGCAGAAGTGCCATTTTGCAGATACCCAGTGAAGATGCAGAAGCATGGGATTGCTGGGAACCAAGCAATCACCACTAAAATACAATAGTGCCACAACTTGTCAGCAGGCTGAGCAAACCCAGCCTTTCTTACAATGTTGTGCCTACGGTGTTCTGTCTAAAAACTATTAGCCCTTGGAAAACTAGTTGACAACATTTTAAAGAGGAGAATCAAATACTTAACAGTACCTCTGTAGGGTTTTCCCCATTTTAATGCACTCATAAATGTAGCCAAATACCACTCTCACTTTAATAAAGATTATATTGGAAGGCAGCTGTAGATAAAGTGTAGCTTCTTGAACCAGTTTTAATTACTCATCTGTTTTCATAGCCAGTTTGTGGCATCAGTGGATATGTTCACATTTCTAAGTCCAAGACATAAAATGGCTTTGTGTTATTTCTTTACAAAACAGCAAAAATCATAAAAGGAGCCCTGATTTTCAAAATGGGAACATTAGATTTGCATTTTATTTTAAATAATGCATGCGTGTGCTTATACAGTCAATGTTCAGGCAGGGTTTGTGGTTTACTAGCCCATCTGTTCTGCTTAGAGAGCAGCGAAGAGAACGCAGATTGTGTTAGCAGTCAGAAATCCCTGTCTCTGTATCTTGTCCCCCATCACAGACTCTCCTAGGGATGTGGCTGTAAGTTTAAACCTGGGAAGGGCAGAGTTCCCCCACTGCAGACCCCCTGGCACCTGTGATGCTGACGGGCAGGGAGGGTCTGGGTCCCTCTGTCTCCCCGGCTCCCCACCGCTCGGGTCGCAGCTTTGAAGTCTTCGGTGCAGCCAAATACTACGTGGTGCTGCAAAATGCACGGCAGAGGTGTTGATCTCTGCCAGCTTTGAAATGCGAGAGGCTGCTCTAGCTGCTAGCCCACTGTACTTGTGGGTCTCTGCCAGCAGAGGGTGGCTCTAAGACCGTTTATACATTGCTTTAACATTTAAACAGTTTACAGGCTGAATATTGAGCCTGATGACCTTAGTGCTTCCTTTATTTCCTAATACTCCATTTATCTTTAGTTAGTAATTGTAAGAAATTAAGATTTTCATTTGGGCTTTTCCTCACTGATTATTTTGCTTTGGCATTATTCTTCCAGATGAGAACAGCCAAACATTATAATTAAATTTAGGAAGACAGGTTTGAGATAATGTTACTATTGATTGGGACCTACTTCAGTCTAGGACCAAAGCATTTGAAATAAATAACTCTGTGAATAAGTTGTCAGCGTTCTAGCGTTTAATAGGGTTTGAAACCTGAGACATCGGTAGTGATCGAAATTCATCTGGCCAAGCTTCAGATACCTAACAGATGCCCTGTGCTTAGTGCTTTCCTTACACTCCGTGGAGAGGACTGCGCGCATCCCGAGGTTGATTTCTATACCTCTTAACCTGATTTAGGAATCGCTTTACAGAACACAAGCTAGCAGGAGCCTGATCCCAAACAACGTTTGTGCATGTATAATTATTCTCATGTGGAGTCCCACCATGTGCGACAGTTAATGACTAGACAGTTAATTATGTGAGTAACTATTATGCAGGAATGGGCTCAATTCTTGTGCTTGTGTTTCAGGGAGACTAATTTGTCTCTTGAGATGTCTGTTCCTTTCTGTTGGCTACAGAGGGAGCAGAGGTTAGACTAGCTCAAAGTTAGACTTCTAACCTACACATCTACCTGAGATACATCTCACCCACGGTGTCTACAGGCTGGTGTTACTAATACTGGGTAATACTCTGCCTCATCTTTAAAGGCGTGTAGACACTTAATAGATTTTATGGATCTGATTTCACATCCAGTGGCCTAAAGTGTGACAGTTCTGTAATTAGTAGATAGTCATTAACTTCTCTGAAATCAGGGGAATTCCACATGGGACCAATTGCACATGTATAAGTAGTTCAGGCTGTTGTCGACTGCAGATCTGTTAGGAATCTGTACATAATAAAAGGTAGTAGTAAGTGATGATGGAAAATTTATCATGTTCTAATAGTAGTGATTTATATTCTCTGTTAGATGGTCTGTTGAGAATTCTCCTGCACATATTTAAGTAGTTTTAAAAGGTCTGAATAAAAATTCCTGTCAGTGATTTCAGTTTATTTACCACTCAGAACCTATGTTTTCAAAACAGAACTCCTATCTAAAGTTCTTTAATTTAAAAAAAAAACCTGAGTATACCAGCAGTCTTCATTTTGAACTGTTCGGAAGTATAGCACAGGTGAGGCCTTAGTATCTACTAGGGTGGGTAACATTCCTCTCTGCAGAAATAGAGCAACCCAGTGACCAACTCAAGCTAAAGATGGAAGAGGCATCTTCCATAATGGCTACAATCAGCAGATAACGTCTGGCTTTCCCTTCCACAAAACACAGGCAATACCAGACACACGAGTGGGATTTGCATCCTCCTCTTCTGCAGGGATCAAGCCTTTTGAACCAGTTTCCAAAAACACGTTCACGGTGCAAGAAGGGTATTTGGTGTATTTGAACACAGAGAAATGCCACAGAGAGAAATAAGGGATTAGAGGAACAGGGTCAGGAGGATAAGACAAGGTTATTGCAGACATGGGGTGTATTCATGACACCAGCATGCGCTGTGGCTCTTCTGGAATGGTTTCTAGTCTACACCAGAGCTTTCTGCAGGATTTAGCGTGCCCAGCGCTTGTGCTCTGCTTGAGGTTAATAGTATGGAAAATCTTGTGTGTGATTCCTTGCTGTAATGACCTGTTAGTATACATATGGGCTTTCAAGTTATGGAAGTGACCCATGATTTATGAAATAGCCTCTTCCTGTTTGCAATGATGCAGTGAAATACTGAGTCATCTCTAACCCTTTAGCCTTGCCTGTACAGGCTTGTTGCCTGCTACCTGTCCCCTAGGATTTGGATTGCTGGTACTGAACAACAGTTTTTACTTGAACTAGTCTCAATTTTATCAGTTTTGGATGAATTACTGCCTTTTCCTAGAGAAAAGGTTTGAGCTACATCACTATTAATCTGAATTATAATAAATTGCTAAAAAATGAGCTGTGTGTAGTTTAGGTTAAATTAATGAATTCTTGGTTTTGGGGATTAGTTACTTGCATTCACTGCAAGCTCTAGCTTTTGATTCCCTAAAGTGAGGTTAAATTACATCAGTGATTTAGCCCTTAACCTTTTGTCCTGGTTTCGGCTGGGATAGAATTAATTTTCTCTCTAGTAGCTAGTATAGTGTTATGTCTTGGATTCAGTATGAGAAGAATGTTGATAACATAGTGATAGTTTTAGTTGTTGCTAAGAGTGTTTAGACTAAGTCAAGGATTTTTCAGCTTCTCATGCCCAGCCAACAAAAAGGCTGGAGGGGCACAAGAAGTTGGGAGGGGACACA
Source organism: Buteo buteo (assembly GCF_964188355.1). Classification (NCBI taxonomy): domain Eukaryota; kingdom Metazoa; phylum Chordata; class Aves; order Accipitriformes; family Accipitridae; genus Buteo; species Buteo buteo. The sequence continues at coordinate 22,178,215 of NC_134188.1, forward strand.
GCCAGGACAGCTGACCCAAACTGGCCAAAGGGGTATTCCATACCATGTGACAACATGTCCAGTATATAAACTGGGGGGAGTTGGCCTGGGGAGGGATCACTGCTTGGGAACTAACTGGGCATCGGTCAGCGAGTGGTGAGCAATTGCATTGTGCATCACTTGATTTGTATATTGCAATCCTTTTATTATTACTGTTGTCATTTTATTATTATCATTATTAGTTTCTTCCTTACTGTTCTTATCTCAACCCATGAGTTTTACCTTTTTCCTTCCAGTTCTCTCCCCCATCCCACTGGGTGGGGGGGAAGTGAGTGAGCGGCTGTGTGGTGCTGAGTTGCTGGCTGGGGTTAAACCACGACACCTTTTCACAAAGGAGGCAAACTCTGCTTTGCTTTTGTTTTTCCATATGATGACCTTCTATACAGATCAGTGTGGGAAGGTCATCCTCTATTATCATCTTGATAAGAATGGTTTTTTGATTTGTTAAACAGAGCCAAGCTTTAAAGAAAGTATGTCCTAAAACTGTGTTGCAGGTCTGTAGTTATCAAGACCGAATTAATTCACATCTGTGATGCTATATCCATGGATGCCCTTACTCTTACAATCTAGTTCAATTCTTAACATGGTTTTGGTTCCATCTACTAAAATGAATACTTTCAGTTTTTGTGTAGTAACAAAACCCTGTCATCCAAAAGTCTATTTGCCAATGAAAACCTGCCTCACAGATCACAGTCCCCTATAAATATCTTTTCTGCCATCTACACAAACCCTTCTGGTTTTGTAGGACTTGCAGTGATTTGTTTGTATACCCTAACTCTATGCCTTGAGTGTGGCATGACAGTAAACACTCCTGTCCCCAGCTTGTCCAGCATCTTGTAGGCAGCTTCCCACTTGGCATATTCACTTGTAGTGGTTTCTTCCCCAACAAGGTGACTGGTTTTTGTTACATGCCAAGGCACCTAACTCTCCTCCTATAGCATAATAAGCCCGGGGCTCAAGAAGAAGTTCTGGATTCAGCTGGAAGGTAGATATTGCAATGCTCCACTGGATTGTATTTCGCTGCCTTTTGGAGCAAGCCCCTAATGCCATTGAAATCTCAGCAGTATGACATCTGACCCTTCAAGGGCTGAGATGGAGTAGGTGTCTGAAAACAGAACATAAATTCCTTCATCAGGTTCTTACAGTTGGATATTTTATCCTTTCTCTACAGAATATAGCAGGGGCTTAGATGAAGAAGGTTGGATGCTCTTTCTTATTCAGGGTGGCTTAGTTTAGTTTAACTTTGACTCTGAAAACATAGCATCTGGCTGAAAAGCTGCATATTCAGCAGCTACACAGTCTGATGGGTGTACTAACAAATAGCTAGAGACCGCAGAGCTATGTTGTTGTTAATTCCTTTCTGCCAGTGAGACATTCCTGTTCATCTCTTGGACAGTATCATAAGTCAATTATTGGTCTTGCCTATCACTGGACCCAGCTGATAGAGTGTGAACTGGTGCATAATCTATATATGCCAGTTGTATAGCCATCATGCCTTTCTAGAACCAAGTCTTTTTTAGGTATTATCCCACAGAGAAGGAAAGAAGATAGAATAAGCTAAATGAGGTAAAAGAGCCAACAATTTTCCAGATTTGAAATGCAGTGCCTTTGGATATTGACAATTTACAGTTGTTTTGTTAAGGCATGGAATTTTGCAAAAGCTTTTACAAGGAAAATACGGATGATGTTTTTTCTTGTGGAATATTTTAATGGCTATGCTCAGCTTTCCCAGTGGGATCTTACTTTCTTAGAGCTGAGATTTGTCACCACTTACTTGATTTGGATAAACTTTCTGCCAAAATCAACAAGGAAGGAATTGACAGGACAGACTTTAGTAACGGGGAAATTGTGACATGTTTGAAGAGAACGCACACTCGGAGGAGGGGCTACTTCTGTTTCAAAAAGCAGTTTCTTATCGGCAAAACAATCTCTACTCTTTTCTGCAGATGTCTTGTCTCTGCCTTGCAGCAGTGCTAAGAAGATGTTTTGTAAGAAGCCAAGGGAAAGAGATTTAAGAACATCTATGCCTATGCTATTTAAACTCCAGTCATTCTGTTGAGTTGAACTAGGACAAGCATTAAAACCAGCTGGGACTGTAATGATTAGAAGTCTTTGCAGTTATTACAGGGTCCGTTTTTCTACTGAATCAACACAGGCTGCAGCTTCTATGACAAAGGAAACAAGTACATATTGGTGCAACAGCACACAAAAATATAAATCATTGCCCTTCTGCTGACTGGTCACGGGTGGCTGGGGCAGACATGTCAGTCTTCCAAGACAAATCAATGGTGCAAAACCTGAGTGTATGAAAAACGCCATTTTTTTAATACACCAAGATCAATATTAAAGCAGTGGAGGTGCTAAGCAGTGCACAGAGCCATTGTATCTTTCAGAAATGTAACTGAACACAAGTAGCCAGGAGTCCAAGAACTGGCTTAAAGCAGGGATGATGCAACTTCTCCTCACTCTTCCCTGAAACACTACAACCAAAATTAATAGTGCAGCATTTCTTCCCAAGCCTCAATATTCACTCACACACACAGAGAAGAACATGGGAAGCTTTTTAAAAGCCCCTTGATAACTGGAACAAGAAAACTTTAATTGTTTAGCTATGAGTGGCATGTCCTCTTATAAAATGCCAAACAGCCTTGTGTTTTTTAGGTCAAAAGCCAACAAGATGAGCTATGAGCTCTTATTACTTCTTCCTTCACAGTAAAAATCTGGAGTGCTTTAAAAATGCTGAGAACGTGACAGTGATTGACAAGAAAAGAAGGCATGTAAGGAGACATTGTGCTGAAGAAATTTTTATTTTTATTAAACAAAATTGATACTGATATAGGTCTTGCATTTGCAATCTCAGCCAGAAGTTAGGGCTAACTTTTCTCAGCCAAGACCCTTACACACTCTGCCTTTCACCCTTATGGAAGAACACCTAATTTGGTAAAATCCCAGAGTGACTAAGGAGAGAGATCCTAAGAAATTAAACAGCTGCCTGAACTTTTTAAGTTTTTCTCATGAAAGCATGTCTTACTTTAGTGTGTGTGCAGTGCATGTGTAAGGCTGCTTCCATCATTTTTGTTCCTGGATCTGTGCGCTAGTGAATCCCCAAGCATATGGGTTTGGTTCCAGTTAGGTGTGGGCATGCGACCACATTTCCACTGAATTATTAAGTATCTATGGTATGGAGTTCATACAAGTTTTATAACATCTGGTAGCTGATGTCTGATCTGACATAAAGTGACAATAGCAAAGAGAGACAGTAGCTGTTATCGCATTAAGTGTGTCAGTACAAAATTAACAAAATTTTAAAGAAATTTTAACTGACAGCATGAGTTAAAGCTGGATCTGCATCTTGGATAGTGGGTTAGAGCCTATCTGGTCTGATACTAAGGACCCTAATGTTGTATTTATTGTGTCGTTAAGCCAGAGTCAGAGAGGAGGAGGGCGAACTGTATCTTTTATAGTTACTAAAAATGGAAAGCACTCTGTCACTGGTGTGTTCTTCTCAGTGAAACAGCCAGTGCTATTTGAAAACTGCTGTTGGAGATGATTCAACCATCATCTACCTACATGTTAAATCTTCAAAAAGATTCTGCGTTATTGCATAGTGATGGCAAAGAACAACAAACTGCTAACGTAGTAGCAGGGAGATTTAAGGAAGATGTGGCATAGGCATTTGTATAACTGTACTTTGTTGAGCTGAGCACGGGCACAATTCTTGTCTGCTTGGATCATTTAACTGGCCTAACACAATACATATCCTTAATGTTCAACAGCCACCTATGCCCAGTAATGACAGGGTCCTCCAGTAACTTGTTAACTATGTCAATGAACTATTAGCTAAATTAGCTGGGTTTTTCTGGTTAAAAGAAAACTAGAACTTCATTAAATTCTAAGATAAGGGTAAAAAAAAGAATTTTTTCTTTCATTATGTAATCTGGTTATCTGCTGTGTTAACTTGGTGACTGGATAATTTGAATCTGCTAATTTATTGACTTAACTGAAACCGCAGCCTAAATCATATAAAATATAGAGCATTGCTTTGTTTTTAATCCATTTGGTGAAATTGTAAGTAAATTATGTAAGTAATGTGCTTTGTGACATTTATGTTTGTGCACTCACCCTTTTTATGCAACACATACATGGGACACAAGATGTTTTTATTTCATCAGACCACAAACTGGGTCGCAAACTCTGAAGGCATACAGAAGCTCTGCTGTGAAATCACCAGCCTCTTGCATCTGTCTCCAAAGCAACTACCTACACCCCTCACATTACCCAGTCTGTAACATCCCCAATAAAAAAAAGAAGATAGTTATCTATCTTGCCATACTGAAAATGTAGCTGTTTATAAATATGTGCTATGGATTTGCTAGCATGCCTTCATTCACCTGCATAAGTCAATACAAGACACACAATTGCCAGATATAATCACCTATAATGAACACCTACTGTCTGTGACGGCTGGAAACAAGACAAAGTAGGCAATTACGTAGAGCACCTAACTGACTGCTGCAGGGCAAAACAGCCATGGCCATTGGGCCTCCTTTTTCAGCCTACAGGGGTAGTACCTGTTCTGCTCATTTTTACTGCCTATCCTGTTCCCTGGAACATGATATGTAATAAAACAGACCGGGTGTTGTTTGGCACCACCGAGGAAGGCTGCCTCTGTCTTGTCTTGGATGCTGCAGCCATGGTTGGACCCGTAGAAGGGAACGAGAAGCCTTTCTTTGGTGCAGTTAAACACGATGAGTTGGGTGAACCATTTTAAGAGCAGGACAGGACAGAGAGAAGCATTTGAAAGGACCTGCCCTACAAGGAGTTAATTTAGAAACTCTCTGTTTCTGTTCTGCCTCACTTGAAGCGTTCTTTTTTTTTTTTTTAAGTATTCCTTTATGTTTTAACAAAATCTGATTTCTGAAGTTAAGAGCTTTGTGTTTTGTGACATTTGTTTCATGGGAAAACTGGAGGTAGGTCCACCTTGAAGATCTGCTGACTCTACCAGAGTGCTAATATCATTATATATGTTCATTACTTCCAAAATGAAGAGGTGCCTGCCTTTAGGTGTCTTGCAGGATTATAATGTGAATTCCTTAGTTAATTGCCAAAACCGGTGTTCCCCTGCCCTATGCTTAGTGTATTGATTTGCACACTTAGAAGGCAAGAGTAAATTGCAGAACATAGTGATTTGAATTTAAACCCATTGCTAAACTTTGGCCTGGAAGCATCAGGTTGCTGTCCTGATCATTCACATTTACACAAGCTGAGTACAGAGGTAAAGAGCAATATAAGGGCAAGGCAAAGAGGAGAAAGACTCATAAAGTACCTCAGCAGAGCTAACTTGTTGGGCTATATTAATCAGTCTGATTTTTGCCCTTTTAAATGCCTGTGGTTTTACAGTTTGCAATGTGGGGCCCTTTATAACAGATGCAGAGCTTGATATTTGCTGCCCCTCTACTTATTTATGTGCTAGTGTGTAATTTTTGCAGTGTTTCACATTGTGTGAGTGAAACAAATAAATAGGTACATATCTACTTCCTTATTCCTGTGATAGAAGCAGCAAGGGAGGAAAGGGCAAAAGGAGAAACCAGTATTTCTGCTAACAGGAAGAAAAAGAAGATAGAGAGAATCTAAAAAGATTTTATTTGAGCAACCTACTAATGTTTCTGCTTACTGCCAAATTCTGCTACAGTTCACCAGCTCATCAGTATGTATATATTCTGGTTATCTGCTGTATTAACTTGGTGACTGGATAATTTGAATCTGCTAATTTATTGACTTAACTGAAATTGCAGCCTAAATCATATAAAATATAGAGCATATATATATATGGATTATTGACGGTTGGTTTTATTATGGGGCTAAATTCTGGCTCCTTTCACAGCACTGAAGTAGTTCATTAGACACAGAAATACATAACTTTCACCCTTTGTCTAAATATGTTTAAAATTATGCCAAGCTACCCAAACACAGTTTTGCCTCATATAAAGCCAACTCAAAGCAAGAACTGATCAAGAGCAGGCTAGTAACCTGTCCCAATTCCTATCTCGCTTGGCACATCTCCAAATGGTGATTTCTCACAGTATATCCCAATTTACCAGCTGCTCCCAATGTAAAGAGAACAGTTTGTTAATTCATTACGGACTGTTTATGATTGACAATATTTACTGGAAGTACTTTTTGGACAAACACGGTGCTGCAAACAGGGATATTAGGCAGCTCTATGCTCCTACAGCATGCAGATAAAGTGTAGTTGGAGTTTTTTCCCTCCTAGCGACTCAAGCAAATGGATTGTAAAAGCACTTGGGAATTAGCCAGGACTTTTGTGATGGTCTTGTAGAAGAACGTTGTGAGTACTTCTTAAAACATTCCCGCTTTGGTTAGCCAGTGAATTGTTTTACTGTGGTGTCTATGGAGTCCTTAAAAAGATTACACTTCAGTTTGGCATTACTGGGGCTTAGCTGGAAAGGTGAGGGCTTTAGGCACTGCCAGTATGTGAAGAAGTCATCGTGCTTTTATCACTTTGTCTTGCAGCCTCGGAGAGCAGGCTGTCAGGCACAGATCTGCTGCAGGGCCCCTCTTTCAAGGCCATATTCTCTGTCCTCTCCGTGTCGCCCACACCCAAGTGCCACCATTGCTCTGATGTGATGAGCGGGGTCTACTCAGACCATGGATGAAGGAAGTGCAGGAGCCCTCAGGCAGGGTCTGCAGGGGTGCCATGCCCTCACGTGCCCCATCCCACCCACCCTCCAGGCATTTTCCACCTTCTCAAGACCTTTGTAGCACAGCCAAGGTGCTTTCCTCTTCATATATTGACATAATTACGCTGCTACAACCAAAATCGGATGTTTTTTCCAAGAACTGTGGATGGTGGCATGTGTACACAACTATGAAGCTTTGGGGATCCTCTGGAGATGGATGCAGGCACAGCATTCCAGCTTGGAAGTCCTCAAGAGCAGCATAAAAGATATATAATCATGTCCTTCTGCTTATTTTGGCCCTGTGTAAGATGAAGCTATGTGTCATATGCTTAATATTAAATGGACTAAACAGGTCACTTGGTTTCTCTTTAATTCTTTTAATCTTCTTACAAGATACAAAATAGGCTTAAGTCAAAAACTGTTCCTTAATGTAAAGGGTTGAGGGGGATGGCTGCTCACTTGGCCGTTTTTTGATCATGACAGCTGTCCCCTAGAAGGATTGGCTTTGGAGAGCACTGATACTACTCTACCGAGCAGGTTTATGCCTCCTTACTCAATATCCATAAAGATCTCTGGGAGACAATTACAATTATAGCAGTAGGAAGAGTCAGCCTGTAGTTAAACCTTCCAGCCCACACACAGTAACAGGAAAATCCTGTTTGAAGAATCAGGGAAGAGCCTATTCTGGATAACAAGAGATAATGTGCTGATAACGCTGCGGTCCCCCCACCCTCTAAATGATTCCTCTGGTGCAAGTGGTCACAGAGTCTGGCCCACAGTGGTTTGATATTTTTTTATATTATTTTACAGAGGAGGGCTGTCCAGGATGGGATAAGGAGAGATGGGCTTCTTGGAAGAATTTCTGCAGTTGAGCTAGCAACAATTTTAATGATCACACAAGCTCAGGTCACTGCAAAAATAATTGTTTTCTGACCCATGCATGGGTTTTCTTGTCCAGACTGAAAATTAGAGAGGGTAAAGATGTGTTGGTAGGGAGATGCACAGCAGTGTAAGCCATCCAGCATGGGAGTGGGAAAAGAGAGGGCACCCGTTTTAGCCCCTACTCAAGGTCTTGTGAGTGTTAACGTTGCTGGAACAGAGCTGTGTTAAGCAAGTAAGAGCTAAAACACCATCTTGAGACCAGATTTACTCTTCTCAAGAGAAATGCTGGAAACCTTTTGCAATACAGTACACAAAGATTTTTCACCACAATAGGAAGCTATCCTTGGGCTACTAGTGTAAGCTGAACCCCCAAAATTGACACTTCCAGGCAAGTGAGAAGAGATTTTTACCCAAGAATAAGAATCACAACAATTCTTCCCAGAAAAATGCCCCAAGGAGCACTATCAAATTCAGTTCATGGAGCTTCCTTCTAATCTAACTGAAGAGCTAGGAAGAAAGAACACCACCCACCTTATCTACTGACTTCAGGGAAAACTACTTTGCACCTCACTATCAAACCATACATTTTCTGATGGACAGTGTTCTTTTGTTAAAAGAAAATATGGAGCTTTGCTTTTAATTAAAAAAAGCCCCAACACAAATAGATATTTTTTAAAATACCTTCTAAGTCTCTGCCAACATTTCTTTTTTTTTTTTCAACAGTGGGTAACAAAGACATTAGTAACTGGCAACAACAATTTATCTGAAAAAAATCTTATCAAACCAACAGAATCCTCATATGGGTAGCAGATACTTGGAGAGGAAAAAAACACTAAAAATGTCCATTTCAGTAGGGCTTTTGTCTCACATAACAGTCCCATAAGCAAAGCAGCTGAATCTTCTATAGGCTTGCTGCAAAACTGGTTGTGTAACTGTACTCAGAAAATCTTTATCAGTGATTCACTGGCAGAACAGAGCAATGCACCTGCAGGGATCTGTCTCGGGTCTGCTTCCATGAAGATGTGAAGGAACAGCTCTTCCTTTTCAGACCTTGGTGTTTGCATTGCCTTTCTTTCCAATTGACTTTTACAGTGTTAGTACAAAGATCAGATGCTTCTCTGCTAGTAAGATCCTCGCTCACTGTGAGCATGCCATGTGCCATCACTGTTTGGAGTGAAGACCACAACCAGAAGTCTAGAGCTTTTCAGTCTCTTTATAGTTTACTCCACAGAGTTGGCAGGCTAGAAATACTTCTAAAAAGGGATCTAGGAAAAGCAGATACCTTCTCCCACACCAACTTCAAAACATTTAGTAAGCTGGTGCAATGCACAGAAGCATCAAAATATACAGAAAATCCCTCAGCCAGACACAGCTGTGATGGGGACAGGGGAGGCAGGAGGGGCTGTAATTCGGGTGGCAGCTCCCAGCACAATGATCTGGCACCCACAACCTCCAGCAGATGCAGCTGACCACTAAAGGAGACAAATGACATGTAAGTGCTAAAGGAGTTTTTTTATTTTTACATGGATTACATACCATACAGTGTGCTTCTTATCAGACCACACTGTAATAACAAAAAGGTCAGTCCATGACTTGAGCGGAGACCAGGCTAGCTGCAGTCACATTAAACACAAATACAGCCGAAATACTAATTAACTACATGGAATTTACTCACAAAGATCTTGGGTGATTGACTTGCTAAAGGTGAACGAGAACTTGGCTTGCCCAAACACTGCTGCAGACTCTCATCTATCCCATATTCATTAAAAACAGTTGTAAAAGGGGATGTTGTTGTTGCAGTAGAGTTGAACTCCCAGATCCGAACAGAAACATGGTTGAGAGGGGGGATGGATTAGATACTGGACTGATAGTTTGCATAGATGGGAAAAAACCAGAGTGAAAAGGGGTTACAACTCATACAGAGGGAACCTCTTGAATTTGTGTGTAGAAGTATTTTAGTAGTCATGCAGCTTAATGTCAAGTTTTAACAAGCAGCCCCAGCACCATGCATAAACAGAGCCGAAATGCTGTGAGTCCTTCACCTCTATGGTTACCCAGTGATATCTGTGCCAATGGCTGCTGCTGCTACCCGTGGGTTGGGATGGCCAGGCAAATCTGAAACACCGGGGATCTTTTCCAGGTTAATTCCAGTGTTACGTGACTGTGTGCTTTATCAGTCAGAAAGCCAGCTGCCTCCTTTGTGGCTGTACTCCAGCGAGGGACAACTGGTGGAGTGTGATGCCATGTAATAGGAGCAGGTTTAGTTAAACAAAGAGTCTCTCCCATTAGCTTTCTGAAAAACAGTTGACAGAGAGGCTTGCTGGTGTTGCCCCTCTCCAATTATGGCCAAATTAGGCTCTGAAGCAAAAAGTTTTGAAAATATAATATACTTTAGTGAATGTGCCTTGAACTCTCTAGGTATGAGTTCCATCTAATCATAGCTGCTTCCCTTTGAGCCGCCAGCCTGCTTGTAGGGAAGGCATGGAGAGCAGGCCAGCAAAAATGTGAATTATTTATGTTCCTGCTGAAAGCATGAGTCTTGTCACTAGAGCCTTGCTTGACTGAATGGATCTGCAGAGGCAGTTTCTGTAGCAACCCAGAACCTTGTCCAGCAAAATGTCGCCCAGCCACAGGTAACACAGAACAGTAATAAATGTCTGTCTGGCTAGCTGAAGGTGACACAGAAGTGCCAGAGTAAAATATATCTGGGTTTTGAGTCCTCCAATCTCCCAAGACCCACCAAGATGTCATTTCAGAAGGTGAGTTGGTGGCATATCAGCTTGGGTACCGGTAACAATCCAGCTGTGACAACACAAGGTTTTGAAAGATTACGCAGTCTTTGTGGGAACTCAGCGAGTCTTTAGCACCAGCAACACAAGTCAGGCTCTTACCGGCAGTCTAGCTAGTTAAAGTCAGTGTAAATAAAGATGTGGTTCCCAAAAGCCTACTGTCACATCTTCGGGTGTTATATCTACATAGCAAATACTGGGTTTGATAATATTGTCCAAAATATTTCAGACATCTGGTTTTTATGCCACGGTATTTAGTGTAAATTGACAAAGACAGGAATATGTGGATTCAACAGTTTCTTCTCTATCTATCCTCAGGCTTTGATCCTAGCTTGTGGCTGTTTGTAGTCTGTCTGCCTTCTTGTAAAGATCACAATGAAAATGTTACGGAAATTACAAGCTGTCAGGACTATCTTGCAAAGCTTTGAAGGGCAACACAGGTTAGTACATTTGTCTAGACATACTAAACATATTTTTCAGTGTGTCAGTATTTGAATTTTTCTTAATTATCAACCTATCAAATGATGTTTTACTAAATATATTCAGCTTGTCTTAAGAATTTCTGAGGCTGTGAAACCCAAACTATATGAGAAAACTTACAATATGCAGAGTTTCCTAAGTACAGAAATGTTGGCAGATGCTTCCTTCATCGTGCATCTCCAATTCAGCCCCATTCACCACCAGACACTGGAAGAGTAATCTGCAATTTTTTCTGCTTTCCTGAGTCTGTGATTCCAGTGCTTCCTACATTTCAACCTTACGAACAAAACTAGGCCCTCCGCATTTGGAGTAACCTAGGTGCTTAGCTCTAAACAGGAGATAATCCAGTTGTAAAAGGCTTATGGTTATTTGGTCAGAGGTCACCAAGGTACAACTCTAAATGCGAATAAAAGTGAGGGAAGCTGCATGAGACCTGTGTAACCTATACAAGGAGTAACCTGACTGGCAGACAACGGAGACCTATTTAAAAGTTTTGCTGATTTAGCAATACCAGGACTATAACAACATTCACCGATCAATAGACCTTTGCCGGGAGCAACCTGCAGATGTAGTTTCAATGGCAGAACATCCTTTGCAGTTCTGCTATAAGCGATGCATAGTTATTAAAGCAACTTAAATTGGATCTCGTCTCTAGGAGGGTTTACCCGCTCTTCTACTGTAGCTACATTGGCAAAGTTTCTAGTCGAGGCTGTTCTACAAATCAGCTCCTGAGGAGTGTGAGGCTGATGACAGCAGAGCTGCTTTGGAGGCCTGACGAGAGCGTAAAGCTTTTCACCCTTTGGGAGGCCCACAGAGAAACACTGTCTGCTTCCTTAAGTGAATCTCGGCTGGAGAACAAAGGACTTCAGCTCATATACAGAGGGGTAATTTACATCTCATTAAACCAATATTTAAAAATCTACCCTGTGTTTGTTTCTTTAGTGTCTGTGTTTTTCTTTTCAAACATGTCAAAAAGGATGCATTTTCAATTAATTTTTTTTACTTTTCAAGAATGAAAAGCAGCAAGGACATTTCTGGGTGCCTAGAGATTTTTTCTATCATTGCCTAGCTATAAAACAATTTAAAGGAATTTTATTAAACTTTTTAAGAAAATTCAGCTCAAGCATAAACACAAGTATAAGTATTTTCAAGTACAACTACAGATGTTTTGGAATGTAATAAATTCTTGAAAGACTTCTTACCTTGACATATTTTCTCATGTTGTAATATAATTTCACAGCTATCCAGCAAAACTTCTTTAATTATCAGTTGCTGGTGATTCTCAAGCCAAGTGTGCTACATGTAGGTCTAGTCTAGAGGCTTTTTAGTGGGTTTTATGCTAGCAAGCCCCCTAGCTGCCTCTATAAAAAAAACCAAACCAAACCTTTAACTGACAGCTATGTCAACTGGGATAAGCAGCAGTGGGACATAGGTGTACCAGAAGCATTTCTAACTAATTATTTCAGCAAAGCTGTGATTTTGATAGGAGGTGGTTTCAAGAACACATCTGAAGCGTGGTTTTGCAGGCATAGGTAAATCCACACTCTGCACATACTGCCGGTAGAAAACAATTCCTGTAATAATAAATGATTTTTCATTAGAGAGCCCAAGGATGGACTCAATGGGTATTTCTGTGCCACTCTTAATGAGCCATTTCAAGATCATTTTTAGGGCTTGGACTGTTCACACAACTCATCAGCATGGGGGCCTCACAGGCAACTTCTTGCTAACAGCCTGTAGACCTTGCTGAGATACTACAGGCTTCTTATGGAGACCAGTAAAGACAAAGTAGTAATATACTAAAATATTGGATCTGCTCAGGCATGTAGGGTGTACTTGGTCTCAGGGAGCCAGGTGTGTTCTGGAGGGTAGCAAACTGCTTTGCCTCACATCAGGCACAGTTCTTTGCTGATTAGTAAACAGCAAATCTGTTTTTGAAGGTGGCCTTGGACCACATGACATCCTCATCAAGGCAGTTTTGCTTGTATTATGGGTTTTGCTCCTGTAATTAGTATGAACGAGCATTCTAACTTACAAATATAGTCATTTGAGGAGGAGCAAGATTTCCCCACCCTCACATTCTCCCCCCAGGAGCAGAACAATATGTACTGTTTTTGCCAAGTAAACTGAGTTTACAGTATGGCTTGATTCCTGGTATGTAATTAATATTCTTTATGGACAGTGTGTCTTTAAATAGCTGGCTAACACTTACACCAAGAAAAAGTCTTGCAGCCCCAGCTTTGGTTGGCCGGAGACAGAAGCTTCAGTTTCATTTTCTTATCTTGTGGAGACACACTGTAAAGGCGAAATCATGTGTACCATGTACGACATTTTGAGGCTCACAGGAACAAACATGACCATAGAACTCAACGGGCAAATAAAAGACGCTGTTGTGTTTCCTGTCCCCTCTTCCCTCTTCTGAAGGTCACATTTTTCAGAAAGGGGATACAAATATGAACACAAAAACTAAAATACATTTCTACCCAGATAAAATGGCAAACAGCACCTTTTACCAGTAACTTGCCAGGTCTCCATTTTTGCTATCATTCTGCTATATTTACAGAATATATATATCTAATTTTTTAGGTACATATAATTCGCATTTTAAAAACGATCTCACAGAATGTGTTTTTCAAGGTATGTTTTAATGAAGCATTCACCCATGGCCTACTTTCAAATGCCGACAGTTCTCCACAGTTAATAAGTAATATGCAGCGCCAGGGGAAAGGAACAGCTATACCTTAACATGCTTTGCAAGCAGGGTAGCTTCCAAGAGGTACCTTTGGGCAAATCTCATGATCGAGAGCAGGTTTTGTTACTTTTGACTACACCAGCTCTCTCCTGGTAGTGGAGTTGAAAAGGAGGAACGCTGCTCCGGGCTCTGTTCCGACCCAAACCCACTGGTGTGAGGGGTGACCGGTGAGAAGGCGCAAGACAGCCGGCCACCACAGGAGGAGGGAGGTCGGGCTCACTCGCCGAGGCCCATGAATTCCCACCCGGTAGGGAAAATCCTGTGTCCTGGATCGGCTGGCGCCGCACCTAGCGGCTTGCCGGCCCCCCCCGGGTCACACCGGCCCACCCCCAGCTCCTGTGGCACAACCCCCCGGCAGAGGCCGAGGCCGGCTTTCGCTGACAGGCCCTACCTGAGTGCCGCGGCCTGTACTAGCACGACTCGCTTCGCCGAGGCGAGCGGTTTCTCTGGTACGGAGCTGCCGGCAGTCGCCGCTCCCCCCGGTGCCAAGGGGCCGTTCCCGGGGCGGCGGGGGGGGGGTCTGGGGCTGTGTGAGGCGGCGAGGCCGCCCGGCAGCGCCGGCCGCGGGGCCGCCCCAGGGCGGTGGGTGGTGGCGTTGCCAGGCCAACGGCTGACCCAATAGGGAGCGGGAGGCGGGGCCGCGCGGGTAACGGCGTTGCCACGCCAACGGCTGAGCCAATGGCGGGCAGGGGGCGGGGCCGCGCAGTCACGGCGGCGGTCTCGGCGGAAAGGCGGGATCGCGCGGGGCACCAATCAGAGCTGCGGGCAGGGAGGGAAGGCGGTAGGAAGAGGCGCAGCGGGTTAGGAGCAGGGGAGTCGGGAAACGCAACCAATTGCGAGTCGGGACGCCGGGGTGAGAGCGGGGCTTTAGGGCAGGAGCCAATCGGAGGGGGCGAAGGGCGGCGCTAGCCAATTAGAGGCCGCCGTCGCGGTGGGCGAGCCAATCGCGAGCTGAGCAGAGGGGACGCCGGCCAATCGGGGCGCAGCCAGCGAACAAAAGGGGCTTTCCAAACCGCCGGCCCCTTTCCTGAGAACAATTTCACATGACGCAACGGTTGGAGGAAGAGGTTTGCGAACCGTAGCCGCCGCCGCCATTTTGTGAGCGTTGAGACTGAGTCGGCGGCGGCTGAAGGAGCGGCAGCGCGAACGGCAGCACCACAGCCAGCGGGAGCCGCAGCCCGGAGGATGCGGTAGAGGAGCCCAGCGGCAGCGGCGGGGGGGGCGGCATCGCTCGGCGGCGGCGGCGGCAGGGGATCGCGGGGAGGGGGCTCTCGGTCGGTGGGTCGGGTCCTGGTGCGGGCCCCGGTCGGCGAAGCATGTCGGCCCCGGAGAGCAGCGCTGGTAGCAGCGAGGCCCGGGAGGACGCGTGCCGCGATTACCAGTCGTCGCTGGAGGACCTGACGTTCAACAGCAAGCCGCACATCAACATGCTGACCATCCTGGCCGAGGAGAACGTGCCCTTCGCCAAGGACATCGTCTCCCTGATCGAGGCGCAAATCGCCAAGGTTTTTATATTCCACCGACTACTACTCCTACCTATACTGCTGGGGGGACCGGCCGGGGCAGCGGGCTAGGGCGGCCTCGGGGGTTAGGAGGAAGGGCGCGGGGGAGATGGCCCCCGGGCGGAGCCGGGCAGAGGGGCGGCAGGAGGAGGAGGGTAGAGGGAACAGGGAGAGACAGCGAAGCAGCGAGGGCGAGAGACGGAAACAGGGCGAGAGAGAGGGGGAGGCTGGGGGGGGAGGCAGCGGGCCGGATGGGGCGAGGAGGCCAGCGGCGGGGTGGGTATGGCCGGGCTTGGGGCGGGGGTCGGCGAGGCAGCGGGGCTCAGGGGACGTGGAGGTAGTTGGGGGGAGGGTGGCGGCTAATGAGGGGGCGAGCAGAGAGAGCCAGGATTCCGACGGAGCTGGATGGAGGGTGCCGGGGACTCGGGGCGGGGAGGGGAGCGCCCCGGCCGGGGCAGTGGGGAGAGGGCCAGGAGGCTGCGGCCGCTGTGGGGGAAGCAGGCGGAGGGGAAGCGTGTCTTAGGTGGGATCAGGGAGCACGGGGCGAGGCGTCGGGGGCTCCTCCTTCCATCGCTGAGCTTGAGGCTGCTGCTTCTACCCTCCACCCCACAGGGAGCAGGGGACTCGAGGGAGGGGAACAGCCCCCACACCACCCCGTTCGTAGCAAGGGGGAGGGTTTGGGACTCGCCCCACCAAAAGCTCTGGGAGGGCAGCGTGGCTCGCGATTTAAGCCCCGTGTAAATACCAGACACAACATGGCGGCCTGGCAGTGACTGGGCAGCAGCACCTCGCCCTTGTAGCTGGGCTTTCCCCCTACATGGAGCCAGGATTCAGTGTCTCGAATCTGGTGTCTAAACCCTTGTATTTAGCGATTTCGACAGCAGACGAATATTGCGATCATTAGAGAGGGCCTGACTGGGAGATACTGTGGAGGGTTGGGGTTTTTTTGGGGGTAGTTTAAAGGAATAAAAATAAGGTTAAGTTTATAGCACGCAAATTGTCCACTTCTGAAGGGCTAAATGTAATGACTTTTAAGTATCAGTTAAGGCTATTTTCCCAGTGCGGTCCCTGTGAGGTATTATTTTGCGGGGGGTGGGCACCCTTATCTTATAGAAAAGTTTGTGGGTGAAAGGTGATCTGTTCCGGATAGAAAATTGTGTGTGGTGGTGATGGGGATTGTTTTGCTCTGCCTGATTAGAGAAAATTCTGTGGGCTTGGGATAATCTGTTTGGATTTCAGGTGATCTGTGCCCTGAGTAATGCTAGCGTTGTGTGCGTATTTAATTTATTTTGGCTAGAGAAGTTTATTGGTTGAGGATGGGGAAGAAGAAATTCTCCCTGACTGTAGAAACTGCAGCAGCCTGTAGGATCCTAACATGGCGTCTGAAAGGCACATGATATAAAAAGAAGGGAAAGAGGAGGCTCCCTCTGAGCCCAACCCAGGCAGTTGCTGACATCAGTCAGCCACAGCACATGGATGGGGGTTTACAGCACCTTTTTAACAAGAGCATTTTGTAAGAAAAGGGTTCTTCTTTCAATTCCCCCCCCATTCGTGCCAGTCACCCCTCCCCCGTTGTTTCCCTTGCTCCCTCTGATCTCAGGTGTTCAAAGGCTTTTTTCCTTTGGCTTTAAATCGTGGTTTATAATGGTGAGAATTGTACTATCTTAATGATGGGGAGGGAAGGATCTCTTAAGTTATTTAATCTATCTTTCTATCAATGCAGGATGGCTTTTTAGTGTTCCACAGACCTCTTCCAGTCTAGTTTTAAATGCTGCCAGTGGCCAAGTTTGGCCATTCCTTGGGGAGGTGACCTCATAATCTAATAGATCTCACCATTATATCTCCTAAAGGGCAGTGGATATGTATAAAATGATTTGTGATAAATATCAATGCTGTCAAAATTTTTTTTTTTCATTTCTGGGTGATTTAGAGCCTGCCCTGAAGTGTGTTTTTTTTAAAGATGTCTTAAATCCTGTATCAATGGTTAGTTTTACCTAGTTACTGTTTGTGACTGTGGTTTATTCAAGGCAAGTTTTTAGTTGTTTCTGGGAAAGTGATCTCCTTTACTAAGCCACTTTTAAAAAGTGTTGCCTGGAGACAGTTTGTTTAGTGTAAAACTTGAGTGGTCTGCTTTACAATTTAATAAATGGTTCTGAAATGTGTGACTGGTATTATAAAATTTGTGAATAAAAAGTGTGAAATATGTATTTGTCTTTTTATTTACCATTGTATAGTGCAGAATTTGTTTCCAAGACCCATTTTGTATACAAGGTTGGTTTTTTTAAACAAATTTTTGCACGAGTTTGTGACTTGGGGTTCAATTGCCAGATATGATTTTAAACTTGAAATCTTTTAGGAAACTAATAAAAAAGAGCCACACATTTCCAACAGTAGCTTTTCTACATTATTTGAAGGAACAGTGGGAATTTTGTAATGAAGTCTTTAATATTATGCTGATGAGCTCAGAGTTAGCGTTCTTCTGTGTTCTGGTGATTATGCGGCGCCTCCCTGCCTTTTGGTTAGTGTCATGTGGGCACCTTTCTTGCTAGGGGATACTGTATAGACCACCTGAAAACAAAATACATTCAAGTCTGGGATTCCCTTTTGTGGTTATAGGAATATGTACTAGATACCTTGACATGATAAACATTTCCAGAAGAGAAAACTTAAATATTCCAACCATATTTAAGTCATGGTTCTTAAAATGTGACACCTGAGTATCTTATATTTGAAGCAGGGTATGCTGCTGAGCTTCTAATTCTGTGCCATAGTTTAAAGTAGGCTTCCGTACTAGATTACGGTGCTTCCATGTGTGATTACTTCTAACAGTCTGATGCATAATGAAAGTGACAGTTAAACTTGTCACGGTGCCTTTGCTACTAAGTGATTCCCCAGCATCTCAAACTTGAAGCTTAGCTAAGTATTATGAGCTACTTCCATACATCGGTGAAATGGAAGAATATGACATACTGTGTCAGTAGCTCCTGGTCATAGGTACTTCTGAGACAGCTCTTTGTTTCCGTAACAGCTGACTTTAAAAGTCAGAAATGGTGCACTGTCCTTTCTAATAAAGGCAGACATTCAGAACTTAAAAGTTAGTAGTTTTAATGTGCCATTGTGCACACTGCTTTAAAGAAGAAACCAGTATTCCACAGACATTTTAATATTAAGTAGCTGTAGACCCACAGTCTTTGTTTTTTTGAGGCCAGAGAGATGCATTTATTCTAACACTGTTGCATATTAGCTTGTTTACAGCTCAGTATTACATTGTAGTGTGAGATAGGCTTTTAATGTGCTGCAATTAGTTAACTGCATTTTTCTGTTGTCTTATGTACAAAATACACCACCTGCCTGTTTTTACTTTTTTTCAATATGCTCAAAGGCAGTGACACCCCACCCCCCCCACCCCAACTAACAAGGAATTCTACCCTCTTCAATATTAAGTTTCAGGTCACAGTAAATTAATACACATTTAAGGGCGAGGAGACATTGCGATTTACCCATATAAAAATATTGTTGACTTGGTGCCCTTCTGTGAACCACCTTAAAGGGGAAGGAATTAAATCTAAAATTGTAAAGCAAGAGCACTTCCACACACTTGTCTGGACAACGGGGCTGCGAAGTAAGGTGTCGTTAATTAACCGAGTAGCCTATCCTGTTGAAAATGAGCAGTGAGTGAAGTTATTCTGGTTTTATCCTGAGCTTACAGGATGGTGAACAGGACTTAAAGTATTATGAGTGGATGCTCTTCTAAGGGGATCACGGTCAACACACGGCTTGTGGTGGTGTCTTTCATGTTGTCCTCTTCAACAAGTCTGTGTACTTGCTGATGTTTTCTGGAACTTTGCTGTGCCTTCTGCTTTGTGAAAGCCAACGGTGGGCATTAAAATCACCCTGATTTGGGCCAGTAGTGCTTTGTGTACGTTAGAAGTCGCTGTAGCGGTCCAACGTCACCACACTTCTATCGCACAAACTTGCTACAAGTTTTTTGAAAATGGATTTTAAAAAAACCCCAAACAACTAAACAACAAAAAAACAAGGCTTCTCTTGTAGCAAAGATGTGTCCAGAGTTTGAAGACTCCCTTCTGTGAAAATCATGGTTGCAGTTCCTGAGCTTGTCTGTGTATTTACCCGGTCGACTAGATGATTGAGTTTTGTCTGCATTTTGAACTTTGTTCTGACTGTGCATTTTTGCATGCACTCTGGAAATCTGAACTGTCACTATCTACAAGTGCCAAGAGAGAATGGGACTCCTTGCTCTGTCCGTTTGGATTACAGTGAAATATTTGTTACCTATTCTGCGTGTAGTTTATGAAAAGACTGTTGATACTCGACATGTAATCTACGGCTGCAGAAGTTCACTAATTTGGGCTGTTCGCCAGAAGTCTGATTTGTGTTCTGTGAAATCCAGAAAAACAAGCATTCAGGAGGTTTGAATTATGAACTATTTTTTAGAAGTTCCTTGAAGTGCTAACGATGGTTTCCTGCTAAAGTTACTTTTTCGAGTGGGTTTTGAAAGGTTACACTCAGTACACTAGCGGCAATACTGTCTTGTGGGCTGCTTTTTTCTTCTCCCCCCCCCCCCCCTTTTTCCAAAGCTTTGATACGCAAACAAAATAATCTAAGGTGTTCCTTTTTTATGTGATAGACCCACTGCGTTATACTTTGAACTGAGTATCGATTTTCCAGAATAAGTTTTTGTATAAACAAAAAATCCCAAGCCAAATCCCTTGGTGTTTTTAGTGGCAACCAAAAAGAGAGGTCTGTATTTCTGGGATTGGTAATCCCTTTATTTAAAAAGCTTAAAATATGTTTTTGTTGTACTAAACTTCTCAGTTTCTTTTTATTACTCCAGGCTCCTGCATCAGAGAAGCTCCCTGTTATGTACCTTATGGATTCCATTGTCAAGAATGTGGGAAGAGAATATCTTACTGCATTTACTAAAAACCTAGTTGCAACATTTATTTGTGTATTTGAAAAGGTATATACACTTTCAGAAAAGTTCTGTATTCTAAGCAAAATTTGTTCCTGGTAAAATAAATACATGCTTTCAGTTTTGGGTTTTCTTGGGTGGTGAACTATACAAATTGATTGTTTTTTATAAATCTCAGTATGGTATCTATACTGTGGAGGATTATTCCTGCTGCTATCAAGCACGAAAGTTACATGTTAGCTGAAAGATGCAAAGTCTTACTTAATTTAATTTGGTTCATAACCATCTGTAATTTTCCTATCCAGGCAAGATTTTACTAACAGTATTTTGGTTACCGATTGCTTACCTGGATGGACTTTTTGTAGTGTATAAACCAATTAATTATGAATTGTTGGTTTGTTTTTGAGATAGTCTTTATGCCAAGAATAGACTGAGAATCAGTTTCTTGTGGATTTCTCAGAGCTTCTCTCTCTGTAGTTAGATTTGTCTGATTTATTTAATTCATGATGTGCAAAATGAGTGCTTAAACTGAAGAGTGAATAGCACTGACACCTTATTCTCTCCTGGTGGTCTGTGATTTGAAAAAAATGCTGGTCGGGGGAACGGGTCTTAGAATGTATTGCTATATTACATTACAAACACGTGTTTTAATTTCATTCAACATTGAAAACTGCTGCCATATCTTTTAATTTTTGCTCTTAATCTTTAAACCCAGTGAAGCAATTGTGCGTATTCCTCAGTGAGAAAGGCAAATCATAGTCCAGTTTTTGGAAGGCTGGGCTTAAATGGGTTTAAGTTGGATCAGAAATGAAGGGTTAAATTCTGTGGTTTCCTGTATGCTATAAGAAAGTGGCATCTCATATGAATGAGATGAATGGAGCTTTTGCATATTTATCTACCATTACATATCAGTGAGGATCTGAGATCCCAGTATGCTTTATACGTGGTTTTCAGATGTAAGATGCATGATGAAATAAGGAATAGAATGTAATAATGACCACAGAACACTTAAACTCCTGTGTGTAGAGTAGATAAGATAGGTAGACACTTGTATTTTCAGTACTAGATTGTGAATGTTCTTTTACTGAGTTGCATTTAATGTTGCAGCTGAAGCTCTGGATAATAACTAATTTTCAGAGTTTTATAGGTTAACTGTCTACTAAGCTAACTAGAAATATTTAATTAATGTGTATTAATTAAATGTGTAAAGTAGCAGTCACTTCTAATAGCTTAATTGGTCGTGTTAAAAGATGCAAGTAGAACTCCAGCACTGACATTGTTAAAAATTTTGTTTTATCAGTAAATGGTCACTAAAGTATCTTTAGACACTTGATGAAGTCAGAAACTTCCGCTCAGTCATTTCTGCACCTTTTGCAGTGAACTTCATACCCTCTCATTGAAAATTGTATAGAGGCACCCCCCCCAGTAGCTAAATATGAATTATTTTTGTTGAAGTTCCTGCTCCTCCCTGAAAGAACTTACAAACTTTCCAGACTATTCTTTGTCTTGCTGTAACATCTTAAAAATAAAACTGCAGCAAAAACCATCTACATAGTCAATGATTGAATTGGGATATTGGCATTAGGAGAGCTGCACATGTTTTGTCCTCAGTTGTTTTTCATTTATTGTTTAATTGAACTACTCAAGTTATGAGATGACCTAAATTTTGCTTTACTGTAAATTTCTAACTTACCTGTCATGAGATAATCCAAACTAATTGTTTGTGAAGAGGTAAAATGGGCACTGGTCCTACAAGTGTGCTTGATCTGTGGCTCACAGATGGGTCTAATTTTGCATCTGGACTGAAGTATAATTGACTTCATTTTAGCTAATACCCTTTTTGTTGCATTTGTTGGAAAAAAAAATCCTTCAGTGACTAAACAACTGAGCAAAACACCTTTTCTGTTCACAAAGTTTGTTGTTTCCTGATTTGTTTATCATTGTTACACTCCATTCAGCACAAACACTTTAATAATGTATTGTCTCAGAGGCTGTTGCCTTTCAATATTTTTGTTACTGTATTTTTTCCACAGAAATTGGGCAAGTAAAATGAGAATTTTGGTAATGGAAAAGTTGAAAGAAAATTCTCAGAGAATGGTAATACACAATAAAACCTTCAAATGGCCTTGAAACAACAATTCTACATTTGAACTTCTGTTACTCGTTCCGTTGGTATAGACGTATGATCTGCACTGCTTATAAATTCTGTATAGCAAGTTCAATGTGTTAAAATGCCAAACTGTTGATAGAAATAGGAAATAAGTGAAATCTTAAGTTCTACAGAAAAGTTTAAGAAATTGTTTTATATTAACTTAACAAGCCATAGAATTGTTTTATTGTTTTAGGTGGATGAAAATACTAGGAAAAGTTTATTTAAATTACGCTCCACATGGGATGATATTTTTCCTTTGAAGAAACTATATGCACTTGATGTCAGAGTCAACTCATTAGATCCTGCTTGGCCAATTAAACCTCTGCCCCCAAATGTGAATACTTCTAGCATCCATGTGAATCCTAAATTTTTAAATAAATCGGTAAGTCTTTATGCCTACTGTGTGAACAGATGGTAATACGTGTAGTTTTCATTGTTTGTATGCTGCTTTTTGACAATTTAGTATATTAAGAATGAAGTAGCTGACGTTTATAGACAGGTAAGAGGAATTTCCGAATTCAGAATATTTGGTGGGTTTGGTTTTTATATTTCAAAACTGTATTCTAGATTTTTGGAACACTGATTAATTTATATTAAATCATGTACACCTGTCACAGCAGGCAAATTCCAATGAGGCAAAAGTTTCAAATTCTTTTAGTTATATTTTGCATTAAAAATGCAATTTATAACTGTTATACAAACTAAGTCACAGTACTGGATCATGATAACAGTTCAAGGAGGTGGAGTTAGTTGATTCCATCAGGATTTTAAATGTAACTTTTTTTATTCTGTTTTTAGCCAGAGGAATCTACTGCACCTACCTCTGCTGTCACTTCTGGTGCCTCTACTCCTCCAGCTGTTCCTGAAATACAAAAGAATTTGACACAGGAGCAACTGATAAGGCAGCAATTGCTTGCAAAGCAAAAGCAGTTGTTAGAACTTCAGCAAAAAAAATTAGAGCTGGAGCTGGAACAAACTAAAGCACAGTTGGTGAGTAAGATAGTTGATGAAACTTTTATAGCTGGGACTCACTTTCTTTTGGACAGTACTTAGCTATACTGGTAACTGCCATACATTATTTTTTCATCATGATAGAGAAGCATAGCTATTTTAGGACTAGAGCAATGCAAGTTGATCTGGGGTTCCTGAACAGTATTTGCTACCTAAAAACCTTAAGGGTTACACTCAAAATAGAGGTTAAAAAAAAGGGAAAGTTCTTGGTTTTCTGTTTTTAACTTCTCTCCAAAATGATGCCTGCCAATGATCCTTGTCTTCCACCTCTTCTTGCGGCTTGCAGCAAACCAGGCTTTTCCAAATATATTTGCTCTTAGAGACCAAGGAAGCGTGACTGTTGGAAATAAAGGCAGTTTCCTCATTAGGTCAGGTTGGTTTGATGCCACCATCTGAAGATGGTGGTTAAGCTGTATTTTTTACATGCGTAATTGAAAGTCTTGCTATGTTGACAGTTGATGGTACCAAAATAAAGCATCTTTGCAGTGTAGAAATACGAAAATTATATCAGATAGTTGGCAGCTTAGTTGCCTTGAGCATGTGGAATATATAGGAAGACTAATGCTGTAACGAGAACATGTGCCTAAGTAACATGTTTTGCAGTATTGACTTTGTAGTACTGATTTTGCATTATATTGAATTTGATCTTATGTAATGGTACTGCATTATTTTAGCACTTATGATTAGCAATTAATGGGTCATTTGAGTTAAATGGTTGAATCTCATAACTTTCAAGACATTTCTATTTATACTTTTGGTTTCGAGACAGACTATGATCATCCTGGGGTAGGAGTTATGTCATGCAGATTAATGCTGGATTTTTTGCTATTTCAGGCTGTATCTCTTAGTGTTCAGCAAGGATCATCTACTATAGCTTCAGTTCCAGCACCTTCCAAGCAACACATGTCTCCCACACCTCACATGACAGTTAAACCACCTCATCAGACTGCTGTGCAATCCGAAAAAAACAAACCATCCCCAAGTCCTCCACTTCATGATATCAAAATAGTAAATAGGGATCCCCGACTTAATAGGATGGCTCAACATTCTTCTCATGCTAAAGATCAATCTCATAGGAAAGAATTTCCACCAAACACAACTAGTCAGTCTGATACCAAGGCAAACAAAACAACACAGGCTGAAAAACAAAACTCAACAAAGCAAGAAAAATTGAAAGCAAGTGAAAAAACACAAAAGAAGGAACTTGACCAGTCAGAAGCAAAATCTAAATCACCATCCCCTTTGAAAAATAAGCTACCCAATCCTAAAGATACTAAAACCCAGGAATGTGAAAGCACAAAAGTATCTGAAATTAGTAAGCGGGATCCAAGACTGAAAAGACATCTTCAAGATAAGTCAGAGGGCAAAGAGGAGGAGGTGAAAGAAAAGCGGAGAAGTACAGAGAAAAAAGAAAAAGAGGAACATAAGACGTGTGAACATAGACCAGTAGGCAGCAGAAATAAAGTGATTAATGGTGCTGTTCAGAAACAAGACACGACTACAGAGGAGTCAGAGAAACAGGGTGGAAAACAAGGGAGATCGAGTAATAGAAAACGGTCGCGATCACGCTCTCCTAAGGCACGGTCACCATCTACACATTCTCCAAAAAGACGAGAGAGGAGATCACCGAAAAGAAGACTTAGGAGTTTATCTCCCACTTCTTCAACTCCTAAAATAGGAAAGATACGTCAGATAGGCCCTAAGCAGTCTCATGTTGAAGAAGGCACACAAGCAGCAAGAGATGAAAGAAATTCTAATAAGAGAAATGTTAAACAAGAGGTGCGAGATCCGAGGAGAGTGAAAAAAGCCCAAGAAGACAGGCCCCAAGAAGCGGCAAGCCAGCATTCTACAAAAGTGTCTCCTGATCCAAAGGAGAATGCAGAAAATTGGCAAGGATCCAAATCAGGCAAGAGGTGGAAATCTGGTTGGGAAGAAAATAAAAAGTAAGTTACTATCATTTAAACGACTTCTGTTTGAAGTCAGTGGAAATTCTACTGCTGACTTCAGTATAGTTGGCTTTGGGAGGCAATGTTCAGGTTGTTAAAATTGATAAGTTTAACTTACTTCTACTAATGAAATACAGAAATGATACATACTTAGATTCTAAGGTGATAGTGCTGGTTTGCCATGATCAGTTCTAATAGGGATGTAACAGTTATGTCCTGAATAAAGGAGTAATCTGTATTTTAAATACATTCTTGCTTTCAGCTCACAGCAGAATGAAGAACACCAAGCACTTGGTAAATCCCCTCACCAAAGACACCGGGAAAACTGGCCTGCTGGCAAGGGAATTTTATCACCCCGAGCACCAAAGCAGCAGCACCGCTTAAGTGTGGATGCCAATTTACAGATCCCCAAAGAATTGACATCTGCAAGCAAGAGGGAATTACTTAAGAAGGTAATATTGGTAAATCTGTCTTCATAGAAGTATCCTGGGTATAGTTTGCTTTTCTTTTCTCTTTGGAAGTCTAAACTTTAACTTTATATTCTAGGCAAATGAACGTTTAACATCTGGTGAAATAACACAAGATGAGTTCCTCATGGTAGCTCATCAGATCCGACAGCTGTTCCAATATCAGGAAGGAAAGCACAGATGTAATGTCTGGGATAACCCTACAGAAGAAAAATGTGGTTTGAAGAAGAAACCTCTTCTGTCGGATGCAGAACTAACATATTATGAACATAAGGCTAAACTAAAAAGAACACAAGTTCAGCATTCATTGTCAAGGCTTGATCTGTTGGATCCTGATGATATTTTGGATTATCATATACCCGATGCATTGCTTTCTGGAATAGAATGTGAGCAAGCAAAAGCCAAGCGTGGAGTACAGTTCGACAGAAAAGAACCGTTTGGAGAAAGATCAAGGAGACACTCTCCTGTAAGTGGCACTAACAGACCTTTTGCCGATAACCTCTCACCACTTGAGAGTCGACGAAGACTTGAGGAACAAAATGCTACTAAAGGAGCAAGAGGTTCTAAGAACTTTGATCCTTACGACAGCTGGGGAGAGTCAGATGAATTTAGAGATGCTCTCAGACAACAGGGGAAAAGCACAACAGAGTTCCAGAAAATAGACGGTGATGCAATCTGCAGATTTGATAATCGTGAAGACAGACAGCTTCTTGGGCAAGCTGGTATGTGCTTTTCTTTATTTTAAATCTGTTAAGTAATTGGCAACATTTTAGTGACTGGTTATCTTGTTCGTTCTGGGTTTTTTAGGTGTTCGAGAGGAACCAAGATCACCATTCAGTGAACGTTTCAAAAGAACTAGGTATGAAGATCCAGAGAAAGCACCATTTCCGGAAAGTCCAGGATCAAGATTTGGAAGCATTGAAGCAAAGCAGAGGATAAGTGCACTAATGGAAGACAGACCTCTATTTGATGGCTCACCTAGACAGGCTGCTGCAAGGGTTGGGGTAGATGGACAAGGAAGTCCTTTTGTTGATGGTCCTGCTGCTGGTTCAAGTTCCAGAATTGATGGGCCACCTGGACAGGCTGCTATGAGATTTGAGGGGCCTTTGGTGGGGGCTGGCGCCTCTCAGTTTGATGGACCACTAGCAGGAGCAGGGGGAGCTGGACCCCTAAGATTTGATGGGCCACCAGGGCAGCTGGCAGGGGCCCTGAGGTTTGAAGGACCCCCAGGACAGGTTGGTGGAGGAGGTCCACTGAGGTTTGAGGGACCTCTTGGGCAGATAGGTGGGCCTTTGCGATTCGAAGGGCCTGCAGGGCAGCCTGTAGGTGGTCCTAGATTTGAAGGACCTGGGGTTGGTCTCAGGTTTGAGGGTCCCCGTGGTCAGCCTTCAGGTGGTCTCAGGTTTGAGGGACCTCACGGTCAACCTATGGGGCCTCGAGGTCAACCAGGGGGTGGTCTCAGGTTTGAGGGACCCCATGGTCAGCCCTTGGGGCCTCATGGTCAACCAGGAGGTGGCCTCAGGTTTGAGGGGCCACATTTACAGCCATTGGGGCCCCATGGTCAACCTGGAGGTGGCCTCCGATTTGAGGGGCCACATGGTCAGCCTATGGGGCCGCATGGACCATCAGGTGGTGGGCTCAGGTTTGAGGGGCCACATGGACCATCAGGTGGTGGGCTCAGATTGGAAGGACCACATGGTCAGCCAGGTGTGGGTCCTAGGTTGATTGATGGACCGGTACACCAGGGAGCTGGTGGACTTAGATTTGATGGTCCTCTGGGTCGGGCCGGTCCGAGATTTGATGGTTGTCACGCAGCTGGATTTGATGGTCAGCCTGGACAGCTGTCTCTCTTGCAAAGATTTGATGGAATTCATGGACAGCCTGGTCCAAGATTTGAAAGGGCACCTGGCCAGCAGGCACAACCACGATTTGATACAGCCATACCTCAAAGATTTGATGGACCTCACCAGCCAGCCTCTAGATTTGACTTGCCCCTTGGCCTGCAAGGTGCACGTTTCGAAAATGTAGCTAACCATCCTGCCTCAAGACTAGAAATGTCACCATATGGACAAGGTGGTCCGTTTGTCGATCATCCTGGCCAGGGCTACAATGGACCATCTCATGGGATGCAGTTCCAGAGACCGGATATATTTGATGGTTCGCCTGGACCAAATTTCAATGGACCAGCTGGCCCAGGAGCACAGAACTTCCCATTGAGAGCTGGACATTACTTTGATGAAAAAGGTCTTCAGGGTCCTCAATATGGAAACTTCAATAATATGCCAATGGGAAGTAATCAGGTAAGAACTGATTGCATTAAATGGTTTGCTTGGAGAAGTGTTTTTGTGTAGAGAATTAGCAGGTTTTATTCCTTTAAAAATTGAAGATTTTTCTGAAGAGCTGGCAGACTGCGAGCCAGTTTCAAGCTAAAAAAGTCATCCTTCTTCAGCAGTTTATATATAATTTAAGGACATGTTTTGCTATTTTTTAAGAATCTCTTTTTAAGAATTAAACAAAATAGTGGATCTTTACGATCACTTTGTAGCTCAGAATGTGACAGTGAAATTAGTATTTTTAACTTGACAACAAAACTATGTACTTGGAAGCCTGGGGTGTTTTCATTAAACTTGCACAAAAGTGAATTCTGTGATGATGAAAGATGATGTAAGTGAATATACACGATTCATTTTTCTAAGAGGTGTAGAATTAAAATGGACCAAAATAATTCTGTTTTCTTTTTCCAGCTGTTAGTACTGGTGACAAGCCAGTTTTAAAGAGATACCCATAACTTGGGGGAATTGAGAAAGATGCGGACATTGCTGAATTACAGTCTTTTAAAATTATCTTGGCACTGGCATGCTTTATGAGTTAGTTGTCTTTGCTGTTGCGTGTTAGAAGTGTTCTCGAAAGGGGAAAATGATACTTTACATCAGTGAACATGATGTCATCTCTTTCAGTAGATTAGAGATTTTAGAGAGAATTTTTCATTTGGGGGATAATAATTGAACATGAAGAGTTAACTGATTGTACAAAAGCAGGTAGTGTGTCCTGCTGACCTGTAATGGGATAAAATTTTAAATAATTTGCAAATCCAGAAAGCAGCTAACCCATTTTTATTACAAGTGTGTTATAAAAACTGTTTTTCTACCTGAAGCTTACCGTAGCTGGTTTGCTGAAAAGTTCTGCTTTAAAGATGTGTTTCATATAGTGAATCCTATTTCAGTATTTGTATAAGAATTGTAGCATTTGTTAATAGACATTTACTGGTTTCTCAGATTTCTTTCTGACGAGCTCTGTTTTGGTGAACAGGAGCAATTTAAAAGGAAGTACTGTGTTTGGAAAATGTGACTGAAGGCTCGATAGGTAGAAGAAAAGGTGTTTTTTTTAATTTAAACGTTAGGCAAAATGAATATGTGTTCTGAAATTTTTCTAGTGGGAAATGAAAATGAAGGAAAGGTTACGTAGTCATTTGTGGACCTTTCAATACCAAACTGACATGGTTCACTCCTGGAAGGAGTTTAATATATATAAAATTATTGAGAAACATCTAGAAGTTAATGATAAAATTAAAAAAACCCTAAGTTTATAATGGCATTATTATACAAAAAATACTTAAATGTTTACTTTCACAGGTTTCTCTCATGTCTGCTCAACCAGGGCCTTATGGCCAAGGTCAACAGTATTTGCCAAATCCTGGAAGTTTTGTTCAGAACCCTGCAGGTCTGTAACAAAATAATTAACTTCCTTTTATTTCTTTTGGATTGTTCTGTTTGTTAGTAGCCACAAAAATTACCCTTTTGTAATGTCCTGGTGTGCTAGGTCTGTGTGGTCTAAGGGAAGCCTTCTTAGTGAGGTGGCCATAGATGTGGTTTCTGTAGTACCTTCATCTCTTAAGTGTTTTCCCTCAAAGGGTGAAGGCTTTCATTAGTCTTCATTAACCATGTGGTTTTGGTAGTTGTGCTAGAAAAAAAAATCAAAAAGGGAAATTTTGGTCTGCTTTTCTGGAAGGCACCAGTCTGTAGGTCTGGCTTGAATTTGTCAGGGTGTGTAAACATTGCCAGTATAGGAGTGGTTAGTAATGAAAAGCTTCTAAAAACATCATAAATGGTTAAAGTACATGATGAAGTCAGTAGGTCCTGGTGAAATATTTCAGCGTAAAATAAGAAAAATACTGCATTTCAGTAAACACTATCCAGTAGAAATCTGTGTATTGGCAACCAGCTCAGATAGCACTTCAGAATACATTATGAAGGAAGCTGTTGCAAGGAAAGAAATTAGCCAAGGACTAGACATAAAGCAAAGAGAGTTGGTAAATAACTTGAAATAAAAAAATGGAAGAAACAGGAGGCAGAAGGAAGAGTGTGTTGTGAAATATGCTGATAAAAGTGAAGTAAATTTCTAATGCTAACCTGTTGTCTCCTTGAATGTCGATGTTTTTCCCCAGGAGCCCTTCCACATTCATATCCCGATAACCACCTTGGACAGCTTGATGTCAATGAATTGTTTGCTAAACTGCTGTCAACAGGGATCCTCAAACTGTCAAAAACTGACTCCACTTCAGCGCGTATGTAGATCCATTACGTTCTAACTACTTAGTTTATCCACAGCTGAAGTGTAAAGCTAAGTATAAGAACTTCTGTGAACTCCTGCACTTTTTTTTTTAAACTGAACTTTTTTTGGGGGAAGGAATTTAGTGCATGTGATGGAGTAAATGCTTAGTATCTGGTTTAATTTGTACACTTCAGCTATCCAGAGCAGTCAGTTTTGTCTTTGATGCGTTGCCTCCGTTACTCAGATTCCTGTCAGTTTCTGAAATATTTCTGCGTCTCTGAAGACTGAATTTTAATGCCAAAGACAGAGGTGAAATACTGTTTTCCTGATTTGAAATTCTGAGTAACTTGCAGTATCTTGTATGTTTTTTTTAATGATGTTAGAGGATGACTGACTTGGCTATTGCACACTTGTACTTTAGCGTAGTCAGATCGTATTTATTAATATTCGACTAAAAATAACTTTCATGAGCATGTCACTTCTTTCTGATAATGTACTGAAACTTTGATAAAATGGTTATCTTTATGCTTTCTAGAAGTGAATGAAACATCAGCCCAGCCAGCTGCTGAAGAGGAAGATGATGACCAGAATGAAGATCAAAATGTTCCAGACCTCACTAACTTCACAGTTGAAGAACTTAGACAGTGCGTATAGTAGAATGAATTTACAGTGTAGTAAGAGTTGTGACATGGTAGTATCTAGATAGTTAATCCAAGACAGCTGAGAGCTTTTAAAAGATTATATGTCACTTTTTTTTGATGTTAGCCTTGAAGAACTTGAGGGAGGAAAAAGAGGCAAAATTAACCTGGGAAAACTCTCTTTACACAAGTTGCATGTTGTTACTTAATCAGTAAGGTTGTGATATATACTGAAGCCAGTGTTTCTTCCTTTGTTACTACTAATTTTACCACCTTTGTGGTAGTGTGCAAAGCTGAGCCAAATGCGAGTCTTGCCATTTTATGCACTATTAGGTGATGAAGCTAGTAGGCATGAAACAGAGCACTAGCGTGTTTCTCATGAATAGTTAATATGAACCCGTTGTTTGTGATTTGAATGTATCAATTGGTTGTGTTACGAAAATCGGGAAGAATTTAGCTATATTGTGTGCTTATCTTACAGTACATTCATGCTTTTCCTCCATATGTGGGCATATGAAATGACTGAGAAACTTCTTACCTGTTTCTTTTCAAAGAAGTGTTAAGACTTTTTTTTCCCTTCTTGTAGGCGCTATGATAGTGTTATAAATCGACTGTACACTGGAATTCAGTGTTACTCATGTGGAATGAGGTTCACTACTTCACAGACAGATGTTTATGCAGATCATTTAGATTGGCATTATCGTCAGAACCGGACAGAAAAAGATGTTAGCAGAAAAATTACACACAGAAGATGGTACTACAGTTTAACAGTAAGTAATGCAGTATATGTCTTGATAAATTACAGGCTGGATTCTGTGTTTTACTTGTTTACATGCTGTAGGATTGCAGTTGAAGTTTACATGGTCACGGGAGTTGGCCTTTGGTAAACAGTGATGTCTTAGATATTTCAAGTAGTTCTCAAATGCCTGTCAAAACACAAAAGTCAATTGTATGATGAACAATAAACAGTTTGAAGCTATTGGTACTGTTTTCATCGCACTGAGGATGAAATGGAAATCGAAGGATAGTGGTTTTTCTGAAAAAAGCTTTTTTTGAAGTGTAGCATTGTGAGAAAGCGTGCACTGTGCTCATGCTGCATGTGAGGAGCACTTCGGTTTTAATGAAGTAAGATCTATTAAATATGCTACTTTTGGGATGTCTTCTCTTCCTGCTCCAACCCAATGTATTTTTTAAACATTTCTGGCTATTCGTCAGTGTCTGAGTGTGAATGAAAACTTTTTCCTCAGGACTGGATTGAATTTGAAGAAATAGCCGATCTAGAGGAGCGTGCAAAAAGCCAGTTTTTTGAAAAAGCTCATGAAGAGGTGGTGTTGAAGACACAAGAAGCTGCGAAAGAGAAGGAGTTTCAGAGTGTCCCTGCTGGACCAGCTGGAGCAGTTGAGGTAAGTTCCAACTTGCCTTTATTAGCCCAGATACTGAGAATCATCTAATACTTCAAGGAAGTTTACAGCATTCTTTCATACAGTGGGCTATATGTAGACTGAAGTCTTGTTCTTGGACCTCTGTGCAACGACTTCGTAGGTGGTGTATTTGTGTGCGTAATGGTTGTTTTGCAGGGGCAGATAGTAGTATGAATCTCCTGTAGTTCAAAAAAATTTACACCCATTGGCATCCCACCGTTTTAGCAAAATTGAAATGGGCAAAGTGTGTTAATTTACTGAATGTTTCTGTAGAAAGAGTAAATAGAGCAAGTGAATTGGAAATAGTCCTTTGTCATTCAAATTATGATGGTGTTTACTGGGTTTTTGATACCTTGACCCAGAAATTTCTTTTTCATTAGAAGATGGGCATTAGGACAAAGTAATATCTCAATCTTAAAGTAACTACTAGATATGTATTTTGGTAGATGAATTGGTGTGGTAATCAAATACAAATGTTAGTAGCATTACAATTTAGTTTTACAAACTAAGCCTCTAAGAAACTAGCTATCAAGCCATGAAGGCCTTAGTTTTAATTTCAAAAAATACCTTTTGTGCTTCATTCTCTGAGGTGATTATTTTGCACAGAAGTACTAAAAATGTTAATACTTCATCTAAAAGTTCTGCCTTTTTAATTTGAGACTCTCCGTTAAGGGGAAGAGTGAAGGTAATGCCATAAATAAAATCAATTAAATACCTGTACTGTATTGTCTTAAATGACAGTAAAACGGCATTAGATGGTTACAAAGTGTTTTGCTGAGACTTCCTAGCTAAAAGGGCAAAGCTTACCTTTCTCAAGTGACAGCAATCTTGAAGGCCAGACAATGATCATTGTGCAGTCTGCAAGCTATACGCAAAGAATTTTTAAGTAAAGTTTTCTAAAGTTATTTTTAAAGTGTGGATGAAAGATCATGTTGTAGTCTTAATGTATTTATCTTAATTTAAAAGACCCTTTTTTGACTGTTACTAGGTTCTTGAAGTTAATGTGTTTAGTAAATTGTTACAATAACATCATTTATCTCGTTACTCCAATAACTTTTCAGAGTTGTGAAATTTGCCAAGAGCAATTTGAACAGTATTGGGATGAGGAAGAGGAAGAGTGGCACCTGAAGAATGCTATCAGAGTAGATGAAAAGGTAATCTGATCATACTTAGATGTGATACTTATTTATAGTAAAACAACCTGAAGAATTACAGCAAAAAAAAAAAGGGGGTGGGGAGGGAGGGCCAACAGTGCTTTCTCTACTGACAGATTCCCACGGTAGTTTTTCTGGCTTCCGAGTGCATAAATACCTCAACCTTCGGAAGTGCTTGAAGTCCTGGTATATCATTAGTATAGGGGGTATATCATTAGTATAGGGTCACTAACCTTCCCTTATACTGCAGTGCTAAAATAAAAATGAATGTCTCTATATATGGGTGTAGATATTGGTTCAATTATTTCTGTATACAGCTGTACACAAACAATTCCCAATGCTTACCAGGCTTTTGTATGATAACTTTTCCTAAATAAACATACACAAAATCTTTTCCCAGTTACGTTTGACACCATACTTGGCCTGTTTCTACCATTGTTTTTCTAGACAAATTGTGTGATGTGTGTAATTGACACTGTTCTGTTCATAACCAGTGATCCTGCTATAATTTATTTTTATGTATTTAAATTTTATAACAATTCTTTTTCAGATTTACCATCCATCTTGCTACGAAGATTACCAAAATGTAAGTGAATCCTTCTTCATATTCTTTGAAGGATTTTGCTTTCAGTTTGTTTGCTTGATCTCTGACTTTGCAGGGAGCAGATGTGTTCAGAATGTGCTACCTGTTTCTCTTGCCTATGACTAGACAAAGAATCGAAGGCTTTGGGCATAGCAAGTATATAATACAGAATTAGCTAAGATGTGTTTCTTGTTGTGATGTACTGTGACAGTTTGTGTGTCATACATGACTAAAGCAAAACCGTGGTTTGAAAACACATCATGCATTTATTGTTGAGTAATGTGCGTAATCTTAGGAATTTGCAAAGATGGAGTAAATGGGTGTTGGTGTGTGTTACATTTTTAAGGCTTTGGGAGTTACCATTCTCCTGGGGACAGCAGGGAATACTTTATGGTAATATATTAAGCATTTCATCCCTGCTTGGACGATACCTTTTCAAAGTAATTGTGAAAAAAGTAATGCTATTAAAGAATGAATCTGTTTTCTTAGGATCTTGATAAAGTAGAAGTTTGGATTTTTGAGTGCTTGACTGTCAACTTGTTTGCATTTTGAAAAAGAGTAAAAGGGATAAGAAGCTAAAAATTGTTTTAATGTGTGTTAATGCTACATTGACTTTCACTTTGCAGACATCATCATTTGATTGCACACCATCTCCCAGCAAGACTCCTGTAGAAAATCCACTAAATATAATGTTGAACATTGTTAAACAAGAAACACCAGAGTCCTGCGACTCACCTAAAGTCAAAGAAGAACCTGATGACACCCCTACTGCCTGTGCAGAAGAGAGCACACCTGCATCTACAGATATCAAGACAGAACCTGATGAGTCTGTGTAAATGAACTGAGGTATGAATTCTTTTTTTTACAGAAGAGCTGCTGTGTTAACTCTGGA
The DNA here is from genome assembly GCF_964188355.1 of Buteo buteo. Taxonomy (NCBI): domain Eukaryota; kingdom Metazoa; phylum Chordata; class Aves; order Accipitriformes; family Accipitridae; genus Buteo; species Buteo buteo. Next base: position 22,213,108 of record NC_134188.1, read on the forward strand.
AGGCAAATACTTTTTATATGAAATAAAAATGTTCAACTGAGGCAGGGCCTCAACTACTGTTTGGTTAATAAATACATTTTTGTATTTGAATTTCTTATTGCCTGCACAGTTTCAGGTGTCATTGTGTGAAAGTTCTGTAGATGCGTGAAAATTTAATGGAATGAAATGGTATATGTAAAAATGTACGATTTTCACTTGTGGAAATGTAAATTATAAATAAAAGATATTTTTGCTATATATGGAGTGTAATGTTTATGCACACCATCAAATGAAGTGTTTCTGTACTTTTTTCAGTTGAAATGGAATTAAAAAGAACTTTTGCTCACTAAGATTCAGAAAAATGAAAGCAAGTAACTTCCTCCAGTTATCCCATAGGTGGGTTATCAAGGGAAGCAGTGCAGGAGCTTCTCAGACAGACAACCGTACATTTACTTTCTTTTTAAAATTATTTGAACAAACTTACATATCCAGATATTTAAAAAAAAAAAAACAACAACAAAAAAAAACAAACCAAAAAGACAGTTCTGGGTAGAAGGGGAAAATTTAACAAACCAACTGGAGTGCTTGATGGTGAACACAAGTGCCAACAAACAATTAACAAACCAGGATGCCTGGTAGTTAAGACATTTTTAATGATTTTTTTTTTTTTTCAATTAGTCAAACACATAAGAATTTAATACAGCTGAACAAACTTTTCTTTACGTTACAGGGGGGAATGAATGTAAGAATGCTCATTTGAAACATGGTTAACAGGTTTTTTTTGTTGCTTATGACTGGACTTAGATGGTAAACCAGATATCCTGAGATGTTAATATTTCTTAAATGTAATAAATAAAATTAAGCATATATTTGAGTGTCAGTCTCTTCCTTTCAGTAACGGGTTTGTGTGGCTGGCATGTTTGTGGGATTGGAAATAACCATACAATTGTGTGTCTGAGAACAATACGCATTTAATGTTTTATTTGCTCTGCCATGTGTTTAGTGCATATTTTTAAAGCTGCTGGGAGCAAGACAAGCACGAAAAGTCAAAGAGCAATGTCACAGTCCTAGTGTATTACTCTTGCAGCGAGGATACTTGGGGGATTGGAATTCACCCTTCGTGTATGATGTAAGTAGAAATTACCAGCTGTGAAAGTGATTTTGCTGTTGGCTGCAACACTTCTTCCCATCTTCACAGTCAGGCTTCAGGCAGTTTTTAAGATGTGAATAACTACTTGACTCTCATATTAAGGTTGTGGCTATAGTTGTGAGTGTGCCCAGTTCTAGATGCCAGCCTTAAAAATACCTTTCAGAGGAAGTCTAGAGGAACAAAAATACTTAGGAGATGGATGAGGGGTGAATCAGTCCTTAAGGTGGTGTGTGTGGCTGCTGGCTGTGCTGTGCTGTGCTGTGGGGAGTTAACTCCTGTTACTTGTTGCAGCTTCTTCCCAGGGAAGGGACTTAGGCTTGGCCCCAATTGACACTTTGTGTCCTGGAATACTGCAAACTTCTAAATCATCCACACTGAAGTTCAGAGGAGACTGAGCAAAGAGGTGATGCTTTTAAACATGCAGAAGGCTGTTAGAACAAATTACTCTGTCTATGAGGGACAGAACAAAAGGAGACCAGTAAAGTTGCAGCAGGAGGATTTATGGCAACTTTCTAATGACAAGGATAGTTAAGCTCTAAATGGACCTTACTCGGCCTGTGTAATTATCACTGTGCACCTGTAAATCTGATTGGGAAGGGTTCATCCTGCCTGGAAGCAGGACTCTGGAATGCAGGGTGCTTTTTTGTCCCATCAAAGGAACCCGGCTTCCCTCCAGGGCACCAGCTGGACTATGTAACGAAGAAAACCCATCCCCTTGTGCCCGGTGAACATCCTGGTGCAGAGAGAGGGTTAAACATACAAATCGTGACTGGAGTCTGGCTATCCTGCAGAGAGAACATAAACAGGTTAAACAGATGGTTTCAGAGATGGAACAGATACTTGTTACACTTCTCCCTGGGGAATGCCACGAAGACACTAGCCCAGGGCCGTCAAAAAGGTGCCAAAAAGCACCACCCGGCAACGCAAGTTTCCCCACGCCATCCCCTCCCTGCTACCCTGCCCCTCATGCGCTGCAGCCGTCCACAAGCAACTGTCCTGCAGCTCAATCGGGTGCACCCCACCTCCCGATACGCCGGGCAGCCCTCCCTCACCGAGGGAGACCGGGCTCCGCCGCCCCGGCCCCGCGCTCTCCCCCTCGCCCGCCGAGGCGCCATGGCTGCCCCTTCACACGCCGCCTCTCCCGCCCTGCCCGCCATTTTCCTGCCGCCGCCCGCCCGGAGGGACGGCGAGCCCGGGGGAATCGCGCACTGTGCCCATAGCAACCCCTCTGCGGCGTCGGGCGCAGGGAGGAGGAGGAGGAGGGTGCAGTGACTGAGGCAGGCTCCCGGCGAGAGTGGCGGGCTCCCGGCCGCTTCTGCTGTGAGGAGCCGCCATGCCGACGGCCGCCGCCGCGCCGCCTCCCCCTCCGGCCGGTGAGACTGGTTCGCCTGCGCTCCTTCTTCCCCCCGGTCCTTCCCTCAGGGCTGGGGCCAGCCCCGGCTGCCCTCCGCCCCCGGGCACCGCCGCGGCGGCAGCTTCGGCCCCACAGCGGCGCCTTTCCCGCTTGGGCCGTGAGGGGAAAGCCCCGCCGGGCTGCGACGCCATGGCGCGGAGGGGGGGAACGGGGCCCGCCCGCGGCCGCGCTCCCTCGGCTTTGGCTCTCCCGATTTGCCCGGAACCCCCCCGTCTGTGACAGCGGGCTCCGCCGGCACCCGCACGAAATGCCGAGGTTGCTCAATATTCGCCAAACGTGCGAGCTGGTGGCGTTATCCCCGCACGGGGCCCGGTAGCGCGGCCTTCGCCTGCAGCCGGGCTGGCTGGGGCTGGCAGCCTCCCCTCGTCCCCTGGAGCTGCTGCCAGGATGTGCTGCATAGGACTGGGGTTTTTCTGTGTTACAGAAATACTGGAAAACCTAAAATTGTCTCTTTCCCCCGCTCTGAGCCATATGCTTCTTCGCTTTGTTTCTTTCAATGAATTTTGGGCAGGTACTCGTCTCAAAATGCCGTCTTAATTCTTTCTGCAAAGGAGTTTTCTCTTAGAACGTCCAGTGAGCATTTGATAACAGTTCTGATAAAAAATGGCACTAAAATTATAGAACCTGTCCTTCACTTTCAAACATGTTTTTTTTCAGAATTCACGTTAACAGATGTTTACTGAACTTAAGTCCCAGGGCAGCTGCCTTTGGCTTGTTCGTGGTGGCCTGCGCCAAGAAGCCGTGCAACAGCACTTGGCGTTGATCTCCGTACAGTTACAGGTCTCCAGAGGGAGAAGGGAGACAAATCCACTCTGCTGGCAGGCCTTGTCGTTTGCTTTTCTTCTGGATAAAAAAAAAAAAAAAATATGGATTACCTTGAACTTGCTGCAGTGGAACATTGTGTTAAACACATTAGTACATTGGCAAGTAGTGTAATTGGCCAGCTCTTCCTCTGATGTAAGTCTGTATAATTGTGTTGAAGTCTGTAACCCTCACTTGGCATAATGAGAAATGGCTCCCTTGTGGGAAAACTATGTCCTGGTGATACTGTCTCTTTAAAAAAACAAATTACAAAACATACTTAGATATTATTTGGAAACATGAACTAGATGACCTCCTGAGGTCCCTTCCAACCTGAATTATTCTGTGTTTCTATGCTGCTGCTGTTTGTTCATACAGTATTTTGCATGATGGAGTCCCGGTTCCTAACTGAAGTCGCTTTGCGCAGGGCAGTGATCCAGACTGCTTAGCTGGGGGAGGTGGAAGTGGAGAGATACAGAGCCACGAGATCAAGTGGTGTGTTACAGCACGGGGTGTGTTACTGTCAGCCTGGATTACAGAAACAGCTTCAGCCCTCTTTTCTTCTCTGTGGCAACCCCAAATCTGCTTGAGCACTACTATCATGCTACAGATCACATGAAAATAGGCACTGGTAAACTGCAAAGGCTGTTTTTGACCATATTTAGTAGTTTTTTGCATGTATCACAAACATGTTCATGCAATATCTATTTATATTCTTTAATATTTTTTATCTCCAATTGTGTAACGATTTTTACTACTACTACCATTTCTTCTCCATAGGTGGAGAAGCTGAGGCACTAATACCTTAAGACCTACATTTTCATGCTTGCTTGACTTGAAAAACAGTATCCCACCTCTTCAAGACTTCTGACAGCGTGAAATCTAATGAAACAGTGTTAGTGCATTTTGGTACTGGAATGATGACTGCTCTAGAAGGTGATTACTAATTGTTTCAGGTTCCTCTTATGCTTGGCTATCTTCAGTTAGCGCCCCCTCAGCCATTAGATCTACTTACATATATTTCTGTTTACAAGTTCTGGCAAGATATCAGGGTGCTGCAAAGGGGTTTGAATATGTAACACCCATTGTTTCCAGTCACGTAGTTAATTAGTGGAAAGGCCTGAAGGAGAACACAAGTTGTTTGATCCCATAGCCTGGTGATGGATTTTTTTTTTTTTTTGACCCTGCTGCTTCTACATTTAGAGTTTGATTCTGTGCCACTGAGGTCAGTGAAAATGTTATTGACTTTGGTGGGAGCAAAATATCAGGCAGTTCTAGCAAGAGAGCAACACAGGATGACTAACACATTGTATAAAGAACTGCTTTTCTACATCAGATTTAATTTTGACACCAGTTTGTGTTGAAGCTGATCTATGCAGCTCAGTCAAGAGCAGTTACGCGGTACGCTCACTTGGTGAAGGCTCTGGTGCCCTCCAGTGTGATATGCCATGCTGTGCCAAGTCCTTAGGCAGCCACCAGTAGGAGCATGGCCATGTGGAGCACCTGCGAAGTGATGGCTGAAAGCTTGTTGGTCCAAGTGAGGAGCCTCCCTGGTCTCGTACTTGAAAATGTGATTAATGAAAGAGTTTGTAATGCCTACGGTTCTGGAAAAGAGCCAGTGTTGGGGTGGACCTGCTGCAACATTTGCATACATAGATGGAGTAGTTGTGCTTCCTGCTGTTGCTGTGCTTCTTGTCATCTTTCTTCTGGGTCTTACTCTTTTGGGCCCTTTTCTGGGGCTGGAGGGAGCATGGCTGTCTCAGTTTTTTGCATATTGCTCTGTTTCTGACAAACAGAAGAAGTAACTTCGGATCCCTGCTGATAGGAATCTCAATCTCATACATTACTCCAAACATCTTGGTTGGTTCCTGTGAAGCTGACACTCTGATGTTTCTTTGATTCACCACTTATTTCCTCTCTTAAATGTTGCTGAACTGACTAATGCCCTTTTCTTATTCCTCACTAGCTGTCAAGAAGAAGCAAAATTGTACTAGTGTTCACGAGGCAGTGAAAGCTGGTGATGTAGAACAGCTTGCATCAATGATAAAAAGTGGAACTGGTATTAATGAGGTGGATTTAGTCCACAAATTCACACCGTTGCACTGTGCTGCACACTGTGGAAGTCTGGAGGTAAAACACTATGTTAGTGATCACACACAGCAAGGTTTTTATAAGTTAATGTTTTCCTTCTTTGGGAAAGGCTGGACACAAACCTGCTAGCTTTGGTCAAGCTAAATCAATTAATTTCTGCCTGTATTTCTCATTAAATATATTCAACAGGAGCAGAAATACAGTGTTTTAGGTTTTCATTTTGCCTTTCTGAAGCCCCAGGCAGTTTATATAGTCAATATTGCCAGATTTTACAAAATCAGTGATTTTCTTACTTTGAGGAAAGTGTGCCCTATGGTCTTCCTTCTAGACTCACGACCTTCTTTTGTCCCTACTCTGTTTTCCCCTTCTCTTGGGACACCTAGAACATCCTGTAGGATGTGTAAAATATTCTGAAGGTGATTGAAACAGGTGAGAAGTGACATGAAAACATGTTCATTCTGTTTACCAATGTCCTGTCCCATGCTTCATTCTCTATAGAAACAGTCCTAATACATTTTATTTTAATAAATGAAAATGTTGAATATTGATGGAGAAATCAGCAGGTGCTTGCATGAATGTTTTGAACGTCCAGAAGAACTGAACTGCTGTATTCAGCACAATGTTCACCTTCTTGTTGCAGCCTCCTTGTACAATCTTTAAAGTGATCTAACCTTGAAGCAACAAGGCCATGAATAACCATATAAAAATTCATGTCCCAAAGGAAAGAATGTAAAGTTCTTGCTTGACTCAAGAAATACTAACTGCAGTGCTGTTTCTGGAATGTACAGAAACTGTCAAGAAAATGCTGATCATCATGTTGTCAACCCTAAAAATAGATTGCTTACCCACCCTTTTCTGCCTCTATAAATTCTGCCATTTTTCATTTGACTCTCTGACTTTGTAATCAATGTATTAGACTTTACTGAATTATCTGTCGTCTGTTTGTCGCTAAGCTCCTTGGTGGAAACAGTGGAGGAACTGGAGCTGTAGGCTGACCTAAAAGAAGATAATAAATCATAATAATATGTAATAAAAAGTTTTAACTGGTCCTCTAGCTGTTTTTGGATAGCCCATAAAGCTTTCCATTGCAAGCAGTAATATCTGATTAAAAAAAAGGTGGATAAAACAAAACTAGGCTGTGGAAGGATGAGAAGAAAGATGGGGTTACATATGCCTAAGGAGCCTAATAAATTAAAAGAGGCTTTAAATTTGTTTAATGGTATTTTTCCTGCCAGTAATTTTAGCTGGAATTCAAATGAGCATGTTTGTGTTGTTTTTTCCAATGCTTTTACCTCATGCCATGTGAATACTCTCACAGGTTACGTTTTCAATCTGGAAGAGTAAAATTAAGAAGCCATACTCTAAAATCAATGCTAGGGTCCGAATTAGTATGTTATTTGCACTTTTTGTATCCTCGGGTGAAAGCTGGAAAGTATAACTTAACTGTAACTTCGTAATGCACAAGTATCTGGCTTAGGCATGCTCTGGGGGTGTCATATTTCCATAATGAAGTATTCTGATACTGTTTTGAAATGTAACATCAACTGATAAATTATAGTTAAAATGTGCCTCAGATACATGATAGGATAGTTAAATAAAAAACTTTGGTTTTGGTTGAGCAGTGCCTTCACTGGTTGCTCTGGCATGGAGCTGATACAACACATGTAACTGTCAGAGGCTGGACAGCAGCTCACCTTGCGGCTATCCGAGGTCAGGATGCTTGCATGCAGGTACGTATAAATATTCACTCTCGAGTGAAAATAAGTAAGGCAGACCTTCAGTTTGGACAAATTAATGATGAAGACCATCTGAGAGAGTTCCTAATGGTGCTATGAGTATCTTATCTTGATGTCTTTACATCTGGAATCAAGTCACTCTTGTTAAAACCAGTGCACTCATTTGTGCTATCTGCTTTTTTTGTGTAGTGTCAGGGCCTTGAGGTCAGCCCAGAGTTATCCTCCTGATCATCTCAAGTCATCCTGCTAGGCAATGTTTGCTTTTTCAGCTTGTGAACTGAACTTCTGCTTTCCATTTCTTTTAGGCTTTGTTAATAAATGGAGCAAATGCAGAAGCTCAAGATGATCGTGGGTGCACTCCGTCACACTTAGCTGCAGCCCATGGGCAGTCTTACACCTTACAAACCATACTGCGGAGTGGAGCGGTGAGAGGCTTTTACCCACAGTTCCCTAGTGCAGAGCCAAAGTCTGGTATCTTTCCAAACAAAACTCTCCCTAGCTTAAACTGAGAAGTAGGACTGTAGATTAATTACTGTTGGTGAATTTATTTTTAGGGTAAATTTCCATTTTTTTATTGTAAGCTACATTAGGGAAATGATCAAAAAATCTAGAGAGAATCAATAATGTGAGTAAACCACATTCCACTGAGGATGTCATTAAATGAAGATCAGGTGCTGTGGTGGTTGTGATTTTTTGCAATCGTATGAACCTTCTATAGTAAAGGAGACATAAACTTAAAAAATAAATAAATTCCAGATGCATATTTAAGGAATAATGACCAGTGCAGTGATAGAAGTATGTCTAAAAATGCACCTTTTATATGTGTGTTACTTAAATAAATCCAAGAACCTGTGAAAAGTACCTATCTTGGAATGGGAACTGCATACATGGCATGGACTTTGAAAAATGTTATTTGATTTGATTTAAATAATTTAACACAATGAACAGCTGATTGCTATTTATAAAATTGTCTTGTGTCTAAGATTCATTAATGAACGAATTAACCTGCTGCTTTTATTTTAGAATGTAAATGTTTCAGACAGGAATGACTGGAAGCCTGTTCATTATGCTGCTTTTCATGGTCGCTTGGGGTGTTTGCAGCTTCTTATTAGATGGGGAGCATGTATAGATGATGTGGATAACAATGGAAACCTTCCAGGTATATCAGGATAACTCATACATTTTTTAACCTTTGGTTTACAGTTGCTGTGTTATGTGATAATTATAGCAAATCATAAGTAATGTACACCAGCAGCATTTAGTATCTGATTCCATGCAATCAACATAGTTATTCCATTTTTATAATGATGGGGGGATTTACAAAATCCAAAGTATTTATCTGTTGGTGACAGTATCCTGTTCACCTCCTGCTGCTGCTGGGAAGGATCCGAGCTCATGGGTGCTGGAATAGGGAGCAGGCTGAGCCTGGTTGAGAGCGCTGTGTAGGTGGGCAGCATCTCCTATGCACGTGATGGAGCGTGTGTGCCAGTGGAGGTCACAGGAGAAGGGTAGGAGGAGCAGGAGGCAGTTTCAGCTGCTATAAGCTCCTTTTTGAATTTGTGCCAGGCTTTAATGGCTGTGCCAGTGTGATCAGATTCTGGCATGTTCACATGCAGGTTTTTGTATCCCACTGTTTCTTAAATGGTTTGGTAAAACCCTTGTTCTCATTCACCTGTAATTTCTTCATCTTGATTTCTGGAATGCTGATATTTCTGTATTATGTGTAATCTGTACTCTTTTCACAATCATAAGCATAGTTGCCTTTAGCACAAAAAATGGGCAGTGTTTATTCCTTGCTCTTCACAGTTTCTCCAGTGTCCCTCTGCCTACCACCCCCCTGCCTCAATATCCTCTGTAAGTTGAATGGTATTGTTCATATTCTGGGTTTTCATTGCATCCTTTCCCTTTTAGCATTTTCCTTCTTATGGTTTGTCACATTATTTGTTCCAATTAGCATATTATTTTTTCTCTATGACTTGTTTAGAGTTACCTTTTTAAATCCCTTCTTAAAATCTTTTACCTTCTGTTAAGCACCACTTACCTCATAAACTGATACCTATGTTCTGTTTTGCAAACCTGGCTCTTGCATCCCAGCAGACCATCTGGTGTATTAGCAATAAGGGGTTATGATGTTAGGCATCCTGGTGGCAGTGTAGAAGGTAGCTTTATTTGCATTTGGGAACACTTCCCTGATAACAGACTGTTATGAAGAGGTGGCAAATGCTAGCACAGTTCTACTTAAATGCTCTGTATATACTGGTTAGTAGAAAATTGTTTTTGTTGTTATTTTGACATCTACAGAAGCTTGATCCTCCAGCCTTTGTTCTGTTTCATTTGATCATATTATCATCCAAAGGAAAGAAAAAGCTTTGCAACACTGCTAGTAAAAGATTAATAAAGTGGTGTGATGTACAGATCAGCTTTTCCTCAGCTTCTGAAACGGCAAAGTGAACTTAAATCATCTTTACATATTTCAGCTTCAAGATTAGCGGCACAGTGCTATAATTTTTCCTAACAGTATACTGAAAGAAATTTACTGAGGTTGCGATGCCATACACCTAAAACTTGGCTGCACCTTCTGCATGTGTGTGTTATAGCAGAGGCTTTAATTACCTATAGCATGCTAATTTGGGGGAAGAACTGTGGCTCATTCAGTGTACAGAATGGGCTATGCTCATTAATTCAACATTTTGTTTTCTCTCTGTATTTGGTTTTTGGCCATATCCCTGCTTCTTTTATTGCTCACTAGTTAAACCCGTTCTAAATATAATATTAATTTAATTGTAGTGCAACATGTGAATTTTTCACAGACGCTGTTTTTTCACTTTTCACTGTATCTTTGAGAAGAGCAAATAGTGTTAGCCTGATTTTATAAAAGGCAAGAGGAAACACAGAGAAGTTGGGATGCCAACACCAACTACCCACTGCCTATTTGTGATGCCTGAGACAAGGTTTTTCAAAGTTCTTGGCACTAAGCTGCGTATTTTCTGTTAACATCACAGTACCCTTTGGCTTTAGTCTCAACTGCCAAGTGCTCAGCATGCCCGAGGATGGTACAGCACAGTTAGATGTTGGGCACTAGGTACTAAGAAACACACAGGTTAAAAGCCACCTATGAAAAGCTCCTTTATGTGTCTTCTACAGCATCCCACTGAAACTGTGCAAAAAGACATGGACAGAATACAACCCTTTAATCTATTTTCCCCTTGCCATCTTTGCAGAAAATGTCAGGCTTTTCTGACTGCTTTCTGCACAGGACAGACATCTGATTAAAAAAAAAAAAGTTTAATCCCAAAAGATGAAGTTTTATCCCTGAGATTTTAGGTATCTGAAAGTGGATTCAGGAGGCTTGAGGCAGTTTTTCACCAGCTGACTAGTAATCAGTACTTACCTTTAACAAGGTGCCTCTTCTTCTCACTTATCCCTGAGTAACTAACTCACTGAATAAAATTAAGACAATGGGAAAAACTGCCCTGATTTCAGTGAAGCTCAGATTTTGTTGTGTTACATTTTAGCAATCATCTGTACCTAAGTATTGTCATCTTGCTGTAAAACCAATAACCATCACCTTTTAGAGCAATTTTGCTCTGGAAAGTTGTGGATGGTTTGCAATCGAGAACTTGAATGTGCCAAGAATTAAGTGACATGGGGTTTTTTTGGTTCTGGGTACATTGCTTATAAGTTGTGAAGATAATGAGATTCTTACCTGGAGACAAACTAATCCTTTTGCCTGTAGAACATCAGCCAGCTTTTACAGACCATTTTCATAGAGTGATGACATGTAATAAGCATTTATTTGGCAGCTTCTTCCCATTAACAGGACTACAGAATACTACTCATTTCAAAATAATGAGCATGTGTTTTGTACATCTTACTTTGTTGTAGACCCAACACTCCAGTAGTATTAAATAATTAAACCCCAGCGTTGCCTGAAGGACAAGGCAGGAAACACTTGACCCCCGCAGGGAAGCAGTCATTGCCATGGTGAGGTTGAGCAGCTCCTGCACACAGCAACTGTCTACAACAGTTGAAGGAAAAAACATATAATAGAAGTACCATGAATAGAAGCCTCTGTCATGGGATGTACCTTCAAATACTTTACCCAGTAAAGTGAATGTCACTGTCCCCATTTTATGGATGGGGTAACTGAGGCTGTGATGCAGCTCATTTGTGGTGGCACAGTAGAGGTGGGACTAAAGCAGAAATGGCTTTAACTCCTAATCAAGGACACTGCTTGCTGGCCCTCTGTAATGAGTATCCCTAGGATGGGGAACTCAGACAGCTGCTGAAGAGTGAGAGTTGTGTTCGTGGGGAAGATGAGACCCCAGCAGTGCACTCTCCTAGCTAGTGCTCAGTGGTCTCTTGGCAATGTTGTGTTGTCTGCTGCAATCAGCTCTGCCAGGGAGTCTTCTTTGCACATCCTATCCTTGACAGCTTTCGCCTTCTTTGCATAGAGCTGAACTCTGTCCTGGTTAGGAGCTGAATGTCCCCTATTCAACTGAGGCTGCTCCTACTTGTTGGATGGCTCAAGCACTGGTAGATGAGCTAGACCTAACTAGTGGTGAGAGCAGTACTTTCTTGGTGGGCAGCAGTGCTCTGCTCTAACATACTTTGTTTCACCTTGTCCTATAGCTCATCTGGCAGCAGTGGAAGGACACTTGCATTGCTTTAAGTTCTTGGTCAGTAAAATGGCCAGTGTCAAGCACACACTGAAAGCCAGGAATGACCAAGGAGAGACTCCAAGGGACTTGGCTGAACGGTTCTATAAAGATAATATTCTGCAATATATTGATAGTGTGGAAAAAGAGGGGGAGCATCCAGAGGCACAGGAAGGTGAGTATGGATCAACATACTGTTAAAATAGGCATTGTAATTCCATAGAAATTCTTGATTCTGAAAACTTGTATAAGTAGAAGTCTAACATTTAAATTACCAATATAAGGAAGAGCTGTTCTTTTCGATGCTTACTATGCTTACCGATAGCTGAAGACTGGGATACTCAATGTGATTTTATAAAAGTCTTGGGTTTACCCACAATCAAAATAAAACTTGTCACACTGTGTTGCATTATGAATACCAAGTTATCCATGTTCTTAGACTCCAGCAGAGATCCAGAAAAACTGTGTAATTTTAATGAGTTTGCAGATTTGCCTGCTCAGAATCCCTTACTTGCATTGAATAGCAACTTAGCCTGGAAATGTTCCACTGAAATTAAGGTTACTTGCTAACCAGCAATACTACTGCAGTCAGAACGGCTGAAGGATGGAAGTGTGGCAAGGTCTGTAAGGAGAACTGCACCTTCACCTCTCTACTTTTTCTAGGCACTTACTGCACTTATCTGCTAGTCTTTTTTCATTATACACATATGTATATATGTCAGTAATGCCTGTCTATAAAAAATAACAAGAAAAATCAAATTATATTGGTAGTTTTTAAGCAAGAAGAAGTAAAATAGTTTATATATTTGGTTAGACTATGGAATTCAACAGGCAAACGACTCCAGTTAACACCAGTCATACAACATCAACTGTAAAACAAAGGTATACTTGTTATTTCAGGTTTATGAAATTAATCTCTTAACTGTAGAATATGCCTGTAGCCATAACCAAGGCATGTTTAGTCAAGTCTATGATGAACAGTGCTAGTTATGCAGCTCCATTTTAACTGGTTAAGGGTGCATTAACCTTGCTAAATACAGCTATGAAGTGACCATGCGTTAGTTGCTATGAGAGGCAAGATGTTAGAGACAAATACGAGCATGTTTAGTGGAGTTACTGGCATCTGTTTGGAAACATGTGCATTTAATTTTCAGTTTTAGCTTTCCCAGCTCATCGCGCTGCTTTCAAAGGGGATTTGTTAGTGCTTAGAAGATTAGTGAGAAGTGGAGTAATCAATATTAATGAGCGGGATGATAAGGGATCCACTCTCATGCACAAAGGTCAGTAATTATGATCTGTGTTTCAGCTTGTTACTGTTTGTTGCTGACTTGTTTACTTAGTTTTTCAAGTGGCTGCTCATCAGATAAACTTCATGAAAAACAGCATCTCATTTCCTGAGGGCTTGAAAGGGCAACCCTGAAAAACATATTTTGTGACGTATGTGCACGTAGGCGTCACTTTAAAAACAAAATAACCAAGCTGAAGTAAAGAAAGAAGAGCTTATATTAAAGAGGGAACAACATCTGAACTGAAAACTAAATAGTTTTTTTTATCAGGCGAAATGTGACTTTTAGAAACATTGGCAAGCTAGGTATAAGAATGATCTGTATTGTGGCCTGGGCCTTTACTTACTGAACATACCAGTACTGTGGAAATGTGTTGTAAAAACCACAACAAAGTCATTTGGTAGGACACTGTGAAGGAAGGTAAACTTCTGGTATCTAATACCTTGATATATAGTGGAGTGCTAGCATTACAGAAAAATGGTCCCCTTGTGTTTGGGCGCTTTCATAGTAATGCCTGAAAAGAGAAATAGGAGAAGAAAGAGGGAAGTATTTTTGTAATATGCTTTTAACACTATTTCCCACAATTCTTTTTGACTAGATATAAATGGTAGAATTTTTAAAAACATAATTGAAGTTCTCATTAAAAAAATTGATATGCAGGGATTTTAAAAATGTTTTCTATATTCTTTCCCACCCTCTTTTCTTGGAATGGTGCTAACCTACAATTGTTGCATCCCCAATCTTTACATGCAATGTTGGCGTTATGGGGAAATACTATGGCTGATATTGCAATTTCACTTCCTTATCTCAGTGAGAAAACAAATATGGCAAACTTCTGAAGGGGGTGCTGTCAAGAAATGGATTTATTCTTTCTTGAGAAAAACAGCTTGCAGGTTTCAGCTAGACATGCCAAATACCATCTTCCATATGGAAGACATCGTTCCTGGCACCACAGGGTATGAGCAGTAGCCATGCCAGATCATATGACTAGGCAAAGCTCTTGTGTTAGGCTGCAGCTGAGAAGTGTTGCCTTGAGGGTCTGGCCCGAGAAATGATGTACCTACAGCTCCAGCACAAAGCCCTGGCTTCTCTGCTCCATGAGACAGCACCACACACCACAGATTGGGGCAACCAGCTGTGTCTGATATAAGGGAGCCCAAAGCCAGAAAGAGGTGACAATACTTTGCTGCAAATCTATGACATATAGGCCTTACTGCAAGAGAGTGTGAGGCAGCAGTTTTTTGTGTGTCTCATGCTCAGCGCATGAGACTGGGCAAGTTTAGTTTAACTTGTGTCCAGGAAGAGTTGCCAGTAAATTTCTGGAACTAGAAAGTGTCACAAAACCACATTGCATGATCTTCCCCAAAACTGTGTGTACCCATGTGACTTCAGCATCTTGACGTATAGGCTTCTCTTGAAATAGTATCTCCCCTGTGGTGTCTTAGTGAACTCAACCTCTGGCATGTCAAATAATAACAAGAGGAGGACATTTTAGGTTTGAAACACTTCAGTTGTACGTAACTGACTGTCCTGGTTTTGGCTGGAATAGAGTTAATTTTCTTTCTAGTTGCTGGTATAGTGTTATGTTTTGGATTCAGTATGAGAAGAATGGTGATAACACACTGATGTTTTCAGTTGTTGCTGAGTAGTGTTTATGCTAAGTCAAGGATTTTTCAGCTTCTCATGCCCAGCCAGCAAGAAGGCTGGAGGGGCACAAGAAGTTGGGAGGGGATGCAGGTGGGACAGTTGACCCCAACTGGCCAAAGGGGTATTCCATACCATGTGATGTCATGCCCAGTATATAAACTGGAGGGAGTTGGCCTGGGGGGGATCGCTGCTCAGGAAGTAACTGGGCAAAGGTCAGCAAGTGGTGAGCAATTGCATTGTGCATCACTTGTTTTGTATATTCCAATCCTTTTATTAGTATTGCCATTTTATTATTGTTATTATTATCATTATTAGTTTCTTCCTTTCTGTTCTATTAAACTGTTCTTATCTCAACCCACAAGTTTTACCTTTTTCCTTCCAATTCTCTCCCCCATCCCACTGGGTGGGTTGGAGTAAGTGAGCGGCTGTTTGGTGTTTGGTTGCTGTCTGGGGTTAAACCACGAGACTGACTTGTGTGCACCTTCCTTCCCTTAGCTGCTGGACAGGGGCATGTCCATTGCTTACAGTGGTTGATTGAAATGGGAGCTGACTGTGACATTACAAATGATGCTGGAGAGACTCCAAAGGATGTAGCCAAGAGGTAGCAGTACATATCCTGTAGCTCTGTCATTTATTTACTTACTATTTATATATCAATGTAATGTCAACTTTGTTGGAATTGTGATTTTCAGTGATGGAGCGAGAACAGATCAGGCCCATAAATTCCAGCTCTGAGTGATAAGCAAAGCTGTATTGTAGCTATAAAAGGTTTTAATTTTCACTTAATTTAATATTTTCTTTTTAGCAAGGTCAGACATAAAAGATGAAAACTAGCTGATCTGCCAAAGGGAAGTTGTGAGCCAGTATGCTTATGGTTTGCTGTACAAGGTAAATGAGAAGTAGCAAAGGCCAGCTGATTTTTGCATTAATAAAAATAATGCAGTGTCTGATGAGATTCAATTAAGAAATCCTGCAAAGCAAAAGATACCTCTGATGTAGGAGTCATTCTCATAAGATTCCATTGAGGCAGAGCTCATGCTATCAGAATACTACAAAAAGCAGATTAGCTGCTCACAGTTTGTGTAGCAGTACTTCCTTTAATCCTGAAAGCCCGTCTGATAAATAGGAACATGAAGAATTTCAGAGAGCTTCTATCAGATGCATTTTTCCAGATGATGGTGATATTTCAGTGTAGGTTAACTGTTCTCTGTGCAGGTTTTCCCATCTGGCAGCTGTGGAACTTTTGACACGAAGAACTGGAGACAGTAACTCTAGTGATGAAGAACTGGATGCGAACAACATAAAGTTTTTTGAAAGACATGGTGTGGAAGGAAGTACAGATAGCAAAGAAGATTTAACACTGGATAAAGCAGACAAAAGGAATGCACGCAGTAAGCACTGTCTTTCCATCAGTCCTTATTTGAAAAAGTTGGTCTCAAGACATTATAGTCCTAGTTGCCCAGTTTCTGCCAACTGCTGTGACTTTTTCATTGTAAGATGAGAGAGTTGTCAGGATATCTGCACTACTGAGCATTCAAACAAATTGTGGAAAATTAGAAAGCATAGCAGGGGGCAATCAGAACATAATGGTTACACTGTTTTAAGCTGTGTTGGTGAAACCATGTTGGATTGCTACTTGTTTTTGAGATCTGTTAGCTGCATGGGTGTCGGATGTAGCTCAGTATTTGCTGAGTGGTGTAATTTCTGCTGTGTTTGTGAGACTATTTTCCAGACTATTGGATTCCAGCATGACATCTTCTCCATGCATTTTACCTACCTGGGGAACTCTGTCTTACAGTAAGGGCCTATCGCAAGATTCAGGAACTTCAGCAACTTCTAGAAATTGCCTACAGCAACTATAGACAGCTGGGAGGAATAACTGAAGAGGAGAAGAAGATGAAAAAAGAAGAAAGGGAAGTTGAGAAGTAAGGTTAATTTGCCCTGCTAATGTTTAACTCTGTGAGGCCTGTTTTTAAGGCTAACTTAATTATGCTCAAATTGCTTTGGCCATTCTGTTTTTTCCACTTAACAACTTTAGCCAGGCCAAAAAGAAATGGACTTCAGCAGTTTGTCTGACCATTTCTAAACTTCTACCACCAGGATCAGCCCCACAGCACAATGTGTGTTTGATGGGTTCACACTTCTTGTGCAAGATCATGTCTTTGGCCTTCAGGTTTTCGTGCAGCATAAGTGCAGTAGGTCTGATAAGTCCTGGCTGTTTTGTTTGCATTGAGGATGCCAAATACATGTATGCACTTTAATAAATCTGGAAAAAGGCATTAGTCTTAGCATGGCTTGGATGGAAGTGCATATACAGCAGAAATTATTCAATGACCTGCTACATTTCTGTGTCAAGGGCAATATATTTCTGTGCTCAAGAAAGCATTAGCTCATATCCGGACCACAGAAAAAAGAAATCTCAGCAAACCTGCCCTTGCATGTGAAGCACTTTTCATAATGTCTGTCTAATTCTCAGGGTCTTTATTAAATGAAAAGGTTCTGTTAAATTGTTCAGGTGGTTTGATGGGCAGACTGTCTAAGTTTCAAAGAAAAGCCTTTCTGTCTATCAAAGATTTAGAGCTTAAACTATAATGCAGCATCCAAAAGACAGCCCTGTCTCCACCTCTACCTGTGAAAGATTTGGCTACCCGCTGTTCTCAGTCTCTCTAGATAACCACGTCCATTATGTGTTTGGACCACCCCAAACCACTGTCTTTATTTGGTCACTGAGAGGAGTCTGTATCTGGAGGGCTTGTATGCCATCAGGAAGACAACAGACTTACCAGTCTGTGTAGATATGGAGCAGGTAATAGGTGTCAGAGATTGGAATTAAAAGTAGTTCATTTTACCATATATGAGCCAAGAAACTGAGGTCAGGATTTATTTTGGTTCCAGATCACCCTTTGACTCAGCCCAGGCTAAAAGTCCATCTTCCTTAACTTGGTATGTCTGCAATGTAGATGTCTGCATCCGAGTTAAGTTACCTTGAGCTCCTTTTTAGACTTCCTGGAGAGGTGTAGGCTCTTTCAGGGCATAATTAGATAGGTACTTCAGGATGAGATTCATCACTTCTAGAAGTGTTTCTCCTGGCTTTAAAGGAGGAGGGTGACCAGCTTGGATGTTGATGCCTACGTTGGAAGGTCAGAGAAATATGTTTGCAATGATGGAAAAGTCAGTGTTGACTAATAGCAGAAATTAGAGTTCATTTTGGATAGAGCAGCTACTCAAAAGCTAGCAGTGCTGATTAGAGGGCTCTGCTATGGGTCTTTAAGGAATTTTGCTTTCTGTGGCATGTGCGGCTAAACTAAAAAAATAGTGAGACTCTCTGAAGGGTCTCTCACCTGTGGAGGCCAGAAAGCATCCCTAGCTCCACACTGTCCTTTTGAAATGGAAATACTGCTTCTCAGCATACCTACTACCCTTCTCAGGGTACCCACCTGTGGATAAACCTCAAGATGCTTGTATTGTATGCCAGAAAACCTTATTATTTAAACATATTTAATGACAACACCATTTTGCTAGATGAAAAGCAGGAATTGCCACTTGGGGGGAGGCTACTGTAGCAGATTTTGAAGATTCCTGCTTTAGTCCATGTTTTCTGGCTAGAGGAGACCTGTTATGAACCACTGTGCAGTGCTTTGCTTTGACTAGGCTGCATTGCGTGGAAAAAAATGCCACCATGTCTGTGCCACACAGTTTTAGAGCTGTGTCTCGTTAATCTGAAGCGTGCAAGAAGCCAGCCTGTCCCCCCTGAGCACTGATTTCCCAGCATATGCACAGGCCATTTTTACAGTGTTGGTAAGGCTGATGATAAAGCCTGGTAACTTTGGGCTGCGTGAGTCAGGAGTACTTCAGTCCGGGAAAAGCACCAGCTCTTGCTGAGAGGTTTCCTGCCCTGCTGTTTGTATCCACAGGGCAGACATCTCCCTTTTCCTTTTACCGATCTTCCATCTCTGTGGCTGTGCTAATTTATCCTGATACAGAGGAGAGCCAGCTCAACTCCAGATGACTCAGTTGCTGAGGTCAATTGCTGTTATAATAAGAATATATGTGAATTATGTCTCAGCTAACCAGTTCCAGGAATTTCAATTAACTTAGGAGCTGCTGTGGGTGGGACCAATGAGATCTTGTGCAACTGTTCATCAGCCAGTGCTTCAGTTTCCCTTTAGTGTCATGCAGGCTGTCATTTGAGTATTCCTCATCTGTGGCTAAGCCAATCAATATGAAGGATGTAGAGGCACCAGATGTAAACGAAAAATCTGCCCCTGACCCCTCCAGAATCTCAGTTTTATGCTTTTTCTCTCTTTCATACTAGCCTTTTTGCTCCTCGGGCACGTCTCCCTCTTCCGCAGCTGGAGATGGACCTGGGTTACAGCCTACCCAAGACCCTCGCGTCTGGCTCAGTGTGTGGGAAGACGTCTCCATCTCGTGGTCAGATTGCGCTGAGCACAGCTGACAGCGAAGAAGGAAAAAGTTTAGAGCTGTTATAAAGGGTCTTGAGGCAGGAGCACACTGTAGCTCACCCCAGCACAGCTGGCGTGAGGAGTACTGCACTGCTTTCTGCGGTGACTAACCTGTTCCTTAGGAAAGGCACAGGACCACGTGGAGTAGCCAGGGCAGGTTTGGATGTGCTTCATGCTCTGCTTGTCTCCTTTGCTTTTGGCAGGGCTGCGAGGGAGCTGGAGGCCCAGCTGGAATATGAGCGAGTCAGGCGGGAGAAGCTGGAGAGCCAGCTGGATGACTGCCGTGCTGAGATAAGCCACCTTAGGGAGAGCCTGGAGAAGACCCGCATCCCCCCTGCTGTCCCTGTGGTGAGTGCCACACAAACTCCCCAGTGCGTGGGACAGCGGCTACTGCCTGTTGCTTGTGCATGTATGTTCTCACTAAGATTCTCAGGCATGGTGCTAGCAAATACTGGAGTAAAGGTATTAGGAGCTTTTAGCATGGGACACTGAAGTGAGAGTAGCCTTTGTCACATCCTGACAGAGTCTTTGCTGTGAAAGGATATAAGTTTCTCTTTGTACCCTGGCAGAGAAGCACTGATGTTCTTCATATTAACAAAAGGGAGTGGACTGATCCCTGAGTACTTCCATGCTGCATATACAGTGCCTGATAGTTCATCTTGGCTGGTACCTGGTATCTGAGACTGGACTAGCGCTTCAGGAGAGGTGTTATCACCACCTAAACGGTTACCTGGCCTGCGGGTGTGAAATCACAGCTGTGGGTTTGTAGGATTCTGTAATCCAGAAGGATACAGAGGCTTTTATTCTCTAAATTTCTCTACTTTATTACAGATTACCACAAATACCACCAAGTAGGTATATACTATTACAGGCTACTACAAACTTAGCATTAGTGAAGCAAACTTACCAACAATATAATAGCTGATGTACTTCTGATTGACTGCCTATAAGGATATATAATATCAGTATGAAGTGAGTTAGAGAGATTTCAGAAGGGGCCAAACCATCCCAGAGGGGAGGACAAACTGAATCCCAAAAGTGAGCCCAGAAGGGGACCAAGAAAATAACAGGGTCTCACTTCAAAGATAATCTGCATCACAGAGTCTGGAGTCAGCCAGGCATCCCAAATGAGAGTGCAGGATCTCATAGAAAGTTTGTGTGGAGAATTCTCTAGTCACTGACAAAGTGGACAACTCAGATTTAACTCCTTCCTCTGCCTAGAGGAGCTGAGAATCCCCATCCCAGGGGGATGTTCTAACCAGCACAACATCTACTTTTCTGAGATGGAGCCATATTCATTCCCCTGCTGGCAGCTGTGCAGTGTGACCACTGTGTTTCAATATGCACTGGTCCAGAGGGAATGAGTGAGAGAAAACAGCTTTATAAGCTGATTATTAGGGCAATCATGCAAGAGGGGGGAGCTGGCTTGTGCTTCACATGAAACATTTACATATTTCTTGGAGGAGAAATTGGGTTGCTGGATAAAAGGGGTAACGTTACTGCCTTATTCAGCCAGGTTTGACTGAGGCCCAGGTGCTTGGTATGTCCCTACTGGATAATGGTCCTTTTCCAGAGTGTGATGGGGAAGAATGCTCCATGGATGCTCTGAGCAGGAAACAAACACTTAGAGCTCGATTTTGTTACCATTTAAGCTGTGTGTGGATTTGGCTGAGAGCAGAGGTGATGCCACCCCTCTGCAGCTGGGAGCAGGAGCTGTGGACTGTGTTGTGCTGCACATCCTTGGAGAAGGACAGAGGAATTTCTGTCCCAAGAATTTTAGTCCTTCTGTTGCTGTCATCTGATCCCAGACTAACACAGCATGGCTGCATGTGCAGTGTGGCCAGATGGTATTCAATTGCTGCAACTCAAAGCAGCGAGGCCTTCAGGTTGCTACGGTGCCCGTGTCACACACTTGTGCAGGGTGCTGGCTTCACAGCTTACCTTCTCTCACACCTGTGTGTGCTTTGAGCAGTGCAATGTGGTCTGGCACAACCACACTGCAGTTCTTTCCATCTGTCTTCTACCCCCCTTGCCCACTTTCTTCCTCCTGCCCCCCCTTGCAGGATTGTTTCTGCACCTTTCCGGCCCTCCAGGGCCTTTTTTCCCTTTCCTTTAGCCTGTGCCCACTTCCCCCCCCCCCCCCCATATACAAGCTGTGATGCTCCTTCAGCTGTTTGCTTTCCACTGTATCCTTTGGGACTGGTCTTTTCCATGCTGCTGAGACCCTCCGGCCAGACAGGTGCCTCCACCTTGGAAAGAAAAGCAACTTTCTACTTCCACAGCTTGCTTTAAGACATTACTCATTCTAGTCCCCTGGCAGGTTTAAAAATCTAGGACAACTATGGCATAGAGTCCCCCATTTGTAAGGTGGAAGAGTGGCTGTTGTCAGTTTTTTTACCAGCAGCAGTCTGAAGAAGTCCAGTTGGGCATTAGGTTTACTAGCTGGGACTGGAGACAACTTCTATTGGGGCAAGTTTTCGGAAACTTCTGCTCCGAGTGACTGCTACAACCAAGGGGCCTTCAAATTTTACCCTGCTGTGACTGTCATCCCATGCCCTGGGACTATGCTCTGCCCTCAGCTTTAGTTTGAACACAACATTCTGTGGTTACTCAAAGCCAAGTACTTTTAAATCCTGTCTTATGAGGTAGCAGGTTTAAGTGATTGATTGCTATTTAATGGCTGCAATGTCCTTTGTTTCAGGAAGCTGAGACCATCTCCAAGTCTTGCAAAGAGAAAAAGAAGGTAAAGAAGAAACCAGCCTGCAGCCCTGGAGGAGTGTTTGTGAGACTGCGCTGAGGAATGAACCTCCAATGAGGGGCAGGCAGACTGAGGAGGTAGAATGGCAATATTCTACACAATGCAAAGTGTTTGCATAGCCCAACTCCACAGATGAGTTGTGGTTCTCTTCATTTCAATGAACTATTTTTTTAGTTCTCTGGGATAGAAAATATTTTTAAATTATAGCAGCAGCATTTTTGATTAGGGAGAGGAAAAAAAAAAAGGCAGAAAAACTTCTCTTCCTGTCCAGGTAGTAGTTTAGCAACAGCTTTGCAAATTATAAGGTGACATTTCAAGAGTTAACTGCAGCAATGTCATAGGGCCTCCTAGGTCAGAAAAAAGTAACCCCTACGGGTCTATTTTGTACTACTACCTTAGGAGGGGAAAAAACCAAAAAGCACCTTACCTCCTAAAATAATCAGATAGGACCTTCAGTGTGGAACCAGAATACAGTCTGTGGGAGAAGTACTTCTCAGCTGCAGACAGGTGCCAGGCCCCTTCATTTTCATCTTCAAGTCATCCTAAATAAGCCAGGAACTGACTCCTCCGTGAGGTGCCAGATGAACCGCAGTGGTGGGCCTCCAAGTCTAACTTGGGGCTGAAGAGTTCACTGGGCTATGGGGCATGTTGTGGTTAGAAACGGCAATCCTGACCTCTCCTCCATGCCTAAAAAGCATTTCATGACTTTACATATAAAGATTTTTCTCTCGTGTACTATTGTGAAATTTTTTTCCCTTTGGAACCCTCATTGTGCATAGTATTTTGAAAGTTTTGATTTTAATAAGAAATCCTTGCACGTAAAGGTTAATTTGCTAACGCTTGAATCCTTATCTGTCCTCTCCTTAGTTACCAAAGGAAACTTATATCTCTGAGAATTTCAAAGGTACTGAAAAAAAAAAAATCAATGTCTTTCTTTGTGTGCATAGAGGGCGAGACACACTAACAGCATAAGCCTTGTATCAGAGCTAAAGAAGGGAAATTCAGTCTCTAGAGCCCATCAACGTGTGGTGTGGAATGATGGTGGTGAGAGGCTGCAGTAGATGAGGTATTTCCTACATCACCACTGGTGCTAAACTCTCATGTAGGAATAGTTCAAAAGATCAACCAGCGGTTGAGTCACCATCCCTGGAGAGATTGAAAAGACCATGTAGACGTGGTGCTTAGGGACATGGTTTAGTGGTGGACTTGGCAGTGCTGGGTTAACAGTTGGACTCAATGACTTTAAAGGTCCTTTTTGACCCAAATCATTCCAATTATGAGAACTTCAGAAATGGTTATAACTTACAAGAAGATAGATTTGTACATGCAACAGTTACAACAGACACCAGTGGCTGCCGGCCACCTGCCGAGACCCTTGCTGCTGGCACCCGTGCCTATTTGACAAACACAGAGACAACACAAAAAGCAGCCTCAACTCCCAATATAATAGCACTATGCCTGTTGTAAAAGACACATTTTTACAGACTAGTAATCTGTATTCAAGTCTCTCAGTCAGATAGCAAATATAAGAAATTTTATTTTCTTAAATGAAGATAATAAATAATTTAATGCACAGAATGTAAGAATGGGCAGGATAGCAGCAAGTTCAACTGTAAACAGAATAAAACTGCAATTAAAAAAATTGCCACTAATCAGTAATACATACTCTTCAGCCCATAAAGGGCCTACTCTTACTTAAAAGTTTAATCCAGGAAGACTTTTCTTTTAATTATTATTTTATTAAAAGAATCAAACCAAGCATATGCATTTGTACTCAACAAAGTGTAACATTCAGTTTTGGAAGGCATCCACCTGCTATCTCCCATCTCTGCAACAAGAGTTGTGAAGTCCTTGCGGAAGGTAGAAGGGTCATCACCAGAAGTCAGGAGTGTCAGTGTGTCCCACAGGGTTACAGAACAGTCCGGCGGAGCGTGGAGATGGGAGGAGGACGACCACCACCACACTGGCACCACTGAGAAGCTGAGTATTTCTGTGTTACAAGTCAGAACCTATGCCCCCAAAATACGTGAGGGTTTATGGGAAATACTCTACACTACTTGAAGGGAGGAAGTAAGAGCACTTATCTGCCCCAGGGCTGTACACAGTTGCCGGGAATGGAGGCATTTCCCCTTGGAAAGATAAAGACAGAGAAGTTCTCCCATTCTGTTCACCTCTGGGGTTACGGAAATTGCAAGAGATACTGAAAAAAAATAATCTATGGAGACGTTTTAGTTCTACATGAGATTTTCAATTTATGTAAACCAGTTTTCAAGAAAAACAAGGGTTCTTCAGTAAAGGCCTTGGAGTGTGTGTTTATATAAGTAAAAAACCCCAAAGGGCCAGGCTTCAGTCTGTCAGAAGAGAGGAACAAACTGAAGGCAAAAATCCAGATCCTATATTTAAGATTAATTTACTTGGATCAGAGTAGATCTGTTGGAATCTGGCATTAGTATTCCCATACTGGAAATATTAACTTGGGAACAGTACTCCTCTTTCAAGGCCATACCAAATGTTTCATATTTCCATTTTCGAGAGGAGCTGAGAGTGAGAACGTTCCACTGAGAATGTTCCAAAAAGAAAACTATTCTAAAACACTTTAGGAAACACTTTCTGATTTAGCATAAGAAGTCCTTTGAAATAAATACAGTATTCAATAGGGGACAATGAAATATTACTGTTTGCTTCTACTTACCCCCCCAGTTATTTTGATCCTTAGTGTCACATATTTAGAAACCATTTTTAGTGCACAGTAGGAATATCAAAACAAAAAGGTACCAAGGTTTTCTACAGCGCAAACATGATCATTGAACTGATGTTGCCTGCATGGCCTTTTCTCCATCTGTATTTGATGCAGTCATTCCATTTAGATCTATTTCCAGAATCTGTAAAATCCCAGTGCTATTGCCAAGCAAGTGAATACCGAAGCTGTTAAAAAAAACAAACAAACAAACAAAAGGGAAATAATTAGCTGAATGCTAAATTGTATCACCTTCTACATACAGGAAATTAACTGCAAAGAGATGGAAGAATGATAACAACTATAGAGCAGAGCCTCCTAAAATTCCTGAATTGCTGTAGATGCAATAGAATCATTTTAGAAGACAATGACTTAGATGTAATATCCTGCATAGTAGCACTGCCCAGGTGGTGAGATGGGAGGTCAAATTCAGCAGCCTGAGGAACCACATTTTCAGGGACACATCTGAGTAACTACGCTGGATAATACAGAGCACAACAGGCTACAGTAACTTCTACTATTGTCACCCATCTATTGGAAAGTGTATTACAGGAGAGATGGCTGTACCAGGTCTTGCATTAAACATAATTAAAATGATTTCCCACTGAACAAAATGACAAGGAACTAACAATACATGTATCTGACACAACACTAGGGTATCTAGGCAGAACCTCTGAAGCCTGATGAGTTGTCTTTCAGATTTGTTCAGCTGCTGTTTCAATTAGTGTTAGAATAAGGCTAATTACGTTTCCCTTTGAACTTGTTCTCACTTCCAAAAATAATGCATCACTCTCTTATCCAGATCCAATACAATAAAAATTTCACTGGTTATGTATATATTGAGAAGACAGTCTCAACTCAGACTGAAATTTATTCCGCTTGGCAGGGGGAAGTACCAGTACCACCACACTGAAACGATGTGTCTGTGGAGGACTGAATGGGAAATGGAACTGGTCACTCACAGACTAGTCCCAAATGACAGCTAACTTTCAGGGTAACCTAAATGACCTCAGGAGAACTTTTGTAGCAACTCTGCCACATAAATGGCTGCCCTGCAGCAAGCAGAGGTACTGTCAGACTAGGCAAGGTATTTAGGCTTTTCTTTTTTTTTTCTAAATCATGTCCATATTCCTCCTAATCGCAGTTCTGGGCACAATCCTAGTCCAACTGCCCCAATGTCTGCATGCTCCCATCACTTCCGTGTTCTATGTCACATTTCTTCAAGTTGGGGGTGTCTGTGTGTGCCTGCATCTGTCTCCCCCACCCAAACCCAGTTGTCTGCTGCTACACAACTGACTTCTTGAATTCACTTAGCATATACTCTTGAATAAAATTTTACACTTCCAAAATACAATACTGGTACCCACCTCCTTGCCTATCACATACCTGCCAAATAACGTATTGTATCAAGTTTATTCGATTCCATGAGCGTTTTTAAGGAAGCTATTTCAGTGTCAATTTTATTACTGATTTCTGAGATAACACTGTTGGTACTTGAATCCTGAAACATTAAAAGACAGCATATATTTGACAGTGATCTCTAGTCCTTTCAGCTTTGCAAAGCCAAATAAGAATACCACGCTAGCAGCAACAAGAAAGAGAAACAAATTTCCAACCTATCACTGAAGTAAAATACGTAACTGGTAAGAGACCTTAGAAGACACAGAACAGCATTTAATACAATCCAGGAAGAATACTGAAGAGAGAGAGAAAAAGAGAAAGCTCCGATCATATAGACATTTGTCCCTGAGATGCCAGTGCCTCCTAAAGGGGGCATTCTACGGCGCCTAGATAGTGCCCCTAAATCTTTGCAAAACAAAGGTTTAAGCATTCACGAGCCATATCCAGAAAAGGGAGGAGATGCTGAAGATGGGACATGTCCACCTTCAGCCTCTTAGTCTTCAGCGCCCGCTAGCACCTTTGAGGACTTCCAGCCCTTGAAATACTTGGTTGGCTGTAGGCACCGGAACCATCCCTCTGGTACAGCTGATCAGCTCATCTGTTAATACTGGGAAGGGCAGCACGACAGTGCACATCCCACCTGTAACAGCCTGCACGCAAGATACTCAGGAAGTGAGAGACAAGGCTAGGATGCCTCCTCCTGCCTGAACAGTGTTCAGTGCCAATCTCACAGGCCTAGGCAGTAGACACGTACAACAAACATGAGTGATACAGCCCAGCCTTTTGCTTTATCACATTCAAAAATCTACTAACTTTCACAAAAGTTTGGGGTTTACATAATGTGCAATGTGTAACTGTATCCTGCTCAATATAAAATGAGCTTTGTTCAATACTTACTTTTTTATGAAACTCTGTAGTTGCTTCCATCAGTTTCCTCTCCTGATCTGTAAACTGTGGATAAAAGATAAATTACAATTGTAGTAACAGAAAACAAGACACAGAACTGGAAAGAGTATCTTGATAGACCAGCTTACCATATCCGTCACTCTGCTCCTTTCCAGGTTTATGTCTAGCTTGCTGTCAGCTCGGATTTTACCAGTTTCATTCTTTAAAGCAAATAAAGATTATGAAAATAACTATTTACTCTCCCTAACAGGAGTCTGTAGGTACTTACTGTTTACTTACCATTAGCTGCTGTTTAACTTGATCTAATTCAATCTTCATTTTCTAAGTGCAGAGGAGAAAAAAAAACAATTTTACAAATTCAGAAAACTGCTGAACAAGTTAATCAGTCATGTAAGTGTTAACACCACATGCACGCAATTATTCTTCCATAATTTTTCTCCCAATGGGGCAATTTGTTCTTGATTAAATATCCTAACTGGTGCGTTCAATTTGTATAGCCATATAGAATCTGCTGGGAATTTTGCTCAAAATAAAGGGATTATTTTGTAACGATGATGATCTTGTTATTCTGAGACTAAAGACAGCAGAAAAATACCAAAATGCTATTAAGCAAAAGCAAAACATGTCTCAATCACCAGTTTAATTAAATTGTTGCAAAGAAACAGCCAACTACTCTCCCTGCGTTCTATGGTTAATGGTGACAAGACTGTACCAGAATCACCCTTAAATAAAATTACAGGTGATGATTCTAAGATGTGTAGAATTTTTTTACTTTACAGAAGAACCGAGCAAGTCTTATCACATGAAATGTATTTTTCTGTGATCACAGAAGTTGTAATCTACAAACACTTCAACTCCGATAAAAGTATCTGGAATTACTTTTACATTCATATTTTGTTCCACAAAAATGTAAAACAGGTATAACCCAACATATATTACAATTTAACTGCTTAATTAAAAATATTTATTAGTACCTCATTCTCTGCTCTCAAATTTGCAAATTCACTTTTCTCCAGGATGACCATATCTTTCCGAATGGAGTCCAAATGCGCCATTATCTGCTGTAAAGTTATTTCCTTCAAAACAATAAAACATGTTAAGTTGCACACTTTCTGGCAAATAAAGGAAAGTAAAGATTTTTGGGTCTGAAATGATGAAATTAGCTACTGCAAAGCACAACAAGGAGACTTTCCAGCAAGAAAGTGACAGAAACACAGAATTTTATAGCTGTAATTTGTTTGAAAGACAAGAGGTTTTGGTTTTGTGCTTTTTCTGTTGCTTTTATATACTAACGCTGAATTTAAGCAAAAAACGCCAGTGGTATTAATCCAAGTAGCTATAAAATGAAATAGACCCAAAACTGCAGGTTAGTCCTTCATCCCCTTCCATTTTCAATGAACGTTCAGTAGCCTATGAAGCATTAATTGTTGGTTTTAATCCAGTTCCTAAGTAAGCACTTCCATTTCTTGCCCATAAAGTCATCAAAAGCCAAAGACTTAATGATACGAGTATCACACTGTCCTCTCAGCATTACAAGCCTGACTGACACTAGTAAAAGATTGCTAAAAAGCACTGAAAAAAGCCTTCCTGGTGTTTGGACTAACGAGTTCAGAATTCAACTATTTACAAACTACAGAGTGAAAAAAAAAAGAAAATAAAGGAAGAAGCTTTGTATTTTAGAATCTTGAAAGCAATACTCCTTTAGTTAGCATAAGGAAGTTACCCTACTATTCAGCATGGAAAATAATGTATCTCTCTGGGATTCTGCTTTTAAAGCTGAGTGCCAGCAAAATGAAGAGCTCTTATCCAGACTACAAGCACACAGTACTTCTCAGATCCTACACTGAACTAAATTTGTTAAAATATGCCCTCACCCAACTTCCACTGAAGTCTGACTACTTCATTGAACACAATGAAGTTTTTACAATTCCTGGGAAAACTTCAGTTGCATTTACACTAAGGAGCTAATTTCCCACATCCCATCTTAAAACATTCAGTCTCAACACTGACTACACTATAAAAACCAGAACACAATTCCATGCAAATTATATCTGGAATACTGACTTTACACATAATAGGATTTCCAAAAAGAAAGATTTCCATTTTGATGAAAAAAAGAGACACACACAATCTTTTGTCTTCTTCTGAGATTTATAGAAAAAGAGATAACTTTCTTTCAGAATAAATGCCAGTAAAATAAAAATCTGTTGGAAGTAAGGCTCAGCAGTTTAAATAAAATAGCAATGAATGCTTAATTGCATTAACTTGTTGAAGAAGAATGGCACCTAATTTCAGCTTGCACAGCCTTCCTGAGTAATTATTAAAACCATTACTGTGCATCAGAGCTCTATTACCCTGGCCCAGAAGTCTAGCCTACAAGAAAAACTAAAGTTCGTTTTATTTTGGCAATTTGTTAAAACGAAACTTGTCACCACCTCTATTATCAGCAGAAAACCCAGACATGCTACTTCACTGATTCACTGCCTCCAGATACATCCACAAACATGAACTTGAGTATCTAAGCGAAGAAGACACCTCAGTGCTTTGCTTGAGTGCAGGCTGAGGTGCTGACCTGGCCAGCGCAAACAGCTAGGTTTATACCAGCAACCGAATAATTCAGAGCCCACTTGCTGTCCCCGAGAGCACGTGACACACCACAGATTACATCCAGATGGCTAAAATATCTTCCTCCTAAATCAAGGTGGCTCTGACCACGCTGCCTGGTGGGAACAGTTCCTGGCCCTACACTTTCACATAAATTGTGCCCTGGTCAGGGAGATGGAGAGCTGGCACAGGTCAAAATGAAGCCAAGGCACTGCAGTGGCTCTGGACGACCATGTGGTGGTGGTGCCTGAGCCCTCACACTAGCCATGTTTAGCTTTTACTATAGATGGAGCTTTAAAGACTGAAATGCAGAGCAAAATAATGAAATAGTTTTAATAGTAGTTTTTAGTTTATGAATAGGAAAATAGGACAAATACAGTGTATCTCAGAACAGAGTTGATATCCTTACTGAAGTTCCATAAAAACACTGACAATTTTCTGGTATTTTAGGTGGTCTTGTTATCTCTCAGGAACCCCTCCTTGACTCTCTCTTCTGCCCTCAACCATTGTAAAGCACAGTTAAAAGTTTGGTTTCCCCTCAGAGCTTTTCAGCTGCACATGAAGCAATCTCTGCATTACATTTATAAGTTGTGGCTGCATTTGGAAAACACTCCTGTGAGATGAAAGGTGCAAGATATTACTATTCTTAATACCACCCTGAAACTTAGGAAAACCTACCTCAGTGAACTGTTTATAGTACTATAGAAAGTTGCTCACTTGTCTTTTAAATATGCAAATATGGACCATTATAGCTACACAGAGCTGTACATGTACACCATAGACGACTATTTACCTGCTGAGCTTGAGTAACCATATCCTTATAGACTGTGTCTAAACTGACATTCGACAGGGTTATTAATGCCGATACAATGGTCTCTGCTTGCTCCTTCCCAAAGCCTAAAAGACAGTTAAAGGATGACATGTTAAGGTAGTACTAAAAAGCTGGAGGAAGATAAGAGCAAGAAGTACGTAATAAATGAGGACACTGAAGTGCTGTACCTAACTACAGTGGCAAATAGGAAGTCACACAGTTACTGAAAACTGACAGTGAGAAACCAGTCACTGTGACTTTTAAATAGAAAAAACACCAGACTTAACGCTGCAAAAATCTGAAGGACATTAACTTAATATACAGAAATAGTCTATGGATGCAGCTGACAGGAGGACCAAATTTCTGTACATTGTTTAACTGTTCATGCACTATAGGAATAATTCAGCAAAATTTTACTTTATAATGAACTTTAGCAGATTCTGTTAAAACCAAACTTACCTCGAGCTACAAAGCATGCATCCTATAGAATAATAAAATTAAAAGGTAAGCCTGCATATATTGAAATTGTTCTGCACAGACACAAACGCACGCAAAACTCATTTTAAAACTGCTGCACCCATTGCCCGCAGAATGAACTCAAACTGGGATTTCTGCTTTCTGATGATAAAAATTACACTTTGTCCATAGCTTGGTGCAATTTTGAAGCGTTAAAGATGATGTGTGGTGAATAGTGAAAAAACCCCCCAGCTGTCACTTTAGCCATATCTGATCTAGTGCTGAGAGCTTTTGCCCTGAAGATTTATTTCCAGCAATCTCACTGATGTGTTGTATTTCAATTGGCCCATTTTATAAAGTAGGGTCAGTTAATGTTTTGTTGAAAAATGCTTTCAAGGCAAACTATTTTGAGAAATATGCCACTGCTCCCTTCTAAAATATGGTATTGTCAAGCTGCAACATTGGTTTACATGACTAAAAAAAGCTATGCATGCTTTATGACAGTTTCCTTCCACTAAGAGGTGTCACAGTATTGCTTCAGTTCCTCTGAATTTTCAGGGTTACTTAGGTATTATTTTGTTCTTCCTCTATAGCAGGAACTGTCCTTATTGCATGGAAGTTTAGAAAATGCAGAGAAATTCATATAAGCAAGAGAATGGAGCCTGAAAACTGCCTGCAGCAAGTCTGAGAAAAACTAAATGCCTCTCTCACTTTTCTGATACGTATAGGTTTTGCCTATAGAGCCTGCCCACTGTAGTACTGAAGTATTTGTAGAAGTTATGAAATAAATTAAACTGAATAACAACACAGTGTACCAGCACCAGACAGACTTCACCCCAAGAGCTCTAAAGGAACCTGAGGAAGAAATAGCTGAATTAGTACTGGGGACAAGTAACATCTCACAAACTACCTCAGTTACCCAAGGACTGGAAAATGGCAAATACAGCGTCAGTTTTTAAAAACAGTTCCAGAAGAGATGTAGGGAACTACAGGCTGACAAGTCTGATATGCATGAAAAAAACCCCAAACATCATTAGTGGACTATTAGGAGTCTTCTAACTACTAATACATATTATCATTAGACCCAAATAGTGGAAAAAATCCTAACATCAGATTGGATAAGGTTCTAACCGTCACTTAGGAGAAAGATCTTGGGATTTTAAAAGGTAGTTGCTAGTCTGATGAAGATATCAGCTCAATGCTTAGTAGGGATCAATAAAGCAAACCAAACCCTTAGGAATTACTAAGAAAAGGAGCAGACAACAAAATAGATGCAACGTTAAGTCACTATTCAAATCCACAGGACATTCAGTTGTCAAGTAATGCCAGCAGCTCTGTTCCCTCCCCTTTGAAACAGGATGCGATAGAAGTGGAAAAGATTCACAGAAGGGCATCATGCATGGTCAAAAGTATGGAAAAGCTACTGCTCAAGGAAAAATTCAACAAGCTTGGATTCTTCTGTTTGGAAAAGAATGATGGGGAAGTAGGGCAGAAGTTTACATAATCATGAATGACATGAGAGATCAATTGTTCATTCCCTCTTCCCACAAAAGAGCTGAGCAGGCATCAAATTAACGTTGTAGAAACCAGATTCTGCAGAAACAAAAGGAATGGATGTCTGAAACTCCATGAGAAAGGATGTTTTGGGTACTAATCAGTTTATAGTGGTTCAGGGGCTGAATAAGTGTGTGACAAGAATTCCATTGAAGGTTACTAAAACTCAGAGCTGACCCAAAATACCTCTGGAGTGAAGAGAACTGGAGGCTTAGAAAGGACAAGAGGATGTACCACATACATCTGCCCTGTTCTAACACTCTTGTGCAGGCACTGACTCACAGCTGCTGTCAGGAGACAGAAACGAAGGCCAGATGGACCTTTCATCTGACTTCAGCCAGCCACACTCACCAAATAAAAATGCAGGTATTAAGAATGCATCATGGCACTATGCTGCTGCAAATAATTCTATTTAGAAAAAACCTTACGTTACTATTAGCAGGCTAGTAGAAGAAACTTCTATTAAAGCTTCATTTTTGCTAAAAACCAATTCTTTAACTGTTACTTTACATTTGTTAACTGTATTATGTTCCTTGGCTGGAAGGCACTATATGAACTTGTCTACAGCTACAAATAAGGCAAATCTAATGTAATAGTTACTTGTATAGGCATCAGTGTCAGATGCCTCTCCTTCACCAGCCTCCTTGAGAGGCTGCCAGAACATTTTGTAACACCAAGTATTGGTACTTTGGGAAAACTGATAGCACTCAAAGTTATAGTACTTAAACTAAAAGTTTTCCTTTGAATTATTTATCAGATATCACTTACCATGGGCTTCCAGGTCCTGCATTAGAGCATGGGTATCAAAAGTTACCTTTCGCTGCTCCAGGGGAGTGATTTCAACCCTTCTGACATCATATGACTTCCTAACGAGCGTGGCAGCAAAACCTGGAAGTGACAACATGTGCCTTAAACTTAACCTGATTGGTTTATCATGCAATAAGCTAATTTCAATTTCTTTCATTATAGCAAAGCTGCACGGATATTGCAACAAAAAGCTGGGTCCTTTTGATCACTTGGTTGCAGCACGTGTCAGAAACCATCAATCCTTTTTCCACAGGAAATCTACACCAGCTAGAAGTCATATATTGAACTTAATTCCATTTGTGTAACTAGGAAGCTGTGTAACAGACAAGCATCCTGATACAACAAAAAACCACCACAACCAATTGTTTTGTAATATCTGAGAAACATCACTTTTAAAAGATCAGCAGTTCTCACATACTGCCAATTTCTACTGGTTACAGCTAACATCATTCATTTGGTTCTCCACAAAATCCCTCAATCACATTCTTTTTACACTTTCTTCTGTCACTATCCTTTCCAGCAAGGAGAGTGCCATGTGCAAAGATAAAGGCACAGTTTTTTTTTTTTTTAAGCAAGCTATGCAAATCTAATGTTCAGAATTAATTTGTTGGTTCACCAGGAAAGTAACTGGGAAACAAAGTGATACGGTGTTTGCACCTAATACTTCAGAGATGGGTATTAAAGATCCACTCTATTTATTACACAAGTGCCTTCCCACAAGATGTTTCACTGCTTCTCCTACTTTATTTCAAGCATATTTTTCCCTTCATCTTGTCTTTGTGGGGCCTTGCACATTACAGATTCTGTTCTGATAGAGTCTTTATCTAAAAAGCCCTGTTACTTCTAAATCCATGCTTATTCGAAGCCTTTTGCACTGCTGGCTCTCTGCCTTAACCAAAACGTTGTTCTGTATCTTATCTAGACCTTTACCCAAAACCTTTATATCACTTAAACAACAGGGAAGTTATATTGTGCCACTGCTAAATAAATCAAATTATGTGCTACCTTGTATCTACTCTAAAGAAGTGACTATAATGAAGCCAGCTGCAGTATCCAAATCAAAGTCTGTTTAAGATTTAAGAAACGAAGGAAAGGTTAGTGTTTAAGTGCGTGAACACTGAATACTACGTTCAAATAATTTAAAATAACTCTAACATTTACTGTGGAATAAAATGTTCTTTTTTCACTGAGCCATGACAGCCTTTAAACACACAGCTCTTTGTCCTCTAAATGCGTTAGTGGATTTTTTTCATTGAATTGGACATATATATTGTAGAGACATTCTCTCAGAAAAGCTAATATTATAGCGTGAAGCTTTGGGTTGCCTAGACACGCTGCTCCTCCTACCGATTCACTCCTCTATTGACTCGATGCACGGCTCTCGGCCCAAAGCTGTCCTCCAAATAAAGCCTGAGCCTGGTGGAAAACTACCAGCCAAGACTCTTAACAAACTCACCGACGTTTTCACAGACCGTATCCGAGACACCATTTCGCGACGCCTTTCTGCACCCCCTGGCTAACTCCCGTTGCTCCCCCCGCCTCAAACGCTCTCCGTCAGTCCCCACAACCCACTCAAGCGACCGCTCTTCCCCACGTAACGCACCCCTGCCCTCCGCCTTGTGACAGCCCCAAAGGAAGGCGCTCTGTGCTCCCTCACACACCGCCGCGGGGACAGGCCCCCGCCGCCCCTCTCGGGCAACGAGCCCGGCCCGCCAAACGCCCGGCCGAGGCCCGGGCTACCCCCCACCCCAGCAGGCAGCCTTCCGCCCCCTCTCACCTCTCCGAGGAACCGGAGGCAGCAAGGCCCGGAGCGGCAGCGGACCCGACCGGGAGCCGCCGCCCCAGGCGAGGAGCGCAGCTCCGCGCCCGGCTCCCCTCATGGCGGCACAGGCCCACCACTTCCGGCGCCAGGCACCACCCGCCGTCCCCACTGCGCAAGCGCCGTCCGCACGCGTTTCCGCTCCGGCCCCGCGGGGCACGCTGGGTACTGTAGTCCTCGGCCGCAGGGACGGGGCCGGGCTGGAGGGAGGCGGCGCTGCGCCGCCATGCGGAGGGGAGGAGCGGCAGCGGGCGCTGCGCATGCGCACGCAGCGGCCCTTGCCGGGCGCGCAGCGGGGCGGCCGCCATCTTGGTTCTCGGTGGGCGGCTTCGCGTCGTTGCTCGGCGTTTCTGAGCTGAAGTTGCTGTCCGCAGCCTGGCCGCTGCAGACATCAAGCTTTTCTCGGAGCTTGGCTAAGGCTGGGTGATACGCAAGAGGCTGATCTGTAGCGAATCAGCCGCAGCAAATCAGTCTGGGTTGGGCGGGGTTTTAGGCCAGCGGTGGCGGCGAGCTGGCTGGTCTGTGGTGCTGTGGCGTGTGTGCAAGGTGTCGATGCCTGTTCAGAGCCAAGGTGAACGGGCAGAGTTAAAACACAGAGCACAGCGGGTAGAGGAAGAGGTAGGAGGAAAATCTGCAGACTGCTCCCGCTTGGGAAATGTACAGAGAAGGGATATCCAGAGATAGGCTTGCCTCAGTGGGCTCGTCCAAGGGCGCAGAGATAAGCAGTGCTGTAACCAGCCCAGAAATGGAAAAACATCCTGGGTATTACACTGCAAATTAGAATAAAGGACACCTCACTTTGCTGCTGGACAGCATGTGCACCCTGGGGAGGTTTGTCATAACGTATCTGGGTGAAACAACTTGTGAAGGTGCCGTGGCTATTACCTGTGTTACGCTGCGGAGCAGCGGCTAGGCAGCCTTGGGGCCAGCTGAGTTGCTTTTGTGCCATGTCAGCCTGATGGAATATCCTTGAGGTGTATGTGAGAATCTGGGACAGTGTGCCCAGTGTTTTGAGCGTTCCCCAGAGAGTGCTTAAACAGAAGTTTG
Organism: Buteo buteo; assembly: GCF_964188355.1. Taxonomy (NCBI): domain Eukaryota; kingdom Metazoa; phylum Chordata; class Aves; order Accipitriformes; family Accipitridae; genus Buteo; species Buteo buteo. Next base: position 22,249,233 of record NC_134188.1, read on the forward strand.
AGTAAGACAGACTTCATAATCTAGCCCAGCACAGGAGAGCATGTCAAAGACCTTCCTTGTAAGAGCCCTGATGTTGCTTGCCTTCAGGACAGAATGATTTCTGGGCAGGCAGGGTACAGAGAAAAAGCAGGCTGCCTACAAGCCATACAGAATTCAGAGCAATTTGGATCTGTATAGGTGCAGGCGTGGAGCATCCATGCAACTAGTGTGAACAGGCAAATTCAGCTCTGGAGGCTGCAAACCTATTGACCAAAAATGCAGGGTCTAGTGACATGAGGGCTGAGCATTCACTGCAAACACACCATCCCAAGACAGACTTCGGGAGACAAAAACAGCCCTGAATTTCCCTTACATATGGACTTCCATGCCTATACACAGAGTTAGAATTAGATTTGTGATGGAGAGGACTGCGCAGAATCTACGGGGCCCTGTTTTCTCCCAGCTCTATTTGGATGATGTGAGCTGCCCCTGACTTAGCCTGATTTCCCCTTATTCTCTGTCCTGAACTTACTCTAGCCTCAGACAACTGCCATAGGTGAAACTCTCTTAGCCTGCCTCTGTCTATGTCCAAATATCACTAACTTTAAATGCAAACCCAGCCCTAGCTCCAGTTCTGAAAGATGAAACTATAACTCTGGATCCTCGTGCTTTTGAACTCTGAAGCTTTCAAATGGCAATCCGTTTTCATTTTACTCCCTATGACAGCAAAATGCAGATTTCACAGCCTCAGAATTTTTTTTCAAAATTGAATTCTTGCTTTTCAGTTTGTGCTACTTAGAATAAAATACATCAGGCGCTCTCAGACATCTGTTTCACTGTAGAAGTCCAGGGATGCTGAAGTTACGTCTTAAAATAAAAGTGCAGAGCAAAAAAGAAGATTGCCGGTGGTACTTTTTAGAAAAAGTTCTAACTGAAATTGTAAAGTTTAAAAGCCATGATATAAGACATCTGTGATTAAAAAAAGATGCATTTTTCAGCAGTTACCAGCAGCTGCAGTTTGTCTGAAGTCACCCCTCTGTGCTTTTCCCAGAGGCCTACTTCTCTCGCAGCCAGTATGATGCAATGCTTTAAGCTGAACATATAAAAATTCAGGCTTTCAGAGCAGAAAAATCTCCTTGGTAATAAAAACCCCTTGATTTTATCCCAAGCACAAATACAGGCTGGGCAATGAATGGATTGAGAGCAGCCCTGCAGAGAAGGACTTGGGGATACTGGTGGGTGAAAAACTGAATATGAGCTGGCAACGTGCATTTGCAGCCCAGAAAGCCAACTGTATCCTGGGCTGCATCAAAAGAAGTGTGACCAGCAGGTCGAGGGAGGGGATTCTGCCCCTGTACTCTGCTCTGATGAGACCCTCATCTGGAGTACTGTGTTCAGATCTGGGGCCCCCAAATTAAGAAGGACATAGACCTGCTCAAGCGGGTCCAGAGCAGGGCCATGAAGATGATCAGGGGGCTGGAGCACCTCTCCTGTGGGGACAGGCTGAGAGAGTTGGGGTTGTTCAGCCTGGAGAAGAGAAGGCTCCAGGGAGACCTTATAGCAGCCTTCCAGTACCTAAAGGGGGCCGACAGGGAAGATGAGGAGGGACTCTTTATCGGGGAGTGTAGTGACAGGATGAGGGGTAATGGCTTTAAACTGTAGATTTAGATGAGATATTAGGAAGAAATTCTTTACTGTGAGGGTGGAGAGGCACTGGCACAGGTTGCCCAGAGAGGTTGTGGCTGCCCCATCCCTGGAAGTGTTCGAGTCCAGGTTGGATGGGGCTTTGAGGAACCTGGTCTAGTGGCAGATGTCCCTGCCCATGGCAGGGGGGTTGCAACTAGATGATTTTTAAGGTCCCTTCCAACCCAAACCATTCTGTGATTCTATGATTTTGAGTTACGTGAAGGTCCTTTCTGTTGGCAGGTTGGCTTCAGCCTTCTTTTAACCACTTGTCTCCATTCAGTGGAAGGGGCTGTCATTTCAGTGGACTCCTCGCTTATGTGGAGCTTTTCTCCTGCCTTGTTTCCTTCTGTTCATAAGAGCCAGTTGGGGGAATCTTAATTTGTTCAGAGGCATTTCCTCTTTCAGGGCATGATTTTCATTCAGAGGATTTCTAGGTGAGAACAAAGGTGGAACTAAGATGTGTATGGGATACTTGGGGGAAGAATCACTGCTACCAGTGGCAGTTGTCTGAACCAGGGTGATAAAGATGGCAAGCAGCTGAGGAGCTGAATGGAAGGGCGCTTGCAGGAAAGCAAGCACCTAGTTACCTGTGCCGAGGTTTAACTTCACACAGTCCTGCCATGGTAACAGATGCAGGATTCAGCAGAAATGCTCGAACAAGCCTACCCTTATTTAAAGCATTGAGTTTCCAAGTCAACAACTCCTGTGTTGCCAAGATACAGACATTAGAAAAAAATCCCAACAACAGCAACAAAAAGCTGTCACTAAGGGAGAAGAGCCCTGGATCCGCGCCCTCTCTGCAGGGACGTTATTGTTCAGCACTAACAATGTCACACGCGGGCTCAGGATGGCAATTGCTCCTTGAGCGGCCACACAGTCCTTTCCAACCACAAAGGCTTCCCTCGCAGGACAGAAAGGCTGAGTGCCCCAGGGTGCTGATTTTCTACTTCAGACAGACAGTGAGCCGACAAACTGGGTGTTCGGAAGCTGTAATTTCTGGCAGCCAGTACCATCAACTGAACTCGGTTCATCTTCATGATAGAGAGAGCTGCTCTGGAGATAATAAGGGTGGCTGTCCCAGCTTGCCGTAGGAGGGCAGCAGCCTACAGCCAGACAGGGTCTGATGATGGGACTGTGTATGCTGATCAACTCACCCTACCTCTCTGTTTTATTTATTGTCATTTATACAAATACGGCGGAGGGCACCTATTCCTATGCTCTCAGCCAGTCGTGCTACAGCTTTTGCATGCACACAAGTAACACATCTCCATATTGTCTGTTTGTCCATCTTGGATGAGGGCTTGCAGCAGGGATTATTTCATTCTGACATACTCTGCAAAGATGCTGTAGGACAGAAGGCACTCCTCTCAAACAAATGAAAATAAGGAGGGCAAGCAGTTATGGACCCCCGATAGAAAAATGTTGAAACCAATGAGGTGGTTGGAAGGAGGGAAAATAGTGAGACAACTAATTTTTTAACTTTCCCCCTTGTTTTTCATACAGTATATATTTTTCACTATCTGGCATCCTTCATGGGAGCTCCCACTTGTCTCCCTTGACTTCAGGATACAGATCAAAGTTTTAGTATTGCTGATGGTCGTGCTATTTTGTCATTGGTATGTGGGGCTGGAAATGGCCATCTGTCTTGAGTCCACTCCTGCAAACAATAAGCACACACACCTCCTTTTTTCTCCCTGTTTTCTTTGAGATCTTTCCCAGCCTAGGGTTGATTATCCCACTGAATCACTAGCAAGTTCCATTCTTGAGTTTAGGTGAACCAAAGATTTTCAAAGCTAAGTATCCCCTGAACTGCATTTAGAAACCTAAACTGCTGCTGGATTTTCAGAGATGTTGAGTACTGAATGCCCTTTCTGCTCTCTCCTTTCTGAATATTTCTGGGTCTCCCACCCTTAGAAGAGGCTTGGGCTATGGCAGCGTCTATATTGGCTGTGTTAGTGAGCACAGGTCCCTGAATTCAGCCCTTGCAAACCTTTTCTGGGGTCTGTGACCGGTGTCAAACAGAGTACAAACAGCTACAGCAAAGCAAGATACTATTTAATCTCAACAAATGGAACAGAGTATAAAAGAACGAGGAGTTTAAAATGGTGAAAGTGTCCAAGTGATTGTTTACGTGCCGTAAGTCATACCACCGTGTCAAAGCCAGGGCTGATGGGCAGGGGCCTCGTGTAGATTTTATTTCCATGGATGCTCAGGCAGAATCCATCCCCTGTTAGTCTGTTCTCTGCTGTCAGCCTCTTGTCAGTCTCTGGTGGTCAGATACTGGTCACACAGCTTTCGTTGAAGTCTGGAAGCATCACGTTCTCTGCTAAAAGATAGTTCCAGTATTGTCTTTTCATGGTGCCCACCCTGCTTCTCTGGTGCTCTTTCTGGTCATTTGGGTAGTTTTGTAGCAGTCCTGCTGCTAAGTGAACCAGCATGGAAAGGGATAGTCAAGGAGACAGGGAACTTTGGTAACAGTGGTAGGTAGGTGATACCTGTCTCCTTGAGTCCTTCAGGACTCCACCTCAGTCCTGAAACTGGAAAAAGGGAGCATCACACCACCACCAAGTGTTGCAGCACTACTGAGCCCTGGGGGAAGGGAGGCCAGGTGGGGACTTTTGGAGAAGGTTCCCTTCATAGATGCTAAAATCTCTGCTGGGAATCAGCCTGTGAAATTTGCTGTGATACAAAGTTGCCAAATGTCTTGAGTGCAGCACAAGTCCCTTATCCTCTCCCAACTCATCCTCTGCCTGGTGTTGGGACCATTCATCTATCACCCCTGCCCCAATGTACACCTGCATATCCCCACTCCGATCCCTGTTCTCCTACATCTCATGGGATAAGAGGGGAGTATTGCTGGGGGTTGTGCCACAGGAAGCAGAACTGGCTCTGATGCCTCCATCACCACACCGCTGAGACAAAGCCAAAGTGCTAGATACAGCTTGGGAGGCAAAGGTGGGTGAGGTCCAACAGCCTGGAGTGGGACAGAAGACAGCGGGTGGCTAGAAGACACTTGCTATTAATCGTAGTATTGTTCTCTAATCATTTCAGCACTGGTTGGGATTGTATATGTGTAGGCATATGAGACCTCTGCAGTGTAAGTCTCTTTTCCCATCGCTACTCAGGTCAAAGTGTCGTGCTTTGGCTCTCTTCCACGTTACAAAGGCAGGCTATACCACTGCTGGCTACTCAATGGGCTGTTGTGCTTCAGCAACATCTTCAGCTAGCAAACATCTGTCAGAATTTCACTCTCATTTTCCAAAGGTACCTTGCAAGGCAGGATGTTGTTACCCAGCAGCTCTCCGGAGTTGCTTAAGCTCTTTATGGAAAACCCAGAGGAAAGGCCTAGTGCATTCCACTTAATTTTGGACTGATTGGAGCTTAGGAGCTTAACTGTGCCTCAGAAATATATTGAGACAAAGACCAGGGAGCGGGTGAATAATTCCAGTGCAGAGAACAACAGAATAGATTCTGTATTCCTCATATAAAGGAATTCACTGAGCCATGCTTTCTGGAAAGCTTTCTTCCTTGTGGAGTACCTATCACAGTCTGCTTTCCAGCTAGATAAGCAGATTTGCAGCAAATTAGATTATCTTTGAAATAAACATGCAGGGTGGGGCACAGGAGCCTGTGGTAGGATAGGTCAGTGCTCTGCATGATTAATTTATTTACATTGGGCTCAGCTAAAACTTACCAAATTTAATTTACATGGAGTATGGGCAGTGGACAGACAGGCTTTGAAGCTGTGGGTGGTATTAATGACACTCTGTTGCCTTTTGTCCTTGTCAGTGTCTTGAATAACATTGTTTGAGACCCCAGTGGGGAAGGAGAAAATAAGATAGTGAAAGAAAATGCGTGATCACAGGTGTATTCGATTAAGTCCTGTCTAAGTCAGTAAGGTTGCTGTAGTCAATGGAGCCAAGCTGACTTGTGTCAGCAGAAGCTATTGCTTGTTCTTTGTAATCCTGTAGTACTGAGAAGCCCAAATCCTGTATCAGCATCTCACCATTGTGAAATCTCAATATGTAGATTCTGTGTGTGGCTGAAGGCAATAAAATTCTAGTATGGAAATTAGTTAGGGAAAAAAGACTTCAGTGCTGGGTTGCCTGATGCTCCTCTTGCCTATCTTTCTGAATTATCCTCTCTCTGCCCTCCATAGTGCTGCCATCTACCACCTGTGTGATAGCTTCAGTGGTCAGGTCCACCCCTCGATCATGAGCCCATCTGTATGTTGCATCTCTCCCTAGATGTCCTGATGTTTCATGGGCTCATCAAGCTACAGATAAGTCACCCTTACATTCCCAGTCTAGGTCAATCCACAAATCAAGAAGCTCAGTAGGCACAGGCCAAGCCCCAGAACATTGCTAGAAGTCACTGGCTCTCACTGGGTTAGGCAAGGCAGCCTTCCTTCAAGTGGTGTGCCAATTCAGCGGGCTTATATGCCTGTTCAGGTGTAAAATCGCAGGCTATCGGAGGTGATAACTGCCCTAGGCACCTGCGCAAATCCTCCCACAAACCCTGCCACCACCAGCTGACCACCATGGGCCACATTTCTTTGTCACCTCACCCCGAAAGTTGTTTACTCTTATGCTAGGACCAAACGAGGTTCCACACACCCAACAACAAGCCAATGATGTTAGATAATATGATCAAACAGCATGCATAAGGATGTACAAGAAACTTGGGAGCCCATGCAGCAGAGCTGGACATGTCCGTCCCAGAGGAGCAGAGGGAGGTGTAATCCCTCATGCTCTCCGCAAGGTAGCTCACACAGCACAAAACCAGCATCAATGCCAGGGCCATATGCCAGCCCTGGCGCATGGCCATTGCTTTTATCAAAATGTGTCCAGGCACAGTGGAGTAAAGTGATAAGCACCACAGCAAAAGCAGCCACTGACAAGCCCTGGGCTCTACTATACAGTAAAGCAAGCAGGCTCCGTGACCAGCACAGGACCCTGCCAGTTAACAACTATAACGGGTTATAGCACGCCCAAATCAAAACTGTTATCTCAAGCCCCATGCTGCGCTTGAAAAAGACTGTTGTGGGTTGACCCTGGCTAACAGCCAGACACCTACCCAGCTGCTTGCGCACTCCCCTCTCTTATGGGATGAGGAGAAAACAGAAGGAAGGTGAGGAGACTTGTGGTTTGAGGTAATAGCTTTTTAACAGGGAGAGCAAAAGCTGCATGCACAGGCAAAGTAAAGGAAAAAGGAATTTATTTACTACTTCCCATTGGCAGGCAGATGTTTAGTCACTTCCTGGCAAAGAGGACCTCAGCATTCATAACGCTTGCTTGGGAAGACAAATGTCATAACTGCAAATGTTCCTCCCCCTTCCTCCTCATTTCCTTGAGCTTTTATTGCTGAGCATGACTTGGTATGGCATGGAATATCCCTTTGGTCACTTGGGGTCAACCATCCTGGCTGGGTCCCCTCCCAGACCCTTGCCCACCCCCAGCCAACTTGCTGGGTGGGGTGGGCAGAGTAGGAAAGAGAGAAAGCCTTGATGCTGTGCAAGCTCTGTTCAGCAATAGCCAAAACATTGGTGTGTTATCGATACTGTTTCAGCCACAAATCTGAAGCGTAGCTCCATACAGGCTGTTAAGAAGAAAGTTAACTCCATCCCAGCCAGACCTAGTACTCCTGTCTGGCAAAGATCCTGAAGGACCCAGATGTACTGGAGAAGCTGACACAAGTTCATAAACAAGTTCATCTTATTTGCAAGTTATTATGGAGATGGATGACAGCTCCCAGGGAGACAGTTTTTCATGGCTCCTGAAGTTGCTCAGAAATTCTGATGGAGTCCAAAATACTTTGCCTTGGATCACACAGTGCACTTTTAGTGTTTTGGGACCACATAGACATTGCTGCATTTCCACGTAGGCACAAACAGCACCCACTTAACCACAGCACTCTGTATCATGGGAACAGCTTGCAGACCATTGTGTTCAGAGATCTTCTTGCTTGAATAGGTTATACCAAGACTAAGAGCTTTTCACAAAGCAGTCAAGTATTTATAAGCCTGGAAACAGAGGAAATATATTTCTTTGCAAGTTAATGTAAATCCAGCTGGGACCTTAAAAAATTTAACAGATGAGCTTCAGAAAGGTACACTGCTTGCTTCAAGACAAGTGGAGACGTGGAGACTTCTCCATTTAGAGCTCCCTCAACATGCAGAGGGTACAGTCATCCTGGATTGGCAAGGCTGTGTCAAGGGAGACATGTCGCTGTAGCAGCTGCTCATTTCTAGATGCTCATTTCATCCATCTGCCCTGCAACTCATCATGCTGTTAACTACATTTGCCTGTAAGGATATTTGTCTTCTCAGCAATGCCGTAATGGTTAGATACACTACAGCCAACTGCAAAATGCCACAGACCTTCAGAAATGACTGCAGCGAGTCATATGTGCCGTTGCATAATGGAGTTAAATGAGGTCATTTTTCTCCCCTGTTCCAGGTACAGCAGTTTACACTGAAGAGCTCTGTCATCTTACACAAATGTTCATTAAACATGAAGTGTCTAAACCACCAAAATAAGAGAGCCCACGCCTGACCTTCAGTCCCCAGGAGCCAGTCTTACTCATTAGATAACTGAATTACGGAGTTGCTGACTTTATGATGCGAACACACACACATTTACTTAAATTTGGTTCCCATTATCATGGCTATAAATTAGGAGTGAATTTACTGCAAAACTATTAGACTCATTTGGTGGCAATCTCTGAAGTGCTTTATGCTAGTTGAAATTCAGTTGAAACCGAATCTCTGCTGATGACATTCAAGTTCTGATCATTTTCCACAACAGGAAATTTGGCCCCTGCTTTGTTACAGTGCATGAATAAGAAGTCTTTTGTTCCTGGCCAGGAGCACACAAACCATGTGAATGAAGGCTTTCTGCATCGGTGACCTCCAGGTTGGTTTGCTGCAGTGACTGTAAATGGGGATGAATAAGCAAATACTACAGACTTAGTTTTTATTCTGCTAAAGGAACAGAAGTTCTTTGCTCCAATGTTATGCTGATTGCCCAGCAATCAATCCAATTTAAGGTTATAATGCTCCTTTTTGACAGTTTTACTGACTTTAGGTAACAGATATGCAGAAAATGGAAGCCATGTCCCTGATGAGGTTGTTCCACTTATTCTCACGTTAGGGGCACTATGTTTGTCCCAACAAGGGATAAGATTTATGGGAGCTAATGGTAAGTCCTTTCGATAACCAGTTTTTGGCCTTTTCAGCTTCCCTCTCCAGGCCAAATGAAAGCTTGAGTGTTAGAAACTCAAATGTAGAGTCATCTGCCTTTTCTGGTTTGCAATCTCAGCTCCTTCTAAAATGAAAAAATACTTTTTTTGGAGTAGTGAAGAGCTTGAAGCTATGAAGCACATGGTAACTGCTGTCTCAATTTACAAGATACATAAAGCGATTACTTTGAGAAAGGCACAAAACAAATTCCATATTAACACCATTTATGTATGTCTAAGGACATGAGGAACACATCCAGCCATGAAGAAACAGGCCTCCCAGCCACCAGTACAAAGTTAGAGCTGAATCAGAGTTTCAGACTCCCTTAAGATACCTCTATTCGCTTACTCAGAAATTAAATGCTTCTCAGTATCTACAGGTGACGTGCAAAACTGAGCTCCCACAACAGACAATTCTAATTAAAACTTACGTGAGGTGTTCAAGATGTTCATCATTGGAGGTGTTCAAGGGGAGGCTGAATGGGGCTTTGAGCAACTTGATTGAGAGAAAGATGTCCCTGCCCACGGCAGGGAGGTTGGACTAGATGATCTTTAAAGGTCCCTTCCAACCCAAACCATTCTATGATTTGATGATAAACCTCCCAGGTTTGATGTGACGGGAGAATTACTTCTGAATAAAAGTTTGGTAGATCATCAGTTCCAGCCTAAGTCTATGAGAGGGTAAATGATGCTCAAGATCAAAAGAGCAACAAGATCAGATAAGGGGATGCAAAGGGAAAGCTGACTCGGGAAGGGCTTGAGGTGGAATTCAGACTCCTTTGCAGCAAAATCAGAACATGGGGAAGGAGAGACCTCTCTACAACGGATGAGGTCTTTTGTCAGGAGTAGAGTGGAAAGGCTGCCTGCTTGTACCATTTACAGAGAGAACAACTGAGGAAACACGAGCATGACACTGCTCAGAGATCTGTAGTTGCTCAGTGGTAAAGACGAGAGTAGCACAGAGGCCTTCTGGTTCCAATGCCAGGGTCTAGTCACTTCCTGGTATAAAATCTTTTTCCTTACTACATTTTAATCATTTGGAGTGAAATGTTCCAAACTGGAAATTCTGTTCGTGGCTGAATTTGAAAACTTAAGGCAGACTGGTTCAGGTCTTTCTGAGCAGGCAGCTCTGGTACTCCCACCCTTGAAACAACACAGGAATTTTGGCAGGGTATTAGCTTAAGTCAAACCCTTTGCTTTCTCCGTTATCTCTATATTGTGTAATGAAGGCACTAGAAGATGCTACAAGATCATCACAGTTCTGCAAGTGTGGGCTTAACCCACACTTCTGTGAACCACAGAGGTACATACTTCAGTACTGAATGAACACAGGTCTTAAGGAAAATAGCATGTGAGCATGTTGTTTACAACTGAGTCATAACACACGCACAACATGAGCACAAGTAACCTTAAATCTGGCATTATGATACTTGTGTATGCTTGGTTTTGCAGTTTTAATAGTATACGTGTAATACATATTTATGCATGTGTGTGTCTATATACACACGATATATATATTTAAGCTTTGCTGTTGAAAAGCAGCCAACCTCTGTTTCAATAGCAGTTGGAAACAAATTATACAGAACACTGAAATAAAGCTGAAGAAAGGATTGTTTTGATCTGAGATATTATTTCTGTTCTGATTCCCTTTTTCTTTTCCTCCTTTGCTTTAATCAAAACTATTAACCCGAGATCATACCTCAGAGCTAAGACAAGCCCATGGGGAATTTCTGAAATATCCATAAGGAGTGCAAAGAAGGAATTTTTCTTTATTTTGCTAGCTGTGATTGTAGATGTTCTGTGCCAGGTCTAGTCCCTCCTGTATGCTCAGGAAAATTACTTATGCAATCCTAATTGATGAACACCAATTAACTGGCATAGGTGAACTAGCATTAGTGTGCCATCCCATCCGTGCATGAGATGAACCACCCCCTGGAACAGACCCCACCTAGAAAGTGTGCTGCTTTGGGAGTTGTAATAAAATGATTTGACTTTCCACATTTTAAAATACCTCTTCATCTCAGTGCTGATGTGTGGACATGGCTAGCAGCAACAATCCTGGTTGTAATAGGATTAAATTAAGGAGTAATAGGATTAAATTAAGGAATGGAAAATGAAACTTCTGGAACAAATTTCCTGATGCTGAGACTCAAATAACCTGACAAGTAAAGCTCATCACCTGACATTGAATCACTTAGGAAATATACAGTACAGAAATTTGATATGGGAAGGGATTAAATCTAATGCCTCTTCTCCATCTCAGAGTTTTAATGATTCCTATCTTCTTTGCAGACTCGTGTAATTTAGCATGAAGAAAACAATTAAAAGGAACAAACACTGTTGCAAGTTTACTTTTATAAATTACCCCTCTGGAGAGAAGGTAGGCTGCTTCTGTCGTTGACTCTGAACAAAGTGATCATGATTTGAGAGAGAGGTTGGAGCACAGTGTAGTCACTCACATTTACAAAGGGGAGAGGAAGACATCCTAGACTGCCAAGGATTTCAGGCTGCTATTCTATAAACCTGCTTTCAACCAAGGCAAATCCTTTTTATTTATTTCAAATGCCTTTGAAATATCTTTAGTTATTTGCACTTTGCTTTGTTGAAAAACAGAAAAGATATGTGTGTGTGTGTATGGTTCAGCTGAAAAAAATCTTTCAAATGGCCAGAAATAGCATTTTGCTACTATTTGTTTGCATTACAGAAGTTCCAGCTGAAGTTATCTCCCCCTGTAGCTAGACAAGATACTTGCTCAGGAAAAGGTTAATCTGGGTCTAGGAATGTAAGTCCTAAATCAGAATTGTACCCAGCTGGTAGTGCGTTGGATATTTCCCTCCTGTCTGTCAACTTTCTCCCTAGAGGAGGTAAAGACTAGGTTTACAGACAGCAGACACAGATGGAGAAGTTGAACAATTCCTTTTGTCCTCAGAAACACCTAGAGAGCAAGATAAAATACAGGGAGCATCCTCGCTTACGCACCATACTGTCTGTTTCATGTACGGGTAGGTCGGTAGCCTGCGTCTCACGTAATGCCTAGGGCGCTTATGGGCACCGAAACAATGAGGAAGGATGTGCATGGGCTTTCACTAACAAGTAGACCAGGCTAAACCTTCTTTTTTTTTTTTTTTTTATTTTCTTCAGAATGTGCTCAAAACCAATACCTGAGAGTGTATTTCAAATCAAAATAGTTTGGATTCAAGGAGAGCATGGGCTCAGGCTATCAATTAGACACAGCCAGGATGGTTACATGGCTTGAACTGAAATCTCTTAAAGCCTGGACCAGTATCTTAACCAGAGATACTATTTCCTTTTTGGGTCAGTGGGATTTTATCCACCAGGGCCAAGAATCACATTGTTCAATGGTAGATGTGTAAGCAGAACCTACTACCGTTTTTACTAGCTTAAAGCCATGACTTTTTCCTTCCTTGAAATTGGGTTGGTGATGGGAAGGAGCACAGAGTTAAAACAGTTATAGCTACCTTCCTCTCTACTTTCTCTCCCTTTTTGGGAGGAAAGGAAGGGTCCCTCCTTTTGTAGGCTGAAATTATCACCTGCCTTCTTCAGGAAGCCTTTGACACACTGGTGCACTAAGAGAGGCGTGTGGACGTTGTTGTTTCTAGAGATGCATTTGTGAGACTGGACATGACGGCCGCTGCCTGGTCCTCAGGTAGATCAGCCACGCAGACAGATCAGCTGTAAGTCTGCTCATCAGCAGCAAGGAGGCAGCTTTAGGACAGTGAGCAAGTCAGAAGGATGCAATGAACTTCCCAGTGCTGTTTTAGAGCCAAACATTTCTTCAGCCGCTCCTGTGTTAGGCATAGATAATAGGTTTGAATAGGAGATGTGACATGGGCAAAATTGGTTGAAACCTTCCATTTCTCCATGAATCTGTCAGAAAGCACTTTCCAAAGTGTTTCCTAGCCTAAGAGGTCTTGGTACCTTCTGGTCTCTGAGACCAGTACATCAGTAGAGCCCTGTCTGCTTGACAGACAGACCTAATGTTATTTCAATTTATATCAACCAAAGACCAAATGTGAATGTTCTAGCTTTGCAGATGTGAAGGCCAGGTAGGTAACTAGCTTGAATCACAGCAATTCCACAGACAGAACTGTAAGTGTTGCATCATAAAACAATTTCCTAAGTCACTGATAGCAACTAAATTTGAACACCTTCTTTATGCCGGCAAGGAAATCCAGGACAGTAATATGCCAAGGCAGTGGAGCAAGAGAAAAATCAACTTTCATTTAACTCTGGTAGGAGTTAACTGGAATGTGAAAATTTGGTGGTAATTTCTTGCCATAGAAGGAAACCATTCTCATTGTCCTGAGGGGCAAAATTGTGGAAACAGCTGATTTTTTGTATTCATGGCCTGAGTGAAAATCGCTAAAACTAGTTTATTTGGGCTTGATCCAAAACAAAAAAACCCAACAGTAAGATTTCATGTAAATTGGAACAGTTCATTTTCTTTTTTAACAGTTGAAAAACTACATTCAGGGAAAACATAGATCTCAAAACTTTGTTTCTGTAACAGAAAATTCCAAATGTTCCATTAAAAAAAAAAGGTGGAAACAGGACTTGACACTTTTAGTAGCTGAGAGTATCTGAATTTGTAATTTATGGCAATTAAACTATCTGACCAAACATTTCGTGCCGGTCTGCTCAAGGAAGTCTGGTAGCAGAGCTACAAGCTGCACAGGGGCATGTTTCTGTATGCCAGAGCAGGCGCAGTTAAACAATCCTTCCACCTCACAAGAGAGAAAGGAAAATGCTCATGCAAGCGAAAGCTCCAGTACGAAGGAGACAGAGGGCTATAAAAGATGAGTGAGCACTGGCAGCGCGGTGCTCTCCTCCTGACGCAGGTAGCCCATGCAGTAGTTCTTGCAGGGAGGACTGAAGACCAAGTCTGTCCCAGGGTTGTCAGGTTTTGCCTTCACGTTTAAAGCAAGCTGACGCGAACGGAGGGGCTCTCCCGCGTGTGGAGGGCTGTGGCTTGCACTGTGGGGCACGTACAGTGTGTGTTGTGCTGCACGAATCCCTAACGTAGCCAGCTCACTGTGACGGAGGAGCCTGCAGGCAGTTCTCGTTTGCTGTCGGTGATTACACCACCTGTGTGGCCTTGCCTTTAGTAAAAAGCGCAGCAAGGGCTTCTCATGCAAATGTCCCTCCTGTTTGACAGTAGAAATGATGAATAGAGTTGTTTCCTTGTGAGAAAATCCTGTAATAGCTCAAATGACCAAAATGGCAGAATCTCTTTTATGGATGGGATCTGCAGGATCGGAGGGCTGTTTGATGCTGTACCACTCAGGGTTGCCAGCATCTCCAAGGGTGTAACTTTATCTGTACTAGTCTCTCTTTCTCTGTAGTCTTATCTCTAATAAATAACTTCTTAAATGTTACTTTACAGAGTCTGAATGCCCCATCATTTAAAAAGGATGTTCGGGTCCTTGAATGTGTCCGGAGGAGGGCAACAAGGCTGGTGAAAGTGCTAGAAGGAATGTCCTATGAGGAGCGGCTAAGGACTTGGGTTTGTCTGGAGAAAAGGAGGCTGAGGGGTGAGCTCATTGCTCTCTGCAGCTCCCTGAGGAGGGGACGTGGAGAGGGAGATGCTGAGCTCTTCTCCCTGGGATCCAGCGATGGGACACATGGGAATGGTTCAAAGCTGCACCAGAGGAGGTTTAGACTGGACATCAGGAAGCATTTCATTACTGAGAGGGTGGTCAAACATTGGAACAGGCTTCCTAGAGAGGTGGTCGATGCCCCAAACCTGTCAGTGTTTAAGAGGCATTTGGACAATGCCCTTAATAACATGCTTTAACTTTTGGACAGCCCTGAAGTGGTCAGGCAGTTGGGCTAGATGATCCTTGTAGGTCCCTTCCAAATTAACCTATTCTATTCTATTCTATTCTATTTTATTCTATTCTATTCTATTCTTACTGTGATCAAAATGTACCAGCACCTTTTGGTGCAAAACAGCATGTAGGTTGTTTCAGTGTGGGAGCTGGTAGTTTCAAACACAGGAAGGCAGCAAGAAGGACTTGCCTCTGCACTGTGAGGCTCAGAGAAGGCTTCAGAAGAGGCTTTCACAAGTTGAGTTCTGTAATGAAGGTGGTGAGACACTGGAACTGGTTGCCCAGAGAGGTTGTGGCTGCCCCATCCCTGGCAGTGTTCAAGGCCAGGTTGGATGGGGCTTTGAGCAACCTGGTCTAGTGGAAGATGTCCCTGCTCACAGCAGTGGGGTTGGAACTGGATGATCTTTAAGGTCCCTTCCAAGCCAAACCATTCTGTAATTCTATGATCTGGGTACATTTGTCCACATTGCTGCCTTTTAGCTTCAAAATGCCATCACTGTCCTTTATAAAGGTACAAACAACGGAGCTTCAGTGGGGGCATGCTTCCTTACCACTGCCCCTAGTCCATCCAGAGCACGAGCCAGAACTGATGTGCAGTGTCCCTTGAACTGTCCCTACACTCTCTGTCTGCTTGGCCCCACTGGGAGCTCTGGAGCTGGGTCTACACCTGCACCAGAGTATGTCTTGCATAAACAGCATGGAGAGTAGAAGTACATGCACCAGACTCATGGACAGACTGTGAAAAAGTAATTTACTGTGAGGTTGCAACTGTGCTTGCAATGATGTCTTCACCTGGATCGGGTGAGACTGCTCAAGATGCTGTTCTGCTGAGTTCCTGTATCCTTTATCCACTTGGTTAATGGTCCTATGGGACCACTACAGCACAAGAATGATCCCTCACTACTGATTATCTTAAAACTGTATACAGATATCTCTGGACTATCTTAACTATGCACAGAAAACTGTCCCACGTCGTCAATTTTGCACCTGCAGGCACCATTACTACTGTATGCTAAAGTATCTTATCTATGTACAGTTAGGTCAGTTCTGTAGCAGGAACTGCCTGGGAAGTCTCTGGGATGGCCAGATTCACTGCCCCAGGATGTGACTCGGCACATGGTGACAAAAAAATTGGTCTAGGCACAGGCAGGAGCTGCCACGAAGAGTCTCTGAAATTGAGTTAGTCAAGAGTTTAGTTGCAAGGGTCTCTAGGAGGGCAGTAAATCACCTTGTCTCAGGTTGGACTGTTGTCTTAAGCCAGCCCATTGTCTCATCCCTGCAGATAATGAGCTCAGGAATTAATGACTCAAGAGCACTAGGTGTGCACATAGACACAGCCTTGATACCTAGTTACACCACAGCTATAGCTGTAGGACAGACTTGCGTTTCACACTGACGACTTAAATGCTCTATCTCTTGCCACAAAGTCTGCTCTCCAGGTGGCTGTAACTCACATGCTGACAACACTGGCCTAATGAGATGTCTGCTTGGTGACTTTGCTGCCATTTATCTCGCAGATCTTATGAGGAGGAGGCTGTCTGTTGACACCATATTTAACAGAAGAAACTTCTCCTGGGTGCCCTCTGTTCCCTTACAGTAGCCAGTAGGGCTTCTTGCATCTTCTTCAGAAGCCTGTGAATGTTAGGAAAAAGATCCTGGACTAGGTAAATCATTTCTCTGGTCAAATATGGCAGTGCCGGTATTCCTTGTCTATACCTATGGTACGTGATTTATTACTGGATCACAGGGTAATGGAGGCTGGAAGGAACCTCAGGAGGTCTCTAGTTGAACTTCCCGCTCACAACATGGTCAGCTATGAGATTGGACCAGGTTGCTCAGGCCTTTATCCAGTTGGGTCTTGAAAACCTGAGAATAGAGTCTGTCCAGTCTCTCTGGGTCACCTGTCCCAGTACTCGACTGTCCTTATGGGGAAGGTTTTTCCTTATATCAGTGTGAACTTCTCTTCCTTGAGTTTACATCCATTGCGTGTTGTCCTCCTGCCACGCACTGCAGTGAAAAGCTTGGCTCTGTCTCCTTCATGACCTCCCATTAAACACTGGGGGCTGCTGTTAGATCCCCCGAAGTCTTTCTTTTTCCAGGCAGAACCAGCCCAGCTCCCCCATCCTCTCCTTACAGGTCAGATGCTCCAGCCCCCACCATCTTGGTGGACCTCCCCTAAATTTGCTCCAGGTTATCAATGTCTTCCCTGAATTCCCTCTATCACCCCAAAACTGGATGCGGTACCTACATGTGGTCCAGTGAGTGCTGAGCAGAGGGGGGATGATAACTTTCCTGGCTCTGCTCCTGTTCAAATGGCCCAGGAGGTCTCTTTGCTGCCAGGACACACATCTGGCCCATCCCCAGCTGCCAGGACCCCCAGGACTTTCCTGCAGAGCTCCTCCTCAGCCTGCCAGACTTCTGCCTGTGTTGTTGCCAGCGGCTCTTGCCTCCCAGGGGCAGAACTTTGTATTTGTCCTTGTTGAATTTCATGAGGTTCCTGTTGTTCCCTTCCTCCAGCCTGTCTAGGTCCCTCCAAATGGCAGCCCTGCTTCAAATTGACTTTCTTCCCAATGTGGTGAAAAGAGAAGGAGGATGAAGAAATAGAGATGATGTTTCTGCCCCTGATGTTCTTTCAGCTGCAAAGGACAAAATCAAGAAGCATTTACTAAAAAAGTATAATTCTGGAGAAAACTGGTCAGTAAGGTCCACTTGAGTAAGCAGGCAAACAAGCATAAGTCTATGTTGATAAAGTCAGCTCTGGACGGGAAAAAAAGGATGCAAAATTTTAAAGAGCTTTCGTTGAATGTAAAACAATGTTAGCCTTTTCAAAAAAAGATTCAAATTGTGAATTCCTTTTTTGAAAAAATGTAATCCAGACATCATGGACATTTGGCCTGAAGCTGGTTTTCTCTGGTCAGAATGTGAGCAGAGCTGTGCAGCAGCCAGGAGTGATGAGATCAGTGTCCCTGGCTCACTTGATACAGAATTACACTAAACTAGTGAACCTAAGAAAGGCAGGGAGATGTGATTTCAAAAGCCTTAAGTCTCGCTAATTTTAACAGCCTGACACAAGCATGCAGTTGCTCTTCCCTGAAGATGTGCTGGTGCTGACTAATCATCTCATTTTGGGATGCCTGAACTCAGATGGTGACTGCTCCAAGCTGACTCTGAAATGGGTGCTGTGCAGAATGAATGGACTCAGCAGCAGTTAGGCTGGGACTTGATGAGATAAATTATGGCATAACAGTGTTCAGCTCCTAAAATGGGAAAGACTGGCATTTTGCAGTAGGGAACATGTGTTGCATCTTTTTTCCAATGCCATCCCTTTGGGACAAATGCGCTTTGAATGCCAACTTGGTAAGAATCAGTAATATCCATTCATAAACAGTTCCAATGCAGGTGTTACTGCGTGTGAGAGGAGAAAATACTTCCTTGAGCAGAGGATCTATTTCTTTCTATTGGAATAGAAAGCGTTACCAAATGAAAGCTCTCCCCCATTCCCATGAGACTAGTTTTCTGAGGTCCACTTTATATCAGGATAAATAACCACACAAAAATTCTTAAGCAGTGCAAAAGGGACAGGCAGGCTCAGGGACTTTGACTATTTGGCTGTATGGAACATTTGGAGTGTATCTCTGAATAGATCTGGACACAGTAAACCGTACCTTTTCACGTGGAATAATCAGCTCAGAAGTCTTGAACGCAGGACCAGTGTGTCTGGCTCTGAGGTGCCAACATAGGGTGTGCATCAGAAGGGACAGCAAGGCTCTCCTCCCATCCCAGCACAACCGCCTGGCTTCTGCTGTAGGGTTGTCTTCCCTGCGTCCCACTGCTCCCTCCTGGTTTAGCTCCTTTGGAGCTACTGGATGCTGTAATTTGTACTTTCCAGCCTTCAGTAAATTAACTGAGCACACATCTGGTCTATAATTGTAGGATTACAAACGTGACATTTACACAATTTTCATTGTGTGCTTTTGGAATAAAGCTGAAGATTGGGTCTGCAGGCTCGCTCTGCCTCCTTTGACCTGTAGAGACAATGTGACAGCACACACTGTACTTTCTGCTTATTTAATATAAGTGCAGCTTGTAGCCGTCACCACTGCTAGATAATGCGGTGTGAAACACAGCTTAAGCCTATGTAGTGATTGCATCAAGGGCTTTCAAGGAGCAACTCTAAGATCAGCTGATATCCTCATTAGTTCACCCAGCAGTTTTCAGCAGGAGCGGCTCAGCGGCCTTTGTAACCATTGACAGGAAGGTTTCTTCCTGCTTGCAGGGAAGAATATAAAACAATGTGTTATTTTTCAATGTAAAAGCTAGATTTTTTTCACATTATGAAGCTGTAAGTGCGACATGATTTAAGTCAGCCTCAGGAATGCTGATTAAATGCAAATAAAGGAGAGAAGGATATATTCTATGCACCCCCTACATATATATATTGCTAATATAGTTTTTGTTGAGAATTTCAATGCAAGAGTAGCTATGGTTCATCTACCAGCTGTAACTTTTACCTGTGACTGTAACTGTCCCCTTGCAAATGTATATATTGCTCATAAACTGAAAGCGTCTATGCTAAAGTCCATTAAGTAGATGTGCTGATATACACACACAAAAGGTTCAAATTCCAGTTGCTGCATAACTGAAACACTCATTATACATATACAGTCAGAGTTAGACATAATGGCAAATACTGCATTCACTGATGAATAACCATCGTTTTACTATTCAATTTATTCCTTGACTCTGGGAAAAGTCTATAGATGCAGAACAAATTTGCTTGGCTAAATGGTTGATGTTGTAAAGATTGATTTGAAATCAGGCTTGAAGAGGAGGGAGTGGGAAAAAAAAAGCATAAAAAAACCTCCAGCAGCAACAACAAAACACAGAAGACACACTCCCGAATGTATAACTGTGATTGAAAGCATAAAGCCCTTTTTCAGGGTTGCTGGGTGTGATTCTCTTTCACTTTCTTTTGTTTGGGGATGGCTCATGGCTACAGGAGGTATTCATCTACCCAGCAGAAGAGCAGTCTGGGAAAAAGGATGAAAAGGGCTGAGACAAATCATCATAATATGCATCAATTTATCATTACCAGGTGCATTAGTCTGTATCATTTGAGGTTCTCTCTATCTCATTCAAATCACAAAATTATTCAAGTTGGAAGAGACTTTGGGAAGTGTCTAGTTCAGCCTCCTGCTCAAAGCATGGTCACCCAGGCATCAGACCAGGTTTGTCAGGGCTTTTTCCGTTTGGGACTTTGTATTGGGTTTGCGTGGCAAGGTTTTGGTAGCTGGGGGGGGTACAGGGGTGGCTTCTGTGAGAAGCTGCTAGAAGCTTCCCCCATGTCCGACAGAGCCAATGCCAGCCGGCTCCAAGATGGACCCACCGCTGGCCAAGGCCGAGCCCATCAGTGACAGTGGTAGTGCCTCTGGGAGAACAGAGTTAAGATGGAGAAAAAAGTTACTGTGCAACAGCAATTGCAGCCAGAGAGAGGAGTGAGGATGTGTGAGAGCCCCAGCCCTGCAGCCCCCCAGGTCAGTGCAGAAGGAGGGGAGGAGATGCTCCAGGCGCCAGAGCAGAGATTCCCCTGCAGCCCGTGATGAAGACCGTGGTGAGGCAGGCTGTCCCCCTGCAGCCCAGGGAGGTCCACGGGGGAGCAGATCTCCACCTGCAGCCCGGGGAGAGAGGACCCCACGCCGGAGCAGGGGGATGCCCGAAGGAGGCTGGGACCCCGTGGGAAGCCCGCGCTGGAGCAGGCTCCTGGCAGGACCTGTGGCCCCGTGGAGAGTGGAGCCCACGCTTCTCCCAGTGGGTACGAGACTATTGTGGGAGAAAGCGATGAAAGCCTTGCTAGAGTTGAGGTAAATGGCATCCACTGCTACCCCTCATCCACAGATCCAGTCATTTTATAGTAGAAGGCAGTCGGGTTGGTCAGGTGTGATTTACCTCTGGTCAATCCATGCTGACCGTTCCCACTCATCTTCTTCTCCTTCAGTTGCCTGGACATGGCTTCCAAGGAGACTTGCTCAGGAGGACTTACTCTATGAATTTTCCAGGGTTCGAAGTTATGCTGTCTGTCCTCCCATTCCCTGAATCATCCTTTTGGATGTGTTTTGAAGATAGGTGCGATATGTTTGCTGTTCCCCAGTCATCAGGGACCTCTCCTAATCTCTAGGAGCTTCCGAAGGTGACGAAAGATGACTGTGACTGTGGCTGTGGCATCAGCCAGTTCCCTCAGCGCCCTTGGACAAAGCCTGTCAGGTCTCTGCTATCTGATGGTAACTAGAGCCAGGCACACCAATGATGACTGCATCCCCAACCGGTCCTTCGGTGGCAGTGAGCAGCAGATCCAGCTGTGTGTCACCCTTGACTGGCCTATCCACTACCTCTGTCAAGGAGTTGTCCCCGACACACTCCAGAATTCTCCTGGACTGCTTGCATCCCACCACGTTGCTCTTCCCGCAGATATCAGGGAGGTTAAAGTCCCCGATAGGAACAAGGGCATGTGATCCAGAGCTGTTTCGAGAAGGCTTGTCCGCTTCCTTACTGAGATGGGGTGGTCTGTAACACTCTCCCACCGCAGTGTTGCCCATACTGGCCTCTTTTCCAAGCCTGACCCATACGCTCTCAACCTGACTGTTGTCCATCCTGTAGAGAAGCTCCCGGCATGTGCCTGAGCTGCTCCTTCACATGGGGGGCAACCCCCATCCTCGCTGCTCCAGCCCATCCTTTCTGGAGGGCTGGTATCCATCCGTGGCAGCAGTCCAGGTGTGTGAGCGGTCTCACCAAGTCTCTGTTGCTCTTGAAACAACACAGTTTTGTGACAACGTGTGGAGCTTTAGATGCTCTGTTTACCAAAGTCATTGTGAAGCTTTGTGCGCATATGATTTTTCTTTTTCATAAAAAAAGGTAACTGCTTTTTCTCCAGGTGACTGTTTCTGATCTAGTCAGGTCAT
This sequence comes from Buteo buteo, assembly GCF_964188355.1. NCBI lineage: Eukaryota > Metazoa > Chordata > Aves > Accipitriformes > Accipitridae > Buteo > Buteo buteo. Next base: position 22,270,942 of record NC_134188.1, read on the forward strand.
CTCCATCTTAGCTTAGGATCCCACTTGACCTGACCTCTGGGACATGCTGGGAATTGAAGGGTTTAATAGCAGAGAAAGAACAACAACAAAGAAGAAATAAACAACCAAAAAACCCCCACCCCAGTCCTGGGAATATAAAAGGGTGCAAAGAGGTTTTTATTGATTCCCTCAGACCACAAACTTTATAGTATGTGTGAAAACAAGTTCTTTCTAAACGGTCATTGCTGCCATTTTTCTTTGTTGACAGCCAAAACGAGCAAGGGAAGCTTATATATTTGTATGTTCACCATAGCCCAGGAGTTATTGGGAAGGCATGCTGAGACATCTGTGCATATAAATGACTTTCATTGTAAGAGTTATTGCAAGGATGATCCTCCAGTAGTGATAAACAGATTAGCTTATCTCATATATTATAGAAGCAAGACACTGAGTAAGAACAATCAGATTCAATAGGACAGGAGATTGAAATATTAGTCATATTTCTTCTTCCATAATGAAAAAAAGTCTAGGCAGCATTACAGAGGCTCGTTTTCCTTTTCTTCTTGACCACTTTGTTAGAAATTAGTAGTTAATAGATAAACTATAGGATAATATTTTTTTTAAATTAGGTTTGTTGTCAGGAGTCATATGGAATATGGAAAAAATAAGCACATGCACAGTAAAAACCAGATACAGGTTTAGCAGTAGCATCAAGTAAGCACATTCACCAAGGAAAATCCTTGCAGTTATTATATTCACACTCCCAAATGACAGATATCAGAGATCTCATTTTGGCCATCTTCCGTTCTCTCTTTCTAAGCTTTTAAGAATATTGTTTTTATCCCTAAACCATAAACTTTCCATATAAATTTGTAGGATACGGGCAGTAGCTTTATACTCCATTGTATAGTGAAGTCTGTTCTCTGAATATCGTATTGCAAGAGCTATTAGTATACTTAACATTCATGCTTTGTTACAATCCTTAGCACCAGTCACAAGTGCAAGTAGTTGTAAGATTTACTGTCTGGAGAGCACATCTTAATCTAAAATACCCCTGTGATTTAGTATAGGGACATTTTAAACTCTATTGTATTAATGTCTACAGTAATGCTGTTATTAACACTAATGGTCCTATTACTCAATTAAGAAAAATATATGCTTTCTTATTACGCACTTATGTTCAAGGTCTTACATTTATTTCTGTTCTGCGGAAGTTTTGTGCGTGTGATGTATACCTCCATATTCAGTAATGGGAAAAGAACTGGTCTTGTTAGAGAAGAGATATTGATGACCTTTCTTAGCAGAGCTGAAGGGTTAAAGAGGTTGCCCAGGATGTAGGAGATCTGTGTTCAGGTCACCCAAAGGGACTCAAAAAACACACCTCGTGAGAGAGGGGTTTTCCCAGCCTAGTCAGGGCAGGCGTTTTGGGGTCTCTCACCACCCCCCCCAGGTGAATGCAGTAACATGAGGCTGCTATATAAAATGTAAGCAATACTCTGACACTGGCCCTCTTTCCTCCTGTGTTTTAAGCAGTTAGACCTGTACTTTATGAGTAGGCTGTTGGAGCGTTGGGCACGCTGTGAGAGCACGTGTTGATCTGATCAGGCCTCTCAGGGGTTTGTGTGCTCCTTTGCCTAATTTTTGGGTCTGGCTTGAGTAGAAATAGGTGCCAGACCGCGGAGAGTGGGCATACGCAGAGGTCTGTGCACCTGGGGAACTTCACAATCCAAACAGACCAGATAAGCTGCAGCTCTCCAATACAGTCAAAATAAGAACTGCCCTGTCGGGAATTATAAAATGATTTTGGGAAAGACAGCACTAACGCTGGTTGTAAACTGTTTCTCACTTTAGCTTTACAGTGGGGATAGTCGTTGTGCAATATTGCTCACTACTGGAACATTGACATTTGCATTTTTGAAATTCAGCTGGAGTTTCTCTTCACTTGGAAGACATCTAAATGCCTTTTTTCCAATGCTGAGAAACATAGCTCTGAAGAGTAATCAGGGAGCAATAGCAAGTTTATTGTCCAATAGTTGGGTTGAAAAGGTGTGTGTTGGTCTGCCCTGAATATTTCCAGAGATGTTGAGCAATTCTGAGAAAGGAAAATATCCCTACTGTTGCACTGCACTCTAGATGCCTGTTGAAGACTATGTGTTACACAAAGGGTCCTCCTTGGGGTGGCTCTGGTGACAGGGAGCTCCCAAATCCAGCTCCTGGGGATTGCCTGGTAGCACAACACACAGTGAAAGGATACGAGGCTTGTCTTGACACAGGCTAGCATGGGCTGGAGTCAGTCAGATGTGCAGGATCCAGAGAATCGTGGTATTTAGAGGCACCTATAAATTACGGGAGTCTGGTATGATGGGCAGGGAAGGACACTCCGAAGCCATTCTTCAAACTAAACCATCTCCTCACCGCTGTGCACGGCCAATAAATCATCACAGCTTTCACCAAGGTGGTGAAATGAATAGCATTCATGTCCTGAAGAGGTCCACTAGCTTTTTAGGGGAAATACTGTTAAAGAGATTCTCCGCAGCAGCAGCACTGTGGCCAGGCTTTAGCTGGGGACCTGAGGCTTCTTCTATGACAGATGTGTTGTCTCCTATGCACTGCCCTGCTAGGGTAAAAGTGATTTCTCTTATATGAGCTGATCAAGAAACCACATGAGAACATCTTTTTGAGGTCAAGGGCTAGCTGGCCACGGCCAATAGCAAGCCTGGGACTGTGCTAACGTGTGCAGATGATGTCGTTGCGCTGCCCACAGCCTACGTGGTCTTTACCCACTCAGAATACCTGAAGATAAGCAGAGATGTCCTGACTCTGAGACCAGACCAGAACCCATGCAGCATGGCTAACCCTGCCAGGGTAGCCAGGTTGTCTGCACATCACAGAGGTGCTTACACCACATCGTTTGCCTGAGCTGAAAGTTAAAATAACTTTTGGAGTAAGGGCACCTTCTCCATTTTGCAGCATGTGCAATGAAAGAAAGATCTTGTTGCTTCCATTTAAGGTTCTTGCTGAATTAAGCACTTCTGTGCACCCTCAAAGGTTAAAAGAGTAGTACTGGTTGCCTGCCAGGTCTAATAGTAAAGGCAAGATGAAATGTTTTACACAATTACGGAATAAGTCAGTGCAGATACCTAATTTTCATTGAGAACAAGAGCTGTAAGAGTTTACAACTTCACCTGTGAAACTTCTCTCCTTAAATTTTAGCTGAATGTATTTTTCAGGCATTCATAATATGTTTTAACTGAAATGCAGAATTGTTATTTGGACAACAGTTTATTCAATAATTAAATTTGCAATCGTTCATTTTAGTGCAGTTACAGATAAACCCTAACCCACATCCTTGCTGACTCAACACATCTGTCTACCTGTACTGACATAATTTAAATTGGTAAATCAAGTCCTGAAGTTTAATTCTGTTAATTTCCATGGAAAATTCATACACTACAGGAGAATGCATTGCAATCTATTTTAGTTTTTGTATCACAAAATCGTTATTACTGGTGGTGGGTGATTTGCAAGTCAATAAAAACCAACCAACTTGACTTCCTGATCTTCTGCTGAATATGCTGTTGGTTAGGAATAAGAGCCAATCGATTTTACTTGCAAACTGGACAAATTTGATGTGGAGTCATTGATCAAGTACAGAGGCTCCAAGAGTTGTTGGTTTTTTTTTTAAAAGAAGAATTATATTTGAAAGTTAATTATGGCTTTTAAAACACGCAGTCATCACTGTATTGCAAATATATAAACCACTATAATGTTACCTGAATGTTTCTCATCTGAACTCTTGGTGAATAAAGGACGGAAGAACTGGTTTTAAAAACTGCACAGCACATATTCTGTGTTACACCCTGGACAGTATGCAACACACAGCTTCTTATTTTCTGTGACTAAAGCATTTTTGTACAGAAAGGGCCGTGTCTTTGCTGCAAGCACATTATCTAGAAATCTGTCTTCCAGGTTGCTGCTGGCAGCAAGCTTCTGTTTTATTCTGTGAGCTGGTAGCTTAAGAGGCTGAGCTTCGTGAAAAACAACGGCACTTATCTGTACTGTGGACTCCAGGGAACTCTTAACATTAAGGCTTTCGTTGCTGGCAGCGCAAAAGGAGTTGCTTTAATGAGCTTTAAAATCACATTAGAATGCAATAAAAATCAAAGATCTCGCAAAGCATTCTTAGCAAGATCTGCTCCCTGGATAGACCCATGATTAAGAAACTCCAAAATGGGTTTCAGGTAAAAAATCTTTTATCCTAAAGTTCCTCACTAATTATTTCCAATTTCCAACTACTCATCCCTAGCACTATAATAGCACTGATCAAGAAATTAATCGGGAATGATTTATTCTGTGGACTTTACTGGTTTTAGGTGCTGGTTGCTAACAGTTTTCTCCAAGTTTATTCCTTATTTAAAATTGGTAGATGAGTAATTCCAGAGTGATATTTGGTCTGTAATTAGTTGGCAAAGAGCTTATTTTGCCTCCTGGATGTGACTGATGGATGAGAGTTTAAACAGATGTGTATGGCATGTGGTTGGCTTTTTCTTTCATTGGATATATTTAACAGGATAATTGTGTTCCTTTAAAAAATTGCATTTAATTTAAAGTTTATAGCAGAGTCCTCTGAATCTTAGCTATAGTGGGAAACATCCGTATCAGTGGGGATGTGTCATGTGTGATTAAACTTGACTGTGCCACAAATAAATAGCCCCCTGGTTTCACATTTTCTGTTACCTTCACTTCAGATGGGTCAAGACTTCAGGGTCAGTCTTAAAATGAGCTTTTTGAAACGTGCAGCTCTAGTCTGGTTAAAGGGAGGAGGCCAATGAAAGACAAAGTCCCCCCGAGAGGGTGTCAGGGCTTTGCCCTTGCTACCTCTTGTTCAGGGGAAGAAGTCAAGAGTGGAGGTTGCTGGCAGAGGGAGCTGACCTTCCAGGCACGCCTTGCAAGCACCGAAGTGTGCTGAGGGAACTGCAGGAGAAACTTCATTTCAGAAGGCTTTTAAAAGTTGTACTTCGAGACTCCCAAGTTGACCTGAGTTGCCGCAGTGAATGGTGTGCGGGTGAATGGTGCGTGGGCAGAAATGTCTCCCGTGAGAATACATGGCTTGTGGCTGCTATTTTTGGAACACTCAAAAACCATCAAGGAAGCAGCTCCTCCCTGAGCTGTTATTTTACATCTTGTAGTGCACCAAGAAACCAGCTGTGGAGAGGCTGCAGACACCTCCAGGGTGGAAGAAATTAACATTTTTTGCTTTTTAAATAATAAAGTAGTAAAGACAACACAACATTCCAGTTCTTTTTAAGAGGCCAGGACATGCCTCCCATCTTGAAGCCATTATTGGTCTAAGTAACATCTGATGATGCCAGGTTGATGACATTCCATGTGGAGTAGAGGCACTTGTTTTACCTTGGACTCTACTTAGTCTCCCTGCTTCCACTTCTCCCACAGCCTTTTCCTACCCCTCACACACACTCCTTGTCCATACACAGAGCAAATTAGTCAATAATACCTGACTTGTAGGCTTGGCAATTTATTCAAATAAGAGTCATCCCTGGACCAAAGCCCAGGACAACATACAAACCTCTTAAATTGTATTTTGAGGGTCTTGGATCACGCGTGGTTTTCCTGAACTTTCTCCCGTGGAACAGACCCAGAATGACCAGCAGCACAAACCCACATCGCACACCCCATGAATTGCACCAGTGAGCTGTTGTCCAGGGTCTCTGATGATCCATGCTTTCAGGTAGCTGCTGGGAGGGCAAACCAATGGCAAGTGAGAAAGAAGGTCCAAGTGGAAAGGTTGGAGCTGCAGAGCTGTGCCGTGCACCGCAACTTCTTCCCCAGCACTGTTGCAGGTGGCATCGTGTAGCTGTCATTTCTCCTGCTCCTAATTACCATTAATGCATCGTGTCAGCCCCAGTGCAGCCGATGTCAGGAATGCCGGTAGCCAGCCCGGTCCTTCACAGCCTGCTGATTTCGGCACAGCCCAATGAGTCCCGGCCCTTGCACTTGGCCTTGTTGAACCTGATGAGGTTTACATGGGCCCACTTCTCAAGCTTGTCCAGGTCCCTCTGGAAGGCATCCCATCCCTCAGGTATGTCAGCCACATCACTCATCTTCATGTCTGCAAACTTGCTGAGGGTGCGCTCAATCCCACTGTCTGTGTCGATGAAAATGCTAAACAGTACTGGTCCCAGTACGGACCTCTGAGGGACACCACTTGTCACCGATCTCCGTCTGGACATTGAGCTGTTGACCACTACCCTCTGGATGCTACCATCTGGCCAATTCTTCATCCATCAAACAGTCCATCCATCAAATCCATATCTCTCCAATTTACAGAGAAGGATATTGTGGGGAACTGCGTCAAAGGCCTTACAGAAGTCCAGGTAGATGACATCAGTAGCTCTTCCCTTGTCCACTGATGCAGTCACTCCATCAGCCTAAATAGGTAGACTGGTGGCAAATAGAATTCTCAAGAACCCAGCTCAGTGCTACTGAGTATAGTAGAAAATGAGTCTTTCCATCTGTCATTATCTAAATACCTTAAAAACTCATTAACTAATTGAGTTGCCACTATATGTGTCAGGAATGAATTCAATTCTTTGCCCTGAGACAAGTTTTCCTCCTGTTGTTTATGTGTCTGAAAACATTCAGCTGAACATGACATCAGCTCTCATTCCCCAACAACTGCACTAAGATTTATGACAGTGTTTCCAGCAGCGTGTTTCTCCTGCTATTAAAGAAGAGACAGAGAAGATGAGCACATCAAAGACATGCCCTCATCTAGCACAAGGCAATGAACTTTACATAAAGTGGCGCATCATTTTTGTCTTCCATTTGCCACTGATGTGTTCAGTAATGTGGCAGTAGCTGTGACAGGAGCAGTGAAGGTTCCTGACCCGTAACCTCCAGTCAGTGCTGGCGAATGCAGCAGAGAGCCTGTAGGATGATGGACATGCAGTCTCTTCAGGCAAAAAGTTATGCTCTAGAAAACCTTACTGTAATTTGGGGGTTTAATTTGGCTGCATAGATGAGGGACTTCCATGTAACTGGGGTACTGCCAGCTCTCCTTCCTCTTACTTGGGTGAAGGAGCTTAATTTACTTTGACAATGGTATCTGCTTCTCTAGTGTATCTTCCTCACGCTTTTCCCTGTGCTGCCCCACAACAGCTTGCTGATGCTCTCCTTCGTCTTACTCTCTGCACCGGAGAGCTGCAAGTTAAGTGACTTCATGCATGGATCTTTTCAGCTGTACATGAAACGTAAACCCCACATTCCAGACAGGAGATGAGATCACTGCAGTAGAGAACCGATTTGTCCCAAAGTGTGAGTCTAGATAAGGATAAAGTATTCAAATTTGGCGTTACAGGATGTCGGGAAAAACGGCCGTAGTCAAGAATCACACTCAATATGAGTTAACATCTTGCTCGTTTACTGTTCAGACATTCTGACATTTATACAAAACTGACTTGTGCACGTGCCTTATACAATACTCTAATTGGTACAATACCCCGTTTCACGCGACACTATCTTATTCTCTATTGGCTGTGCAAGCTTCTTCACGAGGCGTCCAGCAGTTACTTATCTCATTCTTCAGCATCCAGGTGTTGTTTGTCAGCCTCTTCTTATCTTCCTTTTTCCCAGCGTACAAGGACACAGTGTCCTTGTCTGCTCCAGTATTTTGTAAACTTATGCTTCGTTCCCACATAACGGCTGGATTGCTCACATGCCTTTGCCCAGCCAAGAAATCCTCAACAACAGGAATTAGAAAATAAGGATGGAGTGAGAGAGTTCAGTGCAAAGTCAACTGTAGTGGTGGTGGAGGTCATAATGTAGTGAAGTCAAAGGAAACAATGAAGCGGTCAAGAAAAGCCTCCAGCCTTATGGCTTGAAGGCCATCAAGTCAAGGATATGGCAAATGAGAGGAGGGAAGGAGGTGTCTGAAGACAGTAAATAGAGATCAGAGGGGAAGTTCAGAGACAGACTTCACATCTTCCTGAAATGCGGTCAGTGTAATTGCTCAGGTTGGAAGAGGGCTGATCATCATGGCTTGGTGGGGCTAACAAATGATCACAATTTGTTTCTCCTTATCTTTTAGAAAGCACGAGACCTCCTCAGCACAAAGCTGAGGCATTCGTAGGTTGTGGAGGAAGAATGCCACCTTTCGAATCTAAACTACTGCTTCCACTAAATAGGTCTTCCGTCCAGCTCCTGATAAGATAATGATTTTGATTCACTAAGCTTCTAAGCTATAAAAAAAGATTACACTCCAACATGATATGGCTTCACATTCAAGGAATAATTAAAGCTACTTTCTTAATTAGCACCCCACACAGGGCAGAACTGTAGAATTCCCCAGTGACTGCCAGGGATCAAAGGGATCCAAACATAATTATTTTGTGCTTCTTTTAGTTCTTTTACTTATTTACAGTGTTCTTTAAATCAAAATCATCAGTTATTTCCACACACATGTTGAAAATGTCTACCCATATTTAAATGCTTTGTCATCAAGCATCTTTCAGTTTACTCTGCTTTGGAAATGATGAAAAAGAAACACATCACATTTCAATATTAGGCATGTTATGACAATTATTCTTTCTTCCATGTTCCCTATGACAGCTCTTCAGGCAAGCATCAATCAGTAGATGTTTTCCAACTTCAAAGGCAGTGTTTGGCCTATGACATCTCAGAGTTGCTCATCAATCAAGATATACTTGAGAGACAAGGTAGCATTTAGATACTGTGGCTGCCCTGTTGAGCATACTTGTTCAATAAATAATACAAGTAAATAGCGTCATGCTTGGAGCTTCCAAAAAGCCAAACCTATAAATTACTAGTAACTTTTGGCAAAGCTTAATTTATGCATTCTTATTCATGCAACAATCATGTCTGACTGGATCTGTTTACGAGTGATCTTAGACTAATTTATTCTTACTGCATGCAGTAATACTCTTTGTTTTCGCTAGTGAATGTAGAAGGTGAATCAGCCCCATATTCTCAATCTTCCCTCCCACCCTGGGGTTAATTATGTACTAGAGAACGATGAAAGTAGGAACTGGGACTGAACTGAAGCATTTCATTCCCAGCTTCAGGTAGGTATAGATTGATAAGTTCCTTGAAAAGCAACTTTATAGCACTTTTTCCTCATGAAGTCGCAGCAAAAGGTCCAAAGGATGGTGAAGAAAGCTTGAGGTGAGGAAAAGAACTGATCTCCCACGGTACTTACTCCTGTGTTGTCTTTTCTGTAGAAAATCAATGGTTAGGACTTTTTAGAAAGGAAAAGTTAATGGAAGTTTGAGACCCCTGCCAAGTCAAGCAGTTGGAGATCTTGGTCTTTATCTCCACAGCATCGCCAGGATAAGAGAGATGCAGATAAAAGTAGAAACAAGACAGATATCTAAGAACCTTCCAGGGTGGGTCACACAGGACTTTTCCTGTATAACTCTTCCAATTATCACAATTTTAATCCATTTTTATATTCTGGTTAATAGAATAAGATGCGTCCTTTTACCCTATATCTTATATGAATAAAACATCGGGACCTGGTTAAAATAAGGGAGTGCCAGTCCTAGCAAGAGGTGAACATTGTTAGCAAGAGTGGGGCTGCTCTGGATGTGTTGAGCTTACTGTTCTTTGGGTTCGCTGGATGCTTTTCAACAGCACTGCAAGGGCCAGGCTGTAGGTTGCTGATCCGCTGCCAAATCTGGGGCAAGTTTTCCCTTGTCGTTTCTCATCTGTAACTCTCAGCTGGAGAGTAGGGAGAAGAGGTGAAACTCTGGGATCGCTCTGAACATGTCACACTGTGCCATATATTTGAACAGGGAAAGCCTACAGAAATTTTCTAAGAGTTGTAAGATTTTGTCCTCTGCTGGTAATCTGATTGCCTTAACCACCCTGGGTCTAGCTGTGCAAGCCACTGAGGGAGTGATAATATATAATTAACACATTTTAGAAACCTATGAAAAAAGGCCTAAACCAGAAATTCCATCTACAATGCTACATTTCTAGTGTCAAAGTGTTAGAAGGAATCGATCAGTTCCCCGCTGGAGAGCTGGAATCTCATTTTTCTAGTCCAGTAGAATCACAAGATACTAAACCTTACATTGTCACCGATGCAGGACTTCTTCCTACAGTCATTATCTCTGGGACAGTGTAAGAGGTGGTTGGGCTGGATGTTTGAGACTACTCAGTAGTTCTATATGGAGGCCATCAAAATCCCGAGGGAGAGCTTTTGTATACATGGGAAGTACCTTAAGCTACGTGCCCATCACTGACTCTTGCCCACTGAATTGCATTTCTGAACTGTTTCAGGATTTGTAGTTCTTTGGTCTTGTCTATTCTTGACCCTGGAATGGAATTGAGGAGGATGCAGCAAACCTCCCTTGCACCTCATATAAGCAGCTTGCCAGCTGTGTATTTTAAGTGAGGCAGCAGATAGATAAGCCTGGAGAAGTCGAACGGTGGGTTGGTGGAACGGGCTGTCCAAAACTCCTTGTATTTGCACAGAGAAATGTTTTGACTGATGCTTCGTGAAGGACATCTTAGGCTGCTCTCCATGCTAATAAGTTAGTGTCACAGAGTCAAACAAGTTTGCTGCTGTTACTTCTCCACACTCCCCTTTCAAAAATAATATTAAAAGTTGAGCCTCATCTGACCAAATGGAGACACCTACACATAGGATCTCATCATCTAAGCTACTTTAATAATCAATGGGAGAGTAATGGGCACTTCAGCTCATTCTAAAATAGATACTGAAAATATGCCAGATGTGTCACAGCTTGTCCCTGTTGAGTAGAAAGAGAGCCTATGGGGAGTATTTCAGATACAGATATTGATAGTGTGTATGTTTAAGGCTAGATTAAGACCCTGGGCCCTGTCCTGGCAATGTTTGGCAAGACCTTTGGAATTGAGATTTGCTGCTTAGGTTTCTTTTCATGTTTTTCTTATGTGCTCTGCAATTGCTGTCATGAACTTTTCATAAAGGGCTGCATTTTTTTTTTCCAAAGGCAAAAGACTTTAAAACATTTTAAAACACTTTTGGCACAGTTGCATAATACTAGTATACTAATGGCTATAATCGTTTATAATTAACCTCTCTACTATGTAGTTTCAGTAATGTCTAATGTATTCATTGTAGTGCATGCAACTGAGGCACCACCAGCTAAATAGTGTCTATAGATATATTTTCTTTACCTTCTTCTCTGTGATTTAGCAGTCTTTACAAAACAACATGAGACATGGCAGATAGCATTCTCCTCATAATTTGCTTGATGTTGGTATACACTAAGTAAGGGGTAACAGAATAAATTGATAGAATTATGCCAATACAAAACTGCATTTTCAAGATCATAATTAGGCTCTTTTTATTTTTTCTGAACAGAGAGGCCCCTAATTAGGCAAGTTCTTTTGTAGTAATACTAGTGGGAATAGTATTGAGGCTTGGCTAAATTACTCAGTAGCTTTCTTACCTTTACTTCTTGGTTCTACTGAAGATAATGTTAATCAATATACTTTCCTGCATTTACTGTAATAACCCTTTTATACTAAAAAATTATTCTTACTCAGAAATATCAGCAGATAATAATGTCCATTAGTGAGCTATGTCTTTGAAAACTGAAGGAAGAGGAGAGCTTAACAACACAACAGAGCAGACATGGGACTTTGAATAAAATCCAACTTTTCCTTCCAAGCTAATGTTCTGTTTATTATCTGGAGCAGTGAGTGCTTGGAAATCTTTTGCAGACATCCAAACTGAAAAGCAGAAAAATGATTCAAACATCAGAGGATGTGCAATACAACAACAAATACTGATACACTAATTGCTGTGCTGCTCTTGGGTTAATTGAAAAAAATCTGTCACTATTTATTCTCCTAAGACTAGCATCTAGTTTATGGGCAAGCTCTATTAGTGGCTGCTTTAAAAATTAATTGACCATATCACAGAATTGAGAAAAGCTGCACTCAAAAAGTTGCATGAAATGTCTCATTGTATTTCTCTGCAAAACCAACAAGGATAAATCCCTAAAGGACTCTTAAGCCTTTTCACAAGTCTACTGCATTTGGAATAGAAATACATGGAAACACAATACCATTTAATGTGGCGACATGTTGTCCGTACAAATTCTTAGAATACAGCTACGAAGTTTTACGACCGTGAAAGTCCTAGTCAGACCAGGAACCAAAATGATCTGAAGATCCATAGAAAAACAATCCCTCCTTTTTGCAACCTTTAGTGGCCAGGCTGACCTGGCTATGTATAAATGATGCCCTCCTTTGTAGAGGAGGTGCTTCTGACTGGCTCAGGTGGATATTGGTTCTTCCACTGCCTCCTTTTTTTAAGCGTCTGTTTCACGGTTTGAAGGACCTCTTGAGTCCTGCGATCTGAAGGCTGAGTTAGCGAAGCCCAGCCCTTCGGTGCCTGCCGAGCCCTCTGCCGTTCAGAGCACCATCAGGCTGCAAGGGCTTTAGGGGAAGCGGTATGCAAACCAGTAAATTGCGTATACTGGCAAAGATGTGAATGGAAGGGCTAACCTAGCGTTGCCCCTGGGCTGTAGTACCTAAGCACTGTGCTTTTTCATAGAGGAATGTGGGTTCTTCTGGAACTCGGAGAGCAAAGCAAATGGGAAAACATGCAGAATCATAACAAAGCAAGCTCAGAGGACCACAGCAGGAGAGCAGTTAAAGCCATCTATGAAAGTTATTATTCTGCTTCTTGTTCATGCTGCTCCCTAAAGTATGCAGCATATGGAAGACACCCCATTAATTCTGGGTTTACACCAGCAAATATAGCGACTTCTGGGAGATTTTCAAAGACACTTATGATATGGGTCCCTCCACCAGTAAAAGTCAAGTATTTGAGTCTGTGTATATTTTATGTCACTGAAAGTTTGCTGTGCTGATTTTTCATGTTTAAGATAGACTTTGATCCAGCAAACTCCTCAAAGATTTTCTCCAGCTCCCTCCGAAGTGCAAACAAAATTAGGAACATGCAAGTTATGACTGGACTGTTGATAGTTCAAGAAAAATCAATTCTTATATCAAAAAGAAATTAGCCATTTGGATGGTTTCAGCTCTGTTAATGTTTCTCTAATCTAAGCCATAATAGCAATCTCTTAAGTAACTCAATACCATAGAAAGCAGAGCCAAATGCTCTCGGATCTGTCTTGTATATTACACTGATCCAGTTCAAAAGCAGTTATTCTCATTAACAGAAATAAAATTATTAATCTGAATGCTTTCTGTGTCCTTGTGTAATATCCCTTCTGATATAGCCCAGTCTTCATCTACAGAAGAGGAAAGAAGAAAAGATTGTTTTCCTAGATAAAGTGGCCTGGTCAGAACAGAGTCAATAGCAAAAGTCCAATTAATAGCAAGAAAGGCAATACTGGATTAAGGCCCTTTGAGAGACCAATAGATTCAGCAGAAATTCAGGTCATGTCGCCCTCTCATTCCTACCAGTCTGTTTTAGAATTTTTAAGCAGTCACTGTCATTCTTTTACTGATTAGATAACACATTTAAAGAAAAATAGAAGTCTGTTTGAGATCCAGTTAATAGTGGGAAATTGTCTAGCTATTAAAGCAGGAGAGTCAATACTTGTCCTGTTTTGGAGTCTTCAGATGTCCTTTTGCTGTCCTTGCTCTGCTTCAGCTTTTCTGTCTTTACTGTGGGCATAATATTTTAGTCACCTTTCAGGAGTGTTGTGCTTGCAAGCCAGTTGGCTCCCAGCATGTACTGGTGCCTGGGACTATCCCAACTATCCCCACTATCCAACTGGCCTCCAGTTGGACTTTGTGCTGCTGATCAGAACCCTCCGAGCCCAGTTGTTCAGCCAGTTTTCAGTCCACCCCACCGTCCATTTATCTAGCGTGTACTTCGTCTGTTTGTCTATGAGGATGTTATGAAAGACAGTGTCAAAACCGAACTAAAGTAAAGATTAAACCATGTCAACTCCTTCTCCCCATCCGCCAAGCTAGTTGTTTCATCATAGAAGGCTGTCAGATTTGTCAAGCGTGATTTCCTCTTCCTAAATCCATGCTGACTACTCCCAGTCACATTCTTGTCATTCATATATATGTTTGGAAACGGTTTCCAGGAATATGATGTACTTGTTACTATTCCATCACAGTACATGCATGATAAATGTGAAGTTTTCCTCTATAAATATGTGTGCATGCATATACATATGTATATACACAAAAGGGTGAACCAGCACACACAAATCTGCAAAGCCATAGGTGGTAAAAAATATAAAATACTCACAGAAAGTGTTTGAATGTAGGAATTTGTAAGAGAATATTGCTGATGCACACACAGGTCTATAAGGTGCTATGTATAATTAGTTTCCTATTAAAATTTACATGGCTGTATTTGTTCTATATTCTGTTGTGTTAGACAAACTCAAGGAGGAGTTTGAGAGTCATCTCTTAACAACAGCTTTCAGTTCTCTGGAGAGGCACATGGCTGAAAACTACCCTGCTCGCATGTCTTGACACTGAAGTATTTGTACTTAAAGGAGAAAATAATAGCTGCAAGGTCTGTCTTTCTTCCCATCCTCGGCAAAAGAAAGGATTCCTTCAGCAGTGTATTTTTTCCCCTTGTCTGACTGATGAACTCCCCTATCTGTTATCCATGGGCTTTACCCGTTAATCTCCTATCTAGTAAATCAGTTTGATTTTGACAGTCTCTGTCTTTTGAACAAATCCTCCAGGGTGGAATCAGAGCTTTACTTTCTAATTCTGGAAATTAGTCAAACAGAAAGGTTCCTCTACCTTGTATGACAATTTTGGGACTGTCTGCATAGACCTTCTTTATTCTTTTGGACATAGGGGATTTTTTTCCATGTTTGTGGCATACTGCATGCTCCATTTGGTGCACAGGGCTGTCTGTTGTCCTCATACCTCCTGTGTTGGGCTGAAATTCCAAGGAATTGTAGACTTGATAATATTCTCTCGGCCAAAGACAGAAATCTGACCCTGTGGACTTAATAAGGTGGTAACTCAGCAGCATATCTCCTAGTGGATTTAAAATTTAAATTCAGTAGGGTACAACTGTTTGATGGGATGGTAGTGTTACGTTTAGGTGTGGCACACTCAGTACAGCGTATGATGGTGTTCCTGAAAAGCATGGAAAGAGCTTTTGATCTCTCAGGATCTATTGCTGCTATAGATTTCTGCAAGCTGGAGAAGCTCCTTCCCCCAGTCTTACCTCTGCATTGTGCTGGCAATTATTTGTGGGGCCACAAAACTTTAGCGGTGGGAGTTCAGCGCAATGGCTGGATTTCCCAGACAGCCCTTACTTGGTGTATTGACACAAACGAAGGGGTGTCTTGGAGACATAAATGAGGAGTCAGGGTCAGACTGTGCTTAGGCCAGCAATGACACTAAGGAAAAAAATGTCGTGGGATTATCTCCGCTAAGGCATTGAGAGGAAAAACAAATATCTCATTCTGTGTAGCGTGTGGTGTTTTTAAAGGTCACCAAGACGCAGCTTGAATGGAGACAACTCCCAAATAGGAAAAAAAGTTCCAAATAAATGAAATAAACCCAACCTGCTTAGTGCAAGGCTGCACTTTAGAAAAATCAATCGGCTCGAGAAATTCACTGACTCAGAAGGAAGGGTGACCTTGTGAGCAAGGCATGAAAGCCAAACGTGTCAAATCACCATCTCCTTATACAACAGCAGACAAGCGGGAGCCACAACTTCTAGCTGTGAAGGGTGACCGTCCTGTCTCCCAGCTATTCAGAACTGGGTTGTGGGCTGTGACACCTCTGCAGGTCACCCGATGGCCCGATTAACACCTAAAGGGGCTCACCAGGCAAGTCATATGGCTAAGCAAATCCCCAAATAGGTCAAGTCACTCCTCATAAAAATTTGGATTTAGCTAAGTGACTTTCTGGTGTCGCCTGCCCGGTTGTGGAGCTGCCCTGTCCCAAGAGCTGCTGTATGGCTGGAGCCCACCCACTGCACTGAAGCCACATGCAGCAGCTCTTATTTTTTGTTGTAATCTCTTCATTGACTGCTCCCAGATTGCCCAAAGCGAGATGGCTTGGACTAGGGTTTTTGGCAACAGTTCTCCCCTCGGGGAGTTCTTCTCTCCCGACTCTTTGTCTCCAGTGTTTCTCAGCGGTGTGTGCATGTGTGCAACTGGAGAAACAATGGTGTCGCCACAAATTCTTTCTCTCCTATATTTATTCTTCTAGAATAATATATTTACGGTTACCTGAGCTGCTTCTGACATTGCGGGCTAGCATGAAGTCAATCACTCATTGCTACCTTTCATCATGCTGTTTTATCAGTGGATTGCTTCAAATGCACTTATCTTGCAAATTGCACAGCAAGAATTCACTCTTCCTTAAGGGTAATTTTAAAAATAGTTTTCAAGAAGGCATTTTCTAGTCCAAATTGCCTCTATTCTTTTTCAGATAAAGGAATACTGCCTGCAACAGAGGAGCACACATGAAAATCCTGAATCCAAACATGCTTGGATTTCAGGCTGTTTTGAGTCTGGATCCAAACTAGCTGGC
Organism: Buteo buteo; assembly: GCF_964188355.1. Taxonomy (NCBI): domain Eukaryota; kingdom Metazoa; phylum Chordata; class Aves; order Accipitriformes; family Accipitridae; genus Buteo; species Buteo buteo. Next base: position 22,287,454 of record NC_134188.1, read on the forward strand.
TAGAGCTTCTTTTTAATTTTCCTTCACTGCCTTTAAGATTCATACATTTTCCTGAGGCTTATTCATTGGCAGTAAGCAGAAGAAAAATATACTCTCATGCAAGGGAGGGAACCTTTTAGTGAGTAAATCACATTGGGAATAATCCAATTATAAGAATTATTTGAAAAAATAATGGATTCTGAGCTACCTTTTTGCACAGCCAGTGACTAACTTCGAAGAAATAGAGAAACCTATGTAAATCATAAATCTGTTGCATTCTACGACTAGTGCTTAGCATGCTGAATGGCAGATGTCATTTATTTAAGCACAAAACAGGTTAGTCCTTTTCTTACCAAAAATAAAACTATCTGTATATGCAACAAGCCGGTTCCAAGAGCTAATTGCCCCACAGGAAGGAAGCGTTAGGAGCATTCACCCCCACCTCATAGTTACGGCAATGATTAATGCACAATTAATGCTGTGCCTTATCACGTACTGGAGACTGATGGACGGTCAGCTCACACTCCTGATAAGCTCTGCCTTCTCCTTAGGCTTCTCAAGCTCACGGTGGCTTTTTGGTAAGCCTGGAGGTCTACATCTCGGCTGAATACAGTTGCCAAGGTTTTGGACTTCTGTGTTCGTGACCGAATCCTTCATTAAGGTGAACCAGCGGGAAAGCTCACTTGTCTCCAGCGCTCACTGTGCCAAGATAGCTCTGCCAGTGCAAACCTTTCAATTTTCACACAGCAATTCACCTTGCAGAGTAGGAACATAAAGCTGTTGTTCTGCCTCCTTTTCCCTCGCCCTGACCACTAGATAAAATCCCACTTGAGATTAATCGTAGCTATTTCTAAGCAGTTCAGCTTGCCTTTCTAGCTCAGTCTGGCAGCTGAATTTGCTGCCAGAGCTGAAGGGCTCCAGTAAGGTGTTTAAGAAGTAGCTCATAGTTCATTAGCAGTCTTCCATCTTCATATCTCTTCATGCTATTTCCAAACCATTTAATTTCTTTTTACGGGACACAAACAACCCCGAACTGCCCATCTTGTTTAGCAGATAGATGCATTTATTTATTCCTTATTATCATCCATACAGTGTTGCAGAGACGGGTGCCATCTACACATCAGTTACAGCCTAAACTTCTACCAGTCCTTGTAATAACCTTCCTCTTCCACCTAATCAGTCAGCCTGTATTCACTGGCAGCTTTTTATGCTTGCTACATGCCACTGTGTAGCACAAAACAAAGTTCATCAAATGAGAGAGGAAGAGCTGACAAAGGAAATGAATCATGGTAATAGTCCAGTGTAATATGTATGCATTAAATAATAAACAGTGCAGAATGTGATTTTGCATTGTTTCTTACTTCATGCCATGCTGGAAGAGAGGTGTTAATATTCACACTCTCCTGCAAACTCTCAACCTTGTATTTTTAGCTCTGAAACATCTGCAAAATGTATCTTTGGTGGTCTTAGTGACCATTGGAGACCTCAGAGGTGAGGAAGACCTTTGAAGATGAGCCCAGCGCTCCGGAGTTATTGGATCTGAAATGCAAGCATGTGTTACAGCCAACAGCTGATTCCACCTAGGCTGCCTGCACCATCATCCCAGTTTCAAAAGCCAAGGAGCCCTGTGTGAGACCAGCTTGGGTCCAACAGGTGTATTAATGCCAACCCTGCACCACAAGGAAGCAGATACACCACAACCGGCCTTTATTTCTGTGGAGCAATGTCTGAGCTAATACGTACTCTTCGACGTACCCTGGCTTGGCAGCCATGGTGTGGATAACACGTCGTGCAGATGGTTCAGCAATGGGTAATTCAGAAATGCCTCTGTAAGTGCAAAAGACTCCAGAACTGGTCAGTGTTTCTGAAGGAACGAAAGCGATGGGAGCGGTGCGGGGGATACTTCAGTGGGAATGTGTTGCACATGTTGCTAAAACAAGACATGAACCTCCTGGGGGAGGCCATACTAAAATTTCCACCATGCATAGCTGAATCTGTTATGTAGTCAAGTAACATGGAAACATAAATATGATGTGTCCTCTTTTCCCTTCCCATCCTGAAAAAATACACTCCATTTTTCTCTTAGGCTTCCAGAAGTGTTGCTGGCTTCATGTGGTTTCGCTCACATCAAGTTCTTTCTGAAACATCTTTAAGTGAAGAAAAATGGATTAATCTGCCTTGGCACTTCTGGTGATTTTTGGAAAACATTTCTCATGAGCTGATCAATCTGCTGTATTATTTATGCTTTTGTTACTCTGATGTGCAGACATCTTCCACCCTCTCTCATCCAAATTGCTGAATATTTTCTGCAGGCTGCTAAAATAGATAGCACTATGCTATTACTAATACAGAGCATCTGAGTTCTTCAGAGCACATAAGAGATTTGCCACAGTCTTCAGAAAGCATGGGGTTGCCAGCTGATGTTTATGCATTTACCTGAAGGCAGCTCTCCGATACTGCGTGGATACTGTGATGCAAAGTTTATGAATTTCCTGATCCTTCTGATTTTAGTAGCCCTTGCAACAAGCTAAAGATAGGTACTGTAATCAAATGTGATCTGTTTTGTGCTATTACCGCCCTCAGACAGCAGCCACGTGTGTTTGAAGGCAGGAGCTTCAAAGCAGTGTCACCACTGTCTGCTAACAGTGACAACCCATCACAGAGGGAGTTGTGCTGAACGAGGAGGTCTGCTAGAGTAAGAAATGTCTTGTCATCGTAATAGCCACTTGGTGAGTGTCTGCCTCCGTGTAGACGTTTTGCCTGGAGTCTTCTCCAACTATTTGCATACAAATTTAAATGGATATAACCTGTTTATTTAAGCCTAGACCTGTAACTCGCCCATCCCCACTGCAAATTCTCACTCCTCGAGGACTCGTGGCTCGCAGGAGGACACATTGGCTGAGTTAAGGCATCCTGAGGAAGAACCAGGTTATAAAACAGGCTCAAAATTTTAGTGGCTGTCTACGGGAGATATGTTTTGGAGACAGCAGTGATCGTCCAGAACAGGGACAGAGACAGAGGCAGTAGCTGAGCAGTGGGGAGGATCCAGGGTCCAGTGTTTGAGTTGTCTCTCTGACCCTTTTTTATTTAGTATTTGTGAGAAACTATATGATTTTCTCGGGTTGATGCAGTGTTTAATCACAACTGTGTCTCAAGAGCCTTCCTAAGATCAGGCTGTCTTGCTAGGCAGCACATACTGATGGCAAGTCTCAACCCCCAAAGCACGTACATCTAAAAAGACAAGGCAGAGGAGGAGATAGGAGAGAGGGAGGAGAGACCACTGACAAGGAGAAGGTTAGATCACCTGAAAGGGAAAAAATAAGGTCAAGCTAGACTTCACTTTATAAATTTTCTTGTACTTAATGTTATATGCAGCAGCTTGAAAAGGCAGGTAAGCTCAAAGAAAAGTGCTCCTCTGTGCACTGCGGTAGCTCTCTTCATTGCTGGACTAGAAAAGGCGACGCTGTTTTCAGCCCCTGGGACTCTGCACTGTCTCTCTAAGGTGATGAATATGGGAGATGCCACAGAGCTTAACACAGCAAAAAGCAGTTTTTAAAGCCTCTGGCATAACAATTAACTACTCATCCACCTGGAGATGTAGGACAGCAAGAAAGAAGGTCACCAAGAGGCCATGATTAGATTATCTAAAAGAAAAGAAGAGGAAACAGAAGGATGAGCCGGGCTGTGAAGGTACTTGGGAATTAAGACTAAACCATCTAAGTTGTGGTATGGATTCCAGAATGCAACTGGAGAGAGCAGCTCATCCAACTTGTCACACGTGCTGACTAGCAAACCTTGGTGCCCTCTTATTTGTAGAAGGGATTTTTATGTTGTGGTTGCATGGTTGTGCAGTGGAGCAATGGTAAATAAACCACACCACCAATTAAGGACCGGATCCAGGAGCCAGGCTACCTGCTGTGCTGCCCACAGAACTGTATTTTTTCCACACTGCTGGGAGAAGGGCCCTTAAAAAGCAGCAGATTGGGTGGGGTGTGTGTCAGAGGGGATAGGAACTGGGAGAGCAGACGAGGAGCTGAGAGATGGGCAGATGAGAGAAAACATGAAAACTGGGGAGGACCAGTTTGGCCAGGATGAGGAGCAGAGCACTGGAGCTCAGAAAGCCTGTGCAGCCCCCAGAGCACTGCACAAAGAGCTGCACAACCAAGCTGGTGGCTCCCAGTGAAGGAAGGAAAACTCTGGTGGAAAGACCACCCTGCTCCTGGGGCTGGAGTTAACTCTCACAACAGAGTCCCAGATAGCATCTCTCACTGTGTTGCTTGCCCTGTCTCAGAAAGATCAATTTTGGGGGTTCCAGTCAAGGTGGTTGACTTCCAAACATTTGTTCACCATCCATTTCTGAAAGTCCTGTGGCAGAGAATGTTGACTGGGGTAGGATGGGAAGGGGTGGGATGGGACTTTTCTCCCTACTGCAGCCTCTGCTGGCACAAAGGGATCAGTTAAAGCAGTAGACTTCAGAGAGGAACTGTTCTTTGGGTGTCTTTTGGCTTATAATACAAAATTACGTGATTAAAAGAGAAAAGGAGCTTCTCTGTTTTGTCATTTGCTCACAGCTACGCTTGCTTCCTGCCAGCTTGTCAAAGCTTAGTGACAGCAGAAGGAACCCGCCAGTCTTGCTGCCAGTTCCTCTACTAGCAGCTCTCGATAAATCCTTCCTTATGTTTTCTCCCGAATGGACCTGAACCAGAACCCTGGATCTGAACATCTCCAAAGGCGATGAGAGAGGAGTGTTGGTCCAAATCAGAATCAAGTTCTGCTTGATTTTGGGTTGGAACTGGTCTCAAATGTAGAGTGAGCCGTCAGGGCACTTTGGGATGTCCAAAACCCAGAGCCAGGTCTGGATCTGCACAGTGTGCCTAGACTGCCACACGGCACTGGGTGACTCTGATTTGCCAAGAGATTGCTCGTCTGATTAGCTGCAGAAAATATGTACTCTCAGGCCATTGCGAATGTGAAATAAATTCCATTAGCACAAACCTCCTGCTTTTATGTAAGAAAACACTTTTACAGGGGTTGAAACAAACACTTCTAACTTCACATTTTCTAACGGGCTGAGCACCATCCATCAGCCGATGGCTGAGTCATGAGCAGCAGCCCATTATGCATCAGTACCTTGATTGCTTGTTGCTTTGATGAGTGTTGCTGCTTGCACTTTGATATACCGATAGGCTGTATTTGCAGTGGCAATTGCTTTTAGCTTTCTTACTATTATTATTGCTACTGTTAATTGCAGTCTGGCGGCTCTCTGAAGTGGCCCCATCCAGAAAGTTAGAAAACTTCCACTGGGAGTGGAAACCTAAGGAATGCATGGAAGTATGGTGACGCGGGTCGCGGCTCAGAAGCACAGCCACGACAAGGCTGGTGGATGTTGTTCTGTCCGTAGGACGGGCAGTGCTGTCACTATGTGAGAAGCAACTGTGATTTGCAGGGGCAGAAGTGTGAGGTCTTTAGGAGTCCTGGTGCCATGGGAAGGAGGAGTGTGGCAGGTTTTGCTCTTGCTGAGCTTTCAGATAGCGGGTAGAACTATGTGACAGTTGCTTTGAGCACATCTCAGTGCAGTTGAAGAAATCACCTTGGATGAGGGGTTCTTTTCTATGCCTGTGCGTGTATCCTGGTTGCTTTTGAGTAGGAAGGGATTGTACTCGGCAAGGCTCAGGCAGCAAAAGCAGAAAAATAACTACTGAAAGCCACATCCTCTAATAACACTGCACCACAGCAAACTACCCAGCATTGATGGCCCTGCACCACAGCTAACTACCTAGCATTGTCTTCTACAGCCAAGCTTGACGTTGTATTTTAATAGTACTGACACTGCACATCGTAATTACTTTCTTCTAGAAGAAAAATTATTCTTATCACTGAAATCCATTATGGGAAAACATGGAAATTGCTCCATACCCTGATTTCCACCTAATCTTTTCACCGTGAGACACTTGTACCCTAATAGGGTAAGATTTCTTTTCTTCTATTTTTGTTTTATTATTTATTTTAACTTTTAATTCCTTTTAATTTATTTCTATTTTTATCTTCTACACTATTTTTAATTTTATAATTTAATATGAGTGTGGGTATTGTAGTTGATAGCATATGAAAATCCTGATGAGCTGTTTCTCCTGGGATTTTTAGCTTTAACAAATTTTGCTTTGTACCACTAGCAGCCCATTCCTCGGATGTGCTCCATAAATGTCATCAGACATTCCCTTGTTCCAGTTTATGGCACTCTAGAGATAAATTTACCTGCTCGGGTCTGAGTCATCATTTCATCTACATCATGTTGTATACACAGTCTTCTCCCTAACCCAGCCATCCCAATCTTCTCAGCTCTTCCTACGTGCCATTAAGCATTTGCATTGCTTGTCCCCAGTTGCTCTGCTTTCCACTGCATTCTCTGCAATAGCAAAGCTGGAAAAGAACAGAGTTTTTCAGGTGAGGGTGTGCATCAGGTTATATAAAGGAACTTACCGATTTTTCTGCTATTTTTTGACTCAGCTGAATGTTTCGTTTGCCATTTTTGGGAGGGGTTACTGCAAGGCACTAGGCAAAGTACCTACCCTAGCCTTTGTCAGCACTGCACTTTGCCCGTTCCAGCGCTCCCTGCCCCTCCGTTCAGCGGGATGTATGATCGCTTTGCTCCTCAGCTGGCCTGTCCCTGTCCCCCACACCTGGTGGGAGTCCTTGTGCTCTCCCCTTTCTGCTGTATGAGCGGTTTGCTGACAGCCACTATCCTCTGCTGGGTGGAAGAGCCTCACTTCATCCCAGCGCAGTGTCACGTCTCCAAACCATGAGGTCTTTTCTTACCGAAGGGTGAAGGTGACCTGGAACCCCCTGACAGCACCTCCCAGCTTCCCACCTCCTGGCTATTGCCATGACATTCATCTCCAGTTTCATGCAATTATTCATTAGATCCTCCTTTTTCTTGTAATGAGACTGCAACATCAAGTCTCATTATCCTTTTACCCAGAAGAATAAGGTCCGGACTGTTTCAAAAGCAAACAATTTACAGCAGTGGGCAGGTGCTCACAGTATCTAATTTACAATTTGTTAACACCAGTAGAGTTTTACTGGGAGGTTATTTCACCTTCCACAGCTACTGCCTTTCTGACAATAATTATTAAAAACTCCTTTTGGTTAGAACAGTATAATTTCATTGCCAGCACAGGGAGGCTTTATATTTGAGGTTAATAAAATGTAACATTTCATTCCAGAGATCACAGTTTGTGTCTCGTGCTGTAACACTCTTTGCTTAGAAACATTTTCCTCTGGGGTGGAAAATGGCTAGGCGAAAGCATTAACACAGAAACACTACTTTAGAGCTGTCCATGTCTATATTTGCTTTCATGCAGAGCCAGAAAGGAGACTTACAATAAGCTAATACAACTGGACAAAAAATGTCAGAAAATATATATATATATTTTTCAAAAAGTGGCAAAAGAAAGTTTCTTTTAAAAAAGATGCTTCTAGTTCACAGATATTCTGATTTCAGTATAGGGGCAAATGCTCTGTGGCATCTACTCTGCTGTGAACTTTAAACCATTGACTGAAGGAGTCAGTTTGCTGTCTGAGTCCTTACCCAAAAAAGCAGGGTGCTCCTTGACTGCAGTTAGATGAACACAGAAAATACGGACACACGCAGATCTTCTGCCCTATTGGGAGAGTGAGACTGATAGCAGTAAAGTGGGTTTTTCTCCCAGTTGAGGAGGAAAATAAGGGTGAATGTGGGTAACAGGGGCAAGGGCAGGCGGCTCAGAGGTCAAGCTTGGAGATGGATGTGGAAGAAACAGCTACCCCTTTTTGAGATTATTGACTGCTTTTAAAATGTGTAAGGCAGCTCCGCTTGGCAAACAGAAATATAATGGAAGAAAACAAGAGATAGGAAGAAAATAAGAGGTTTTGGCACTAGATGTCTAAAAGTGTAGCATTTGGTGAAGACATGCCATGGGAGGGCAGCAGCCAAGAAGCCAGCAGCAGCAACAGGAAATCCTTTTTGTAGTGCTGAAATTCAGTGCAGCTTCGTTATCATCTTACAGTCTTATCAGCTCACAGCTTAGCAGCTAACGTTCTCCCTGGTAACCACGTACAAGAACAATGTCATAATTTCAGAAAAAAACCCACTCCTGAATGAAATCTTTGCTGTTCCAGTTTATGCAAGAGATTGTAACATTTCTCCTACACACATGGTAAATAGGACAGTTCTTTATGATCTTGCTCAACAAAATCACCTTTGGTTGCCTGAGACATCATTACCTGCCCAGAGGGCTTTGGAGCAGACCCGTGCACACAGAGGGGCACTGCTGTGTTGTTCAGGTACAAGGTGAAAGGAGAGAAACCCAGTGAAGAAAGTGAGACACACTGAGATTGCTTTTGTTTCAGTCTGATAACGTCTTTTCCATCTCATTCTCCAAGGCGCTACATAAAATAGGGTATCATCATCCTAACTGTGCAGATGGGGAAACTGAGGCACTCGAAGGCTGGCTCTGGATTCAGGGGCTTAAATGCATCTGCCTACATGTGGCTGGGGACATAACCACCTATTATAAGCAATGCAGATGTGGGATGCGATTCATCTACCTAAACGAGAGCGCCCAGTGCCACTGGAGTGCCTTGGAGTCTGCTCTCCAGCCTTGCTCTGCCACTGCAGAAGGGCACGTGCCTCTGTTTGATGTTGTATCATATATAGCAGCCCCATGCGGATGCTCCAGGTAACTCAGGGCATGTAAACATGATAATCAGTGCTTATGTGTGGGCAACTGAATCAAACCGCGGTTGTCCAAGTGTGGAGCTGGTTCTCCCCTGGAGGGAATATTGCAAGGACGCAGAGCAGAACTGGATGGAAAAGCCAGGCTGCAGCCTGCTGCCAAACTCATGGCAGGAAGATGAAGGGCAGATGATGGGAAGAGGACTAGGAACGGCCTCCAGGAGAGGTGAAAGAGGAGATTTCAGCAGGTGGGTTTTTAACAACTGTTTAGGGAACCTGGTGGGATTTTTAATGGCCAGTGTGATGAACCTGCTCGGTTATAACCAGTCTCCAACACAGACTGACCCACGCTGTCCCAGATCTGCTCTCAGTAGCCCTGTCTCTCAGGCCATGTGCTGTTTTGTGATGAAAAGGGCTGTGCTTGATTCGGAGGTATAACTTGTCAGGGGAAGTAATAACTTAAATCTCATTTGTGCTCCCTTGTGATCTTTTATGAGTCAGGGTCGTTGTATCCAGGTGTTTGCATTTCATATGGATTCAGATTAAAAGTAGAAAGCATTTTCCTTTTGCAAACCTCACCTGTTCAGGCAGTTGGGTTTCTTCATGCACCTTGAAAGCCTTGCAGCTCAAAGTGTATCTTCCACAACACGGGTATAGTGCCCGTACTACCTCACGGAAGGTTCCCAGCATAGGGAAGGAAGGAAGAAGTGGCCATGGACTCTGTGGGTAGAAGCCACTGGTGGAGAAGAGCTTTTCACTGTTGTCATATCAAACCCCCAGCTCCTGTCTCTGTCTTACTATGAAGCATCACATATGAATGAAGGCATCTTGGCATTTCTTGCCTAAACTGAAAAATCTTTGAATCGGGCACTGTCTTACACTTCTGATCATAATGTAACCCTGTGCAATCATATCACCAGACATCCAAGGTCGGGTCTTGTTTGGGCAATTTCACACTTGAAGGCAGCAATGCTACTTTCTCATAAAGCTACAGAAGCTGGCTAGGGGCATCCATGCAGGTAACCCCTTTGTCATACCTGTTATCTCTGGGTACAGTCAGAGGGCTGGATTAGTGCTGAACACAGTGAGAAGTGCAGTACGACCTGTCAGATAGACCCACCCACACGACTGTCGCACTGGGCATGAAAGCGTATGTAAGAGATTGACAAGAGTACCTTGTTTCTGCACAGGGGTTTTGGGTGCTTGTGGGGTTTAGAGTGATGGGAGCTCCGTGGTGCTCAGGTGTGATAATCCTCAAGTCGATGTAGATCTCCAGCAGATGTCTGAATGCCCTGGAAGGAACTGGCTGTGACATGAGCTGTTGTGATCTTTCATGGCTCAGAGCAGTGGAAGGTTACAGATATTGTAATCCAGAGTTCAGGACCCCAACCTTTTTTGACATATAGGCTGACACTGCACTAATACCCAAGGCAGGAACTATCTCTTGTCTGCATTTGACTCATACCAGTCTCTGAGTGACTTTTTTTTTCACAATCTTTTTTGCCAGCAGCTCATTTTACTGTGTCACGTAAAATATTTCCTCATCAGGCTGACCAGGTTTTTCTTTCTTATATTATGCTCTTGCATTTCGGCAATGAGATGAAGCTAAAATTTTTGCGTTGCCATTGATCTGTATGCCCATGTCTTCACTGTCCTCAGTTGCTTCTGAGAACTGAGACCTATAAGGGCACTTGGGATGGTCTCCCTGAGCCAGTAAGTGGTAAGAGCTCAGACTGTGGGATGGGTGATACAGGGAGCAGGAGCCATCTCAGAATCGTAGCTTGGGGAAGGAGGAAGGCTGCTACTGCAGGCAAGGCTGGATACCTTAGTTGTTGTGCATGCCACAGATTTTTCATACGGGAAAAGTCATCTTTGTTCCCTGCAGTTTGAAGCTGGTGCTGATGCTGTCTCTGGGGTGATGGTACATCCATCCTCGTCCAGTGCCAAGTAGGAATTGCTGTCTGGAAGATGACCGTATTGATAATCACCATTGTTGGAGCTTGTGGGGTGTCCCTGAGCACAGGATCTGTGCAGCATGTGCTTGTGAAACCTTCAGCCTTGTGAAACTCTCTGGAAGACCAGCAACTCAAAGACAGGCTCATTTGCCCTCCACTAGTGTTTCTCAGCAGAAGCTTGGGTTTGTTCCAGGAGAAGTGCCTAGCAAAGTCAGCTCTCCTCCTCTTCCTCCTCTGGCCTGGAGTGGGCAGGGTAATAAGGCCGTATCCAGACTTGCAAGTTGGGGCAGAAGGAGCCTGGCTGCTGTGTACAGTGCCAGGGAGGTGGCCTATAGCTGAGCACAGGAGATATATATATATAGGTGAGCTAGCGATTTGTCCCTACAGGCTGTCAGTGCCAGGGGACCCTCCTTGATGGGGTCTCACAATCTGCCCTTGCAGGAAGGCTGCTCACTGCTGGTGTACCTGACCAGGAGGATGGTACAGCCGTCCTTCTCCTTCGTTTTCCTCGTAAGAGCTGACCTTGTTTTCACAAAGACAGAAATTAAGCTTGGCCAAGCAAAGCCGTGTGGAGCCTCACTGCTGAGGACTCCTTGAAACATCCCCTGCTCAAGACAGTGGTCCTTCTTCTCTTCCCCACCCCACTGCCCTTGATCCTATGGGATTGCTCCTTCGCTGTTTGCCTATGTAACCTATCAAACCTGCAGTGCCCTTACATACACGGCTGCTGCCAGTGATCTGCCTGAGCTATATTCTGCACATCCTCTACTCCGTCCATACTCAGAAGTGCAGAAGTGCCGTCTAAATCCCGCGTGCCCCAGAGATGACAAACCATGGGCTTGCCCTGGTGGCACCATCCTCTGTGCCAGGAGGCTGAGCATCGTGCAGCTCTGAGGAGGGGCTTTGGGGGGGCTGTGGGGTGAGGATGTGAGGTGCAGGCTGTGATCTGGCACTGTCTGTGTGGAGGGTCTCTGCAGGGGCTGGCTGGGTAAGGATGACCGTTGCTGATGCTTCCCTTGGTGGCCCAGCTGGAGAGTATGCAGGAGATGGGCACAGCTGGACCAAAGAGCCAAGTGGTGAAAATGGCCGGGGAATTCGAGCTTGAAGTCATTGCCATGGGCATGTTATCAAGACAACTTCAGATGCAGCCTACATGTCTTTCCAGTTACTGAACATACCATCTGAGACACTCCTGAGTGTTTGGTTATAGAAATAATCTTTCTTTGTGCTATTTTGGTTTTTGCTTTTTAGCCTTTGGGAGAAAAATCCCTCTATTAGATTACAAAAATGAGTGTCTGTGTGTATGCAGATGGATATGATCCATTGTGAAAACTCATTCAGGAAGAGTTGGTAACAGAAGAGCTTTGCCTTCTATTTTAAATGGACAGAGATGTTATGAGTGGTTGAATGGTTTCAGAGTGGGTCAGCATTGGAGTGGGACAACAAGGAAAACACTGGGTTAGCTGGGTGAGAGTGTGGCTCGGAGTGGTACGTCCTGCACAGAACCAGGGTGAAGTCAGGCATTTTCTTTAAAATACGGCTTAAAGCTGTTGTCCCACCCGCCAGCAGTTAGTGACAGGTCTTTGGTCTTTTTCATGAAATGATGAACGTTGGGACATCATTGCTGTGTCCTTCTTCCTGTCAACCTCCTTGAATTTCCTCTTTCTGTTAGAAAAATTGTTCTCTTCTGGATGCTACAGGAGGTGGATGGCTCCACCACCCAAAACCCTACGCAAGCTCTGAGCTCCAGTAAAAGAGTGGGCAGTGGGGGAGGCAGAAGCAAAGGTTTATTTTTGCAGAGTGCCACTCTAGGTGGTGTATTTTAGACAGCTGAGGTCTGTTGCTTTGCCAAATGCAAACTTAAATGTACACCCCCCCCCCCCCCTCGCAAAATGGTATTTGTATTTTTTTTTTTCCCCTTTAAAATTACCATAGTCTCCATCTGGTAGCATCCTGCAGGACTGAGCTGTATTTGTGTGGATATCGAGATCAGGATGCAGAGTACTGCCTCTTCTTGTATGTCCCGTTTGGGGTTTTGTTTTCTGTTTACATGGTAGAAATAAATGAATTCATGCCATCTGCCCCCACTTCCAACTGAAACACATCTGTGTGAGACAGCAACAGAGGGATGCGTGGGGCCGGCGAGGTTTCCAGCCCAGACGCAGCAGTGTCAGGATGCTGCATCCCTGCACATCCCGAGAAGAGCGGCCAGGGTGCTCTGCGCTTCCAAAAAGCTGCCAAACGATGGAAGTGGGAGCCAAACTGCGGGCACCAAGTTTGGAAAATCTTGCAGGAATCTTGGCACTCGCCTCCTAGCTTCGCCTGGATATAAACAGCAGTTTTTGTCAGAAATCTGCCTACAGATTCCCCCCCCCTCTTCATTTTCTCTCCTGACTGCATCTCCAGATGAGAGCTTTAGTGCTTCACAGTATTACGGGTTGTTTTAAATTCCAAATGCCAGCAAGAGGTCTCCCTAACATACAGTGCATATATAAATAATATATATACGGCTTTGGATGGTTATATAATTAGGTGGGTCCTACCTCCTTTCTTGTATAGCACTTTTCCTCCTAAAAAATCAAGTGTAATTTTCTTTGGGAAGGTCTGCAGTCCTAGCGGAAGGGAAGGAGACCAGATCCCCAACCACCTGTACCACCAAGTCTCTTTTCGAGGCTTCCTGAAACATCAGCACTACAGTTGTTTTTGAGTTTTGCATAAGAAAGGAGGAGAGCAAATGCCCCTGTGTGCAGTTTAAAATCTGGCACTGGAGCATTTCTTCGCATCTTCAAGTCCATATTCGTCTTTCCTGCTCCCTGCTGCACTCAATGTATTTCTTCTGCTGCGATGGTTTTCACATAACCTCTTTGGCAGCCACAGGAGAGGTTCTCGCAGCTCAGACTGTGTTGGCACTTAGGCCCCTTGAAACGTCAGCTACTGCATCTAACTTAATGAAGCACATTGAACAGAAGCGGGGGAAGCTGTCTGCCAAAAATAGGTTTGTGCAAGTGGTTCTAGGTTATATCTAAGCTGTCAGTGCCCAGGAGAACTTCCCTGCTTCAGGGTCCTGGGATGGTCTCCAGACTGCAAGTCAGGCCAAGACCCAGAGATGCCATATCCCTTTTCTTTACTTTGGAATAAAACCCCAGTGGATGGAGGGAGCAGGAGATGCTCTGGTCTGTCCTCAGTCTTTGGGGGAACCAGATATGTGGGTGTCCTGGCCCCACAGTTTTGTCAGAGGCTTTGTGTCTTGTTTAGGGCAAAGCCAGGTGCATTATAGGAACAGGGAGAGGGCTATGGGTACGGTGAGGGCTTAGGGCTGCTCTCCAGCTCACTTCCCTGTAGGTAAATTGGAAAGAAAATTGTTCTTTGCTTCCCAGGTGCATTGTGAGATGCCCAAAGACTGCAGAAATAGTGCTAGGCAAGTGTGGCAGGTGCGCCAGCCCCGATAAAGACTGGAACTTCTCAATCGCTGAAAGGAAAGAGTTAAAACTAGAAGCTGCGGTTTGGGGGTCAAGCTGCCTGACCTGAGTGGTGACCCTGGTCAGGTACACACCTGGGCTGGTGATGACCATCACCTACACACCTGGGCTGGTGATGACCATCACGTACACACCTGGGCTGGTGGCAACCATCACATACAGACCTTGGTGGATGGATAGGAAAGACAAGGTCCTTCAGTTGACAGACAAAGCCCTCAGCCAATGAAGTGCCTCAGTCAAGAGAAGTTTCCAGACCGCTGACCACATACGACCATGAGCCCTGACCTGACCTAGGGTATAAATGGAGCCTGCCAGAAGACCCCCTTGAGCTATTCTTCCTTGGAGCAGGAGGTCTGTGGTTGGAGATGTTCCCCTTAGATCAGGATGCTGTCTAAGGAAACTCCCTGGGGCTGAGTGCCTCGCCTTATCGGTGAGCAGTATGTGCATTTTGAGTCATCATTCTAAGCTTAGATTTGGTTACAGTTCATATAGTGATAGCTCCCAACTGACATCCCGAAGCTGTAAATAAGTTGTGTTTGTCACAGTGTTTATGGCCTAATATTCCTGTCCAATCTGGCTGTTCTGTCTCAATACAAGATAACGTTCCTGTTCAAATGGACTGTTATGTTTTGATATCATTAAAGAAAATTGACTTTTGAAATATATTGCTGTCCATCTGATGTTTCTGCAACAATAAGATGGGTTGATGTGGTGTTGGGTAACTGTGCAGAAAAAACAGGAAATAAAGATAAGCATTATCTTTCCTTTGTGCATCTTAGAGCCCTTTAGAGGCTCTAAGGTCTGATTTATACAAGAAATGTCCATGAACCTAATAAAGGCATGTTTTTAATAGGAATGAGCTCATTAAACAGAAGAACAGCTCACATTGATTTCAGTCAAATCCTTACTAACTCAAATTAAAACAATATAACCCACTGCTTAACAGAAAATAAGAACACTAATTTGTTTTTAAATGGCTTTAATGTAAACCATTGCACTTCTCATGGGGAGATAAGCCTCAAAACCAGGATTTTCAGAGGAGTTGGTCTCTAAGCAAGCTGGTTTTAGGGTGGCAGCAGGAGATACTCAGTGCCTCTGAAAATGGGTTCCTAATTAGCCTCTTCTCACAGGATCACAGAAAAACAGGTCTGGAAAAGATCTTCAGAACTGCTCTGTTTCTACCACCAACAAATATGTATACATAGACGATGGTCATATACATAGATACATACACACACACGTATAAATCATTGCCATATTTTGTGCCTCTGAGAATCATTCAAGTGTAAAAGAAAAAAAAAAAAAAGCTTCCTCAGAGGTAAATGATTCAGGTGGATACACACTCAAGGGGAAATGTTTGCATTAAAGCCAAAGAGAGGTTCAGATTTTTAACCAGGAGCTATTTATTTACTCAGTCTTTTAAGTTTTTTTTGTATAATCTCTTTGCTATTACTGGAGTTATTTGTGCATGGACTGTGCATAACCTGAGGTTTGAAGAAACTGCTTATCGATGCTGTGAAAATTGAAAATTGAAGTTATGCCTTGTAAGAATACTTACAACTAGAAAATGGGCATGAAGAAAGCAAAATCTGTTGAAAGGCAAAGCCTTTGGATCTGACCTGTCTATCCTGCAAGATGTCTTGGGCTTTATTCAACACTTACTGTTATGTTATTGTGTGGCAGAGGGGAGAGGCTTACAACATCAAGAGTGTTCTTCAGCTGCGGGCACTTTCTAAGCTTGGTCTAGAATGGGGACCAACATTTGGAGATGCCTGGGGAGATTAAGAGATGGGGCCATGGGTGAGAGGTGTAGGGTCCTAGACATAAAGAGGTGGGGCTCAGTATCATTATCAAAGTACCTTGTTTGTCTCTATCTTCATTTTCCTTTATCAGATCCCACAGTCCCATCTGGTGAAGTTCACCTGTTCATTCTTCGTTTCCAGAGGGTTATGAGCTGTTTTCCCTAAGAAAAAAAACCAAAACCAAACCTGACTCCCACTGAAACACCGTGGCTTTGCTTTGATTATTTATCAGTCTAGTATTTCATGTTCCAGTTGGCCTGAGTATTTCATGTTTGGATGTTAGTGGCAGTCAGAAATGGGTTCTTCATTCAGCTCCCTAAGATGCATCCCCCCTGCTGTGGGGATAACGGGAGCATTGCAGCAAGTCAGTCATGTTCAGCCAGCTTTTCTCATCTATTTCCCAGGGTAGTCCCTCCAGTTACCCTGAAATGGAAGAGGGGTGCGATGGCTCCAGGGATACTGGTGACCACCTGTGGTAAATTTGGCTGGGTACAAACAACTGGCAACGCTTTTCATGTTATGAAAAAAGGTACCTATAGCCAATCTGTGTCACAGCTGTATGCAGCTGTGCATCACCCAGTTCTGACCCGTAGGTTTTCACTTTTTGAAAATCAGGGCCTTTGTGCAGATATACCCTGCAAATGTGTTTTCTCTGGATGAACAAGACACTGTACTCCTCCATGCCGGTGGTTTGCAATTATCACTGCTGTAATCTGCTCTCTGTGCCCACCAAATGCCAATCCAAACGTGTATGAAGCCTATTGTCCCCTATTGCAAAGGTATGAGGAAAGGGAAAAAGGCTCCTTGCAGAGGCACACTCAGGCCACCAAAGGGTCTTTCACTTTCTCCATGAGCACTTTTAGGGGCTTTCACTTTCTCCATGAGCACTTTTAGGAGGGGACAAGCCTGTCCCTGAGCGAAGTGAGGCAGTGGAGGGAGCCTCACGAATACCAGCTGTTGGCGTTTGGATGCAAACAGCTTGTGTTTTGTAAGCAGGAAGGTGGCCAAGCTGGTTCCTTGGGAGAGATTTAAGTAGCACAGGTGTGGAGGATAGACAAGAAGATTTGGGAGGTGATTCCAAGCTGCTGATGCAGCAGATAGGTAGGTGTAGCAATGATGGGGAGAGAAGGCAATGAACCAGTGGGGTGGATAATGTCATTGCCAGGGCTGAGGGGAAGAGATGGTGGTAGAAGGCTTAACAAATTAGAGTATTTACTCCTTCTTGCAGGTCTGGGAAACTGAATGCATTTGGTGCAGAAAATTTTCCTGTCACTCAGGAACTGTTTGTGACTCTTAATAAAGGTGGAAGTGAGGCTGGCTGAGATTACTCTGAATTTCTGTGCTGATCATAATTCAGGTAAGCATCAGGGATTTCAGACCGACCATGCCTCTGCCCTTGCCTGTCCATATGCTATGTGCATTTTCAAAAATGTGCGTTCCCCAGAGAATTCACAAATCAGATAAGAAAAACTGTTTTTTTTCTTTTTTTTTTTCTTTCTCCGTTTGCAGTGCTAATCACCATGGTATCCAAGTGCTTATTTGTTAGGCTTGCATAAATCATCGCTGCTTTTGTAACAGCCTCCTGGGGGAAGTTTTGTCTAATTTATTGGGGCTCTCGCGGAGAGACTAACACCAGGCTGGCAGGCAGGAGCCATCGGTGCTACGCTTCAGCAATCCCTGCTGCCCTCCAGAGCCCCCCAGCCCAGGGTAGGGCTGCAGAGGGAGACCTGGGGGTGCGGATGGGGCAGACGAGGGGTCCGTGCCTCCCCGCAAGTGTTTTTCTCCCCTGTGGTGGGGAGAGCTGAGAAACGCTGCCTGCTGTGTCCTCCCTCCCGTGCTGCGGCACTGCGTAGCCCGATGGTTTTAGGGAAAATGGGACTGGCGTCGTGCCTGGCTCCTGCACAAAGCTCCTTGGACCTATTTGGGGATGAAGAGCAACAGAGGGAGAGTGGCAGAAGGAGAAGGATGCAAAGTGAGGACAGGGCAGGATGGGGAATAGTCCCTGTGAACACATGGCATGAGCCTTTAATCCCACCTGAATGAAACATGAGGCTGGCTAATGGCAAGCATAGCTAGAAACTGCGTTTCTTATCCTCATACGAAAGCACTAGGCTAACTTTCCTTTGCTGCCTTACTTTAGCCAGACTCTCTTTTGGGTAGCTACTGCTCATTTTTCTTCCTGTGTCTTTGGATGCCTCTTGTAACCTCTCTGCAGAGGAATTGATAGAAGTGCCTTGTGCTGTTCATGCCTGCTCTAATTTTAAATGTTTTTCTGATGTCTGGGAGCAAAATTATGGTATGTTTGGAGCTACAAACAAAGTGTCCAGGTGTTAAGGGATTTAAGAATTTGAAAATACATGGGCTACTTCGAAGGTAATCCTTGGAATATTAAAAGCAAAAAACCTGCTAGGCCACTTTGCATAACACACTATATAATCTGTGAAGTAATTCCAAGGTGCCTGTTACCATGGCACCTCTCCGAAAAGCTTAGCAAAATTAACAGAAAAACAGCGGTGGTGGGTTAAAGCAAGAATTGCAGCTCTGGGCTCAGGCACACAGTTGCTGTACCTCAGCTGACCGTGTACTGAAGTGCATGTGGCTGTGATTATTTTCTTACTCCATCACAAATACATGTTAAAACTTATAATTTTAAAACTCTTGCACGGAGGTTTTAATCTGTACTCGCCTCATAACTAAAGCCCAGCCCAGTTGTGCTGCTTGACTATGACTCACAGTGGTACATCAAACCTTGGTGACTTGGCTGTGTCTCTGCAGTGGATCTGAATTCATGTTGGAGCTCCCTTTGTGGCTTGGGTAACTCCCGAGAGGTGGGATTCAGCTGTCCGACTGTAACTGTCTGCTTCTGAGCTGGTCCCCTTCCATTTATTAAGAACGGAGAGAAATTGGCTTCTCTGGATATGGTGTATCTCATTCTAAAGTAAATCTCTAAAATAGGCCAACTGAAATGTATCCGAAACCCCAATTTTCCTCCGCTGGTTATAAGGGAAATCTTGAATCATTGGCTGTGTTAGTGTAGGCAACCATATTACAGAGATTTCCACAGCTCATTTAACCAGATGGAGGCTTTTAGTGTAATTCGAGATGCTCTAGGGACTGGAGACATCTGCATGGGGTTGACAGGGATGACATGAGGCTGGTAGGAGACACATGTCTTTCAAGAGTGGCAGCTGGAGGCCAGGTTGCAGAGAGTGTCTCAAATGGCACTAAATGCTCATTGCTGGAAACTGGATAGGGCCCTTTGGTGGGTGCAGCTCCAGACTAAGGCATTTAGGTGTCTTCAGGTAAGCGTCTGCACGTGGACTCCATCTCTAAGCTCCCAGGATGAATCATAAGAGCGCATTGCAGCTGCTTGTACATAGGTATGCAGTACCATTTGAGATGTCCCACTGTTCCCACCTGGCCTCCAGCTGCTGTTCCAGAAATGTGTAAATGCTGCATCATATCACTGCATGTCTCAGACACCCTCGGGTGTATCAAGTAGCAGAAGACATCCTGATGAATTGAACCCTGGCCCTAGTCAACACGGTCAGTGGATCCTAGGGAGGAATCATCTCACCTCAAAGCAGATACCTGGTAGCTGGCCAGATGAATCACTCTTCAGGGGCTGTTGACTGTATGGAATCATTCTTCATTGATTGTCAGGGAATTTAAAGATCTAGGGCTCGGTTCAGTCGCCTACCCATAGACATCTAGGGTCTCTGAGGGGCTCTAGGGTATCTGAGACATCTGCATGGGGTTGGCAAATATGACACGGGACAGATGGGAGACCTGTGCTCTTCTGAACCAGCAGCTGAAGGTAACCAGCAGGTAAGGTATCTTAAAGTGTCTCAAATGACTCTAGACATCTATTCACAAGCAACTGCAAAAGCATAGCCACCTAAATGGAGATGTCAGAGTGTCTAATTAAGTATTTCTCTTAAAGACAGATGCAACAAATCTCACTCTTCTTTCCTTACTTCTGGGCTTCCGTTATATGATGCTCAGCCTAATGGGGAACTTGTTCTTGGTTGAGGCTTCTCAGCACTGCAATGATAAGAGAAAAATAATACCATAGTGGAGGCAGTCTGCTCTGATGGATATCCCCCAAACTCTATGCCATACTTCTCAGTGTGGAGAATGCCTTTCCAATAGGGCCTAAGGCTGTTGGGGCTTCTCAGCCACCACTAAGAAAGACTGAATTAACTTCAGATCTCGGTGATCTACACTCGGAGATGTGTAGCATTTTTATCTGAGCAATGAGAGAGGACAAATTAATTAGGTACAGGATCTTTCAGACACCCAGTTGTTTGCAGAGCTCTAAAAAAAATTGCATTATGTTGGTTGTAAACTCCTTAGATATACTGAGAAACAGTGCTTCAACTGCTAGAGCCCAAAATTCCTCATGCACTTGTCTTTCATGCCAAGAGAGAGCACTTTATGCATATCCCCGGGGTTGCAGTAAAAGCACTATTGTTTTTGTGGAGTGAGATTCATCTTAGCTGACTTTGCTGTCTAAAACCCACCCAGAGCTTGTCCAAATTCCCTTACAACCACTGTAGCTGGAAAACATCAATCACCCCGCTCTCAGCCCTAGTTACTCCCTTGTGGAATGAAAGCAGAAATATTTACTATTGTCTCTGTGGTTTGTTCTGTGGCTTAAGCCAATAAAGTTTGTAAAAGTATACATGACCAATATATTGTTATGATGGTTCATGAGAGAAGTTGGAAAGCTTCAGTTCTTGCCAAGTCATTTATACTTATTTGACGTGGCTAGTGAGACAAATTTTGCCAAAATGCACAAAGGACAACACCCTTGGGTCTGTCAGAGGTGGAGACAATGCATCAAATACCTGCTTGGATAGGGCTAGAGCTCGCTGTCTGTGCAGTTATTTCCTGTGACCATTTGTGGTTATTGCCCAGCCTTGATTTGCTGCCAGCCTGCCAGCTCTCTCCTTTCTCTCAGACTCATTCAATTTTATTTCATCACCTTCCAAAGAAAAGGCTTTGATCATGGTTTGGATACTGAAGAAGAAAGCAGCTACTTCAGTCTCCCCTCTGCCACATTAGCTTCATAATATTCCCCTCACCCATAGCATCTCATCCTATGGTACAATGACTTTGGTAAAAAATCTACACCTGGTTATAATGCACATTTACCTGCAACAGCTCACTGTAGTGAAATAGTTTGTTAATGAGTTGTGTTTGAATATTTGTAGCATTTTGCCTTATAGAATCACAGAATGGTTTGGGGTGGAAGGAACCTTAAAGATCAAATTGTTCCAATGCCCTTGCCGTGGGCAGGGACACCTTCCACTAGACCAGGTTGCTCAAAGCCCCATCCAACCTGGCCTTGAACACTGCCAGGGATGGGGCAGCCACAACTTCTCTCTTGGGCAACCTGTTCCAGTGTCTCACCACCTGCACAGTAAACAATTTCTTCCTAATATCTAATCTAAATCTACAGTTTAAAGCCATTACCCCTCATTCTGTCACTACACTCCCTGATAAATAGTCCCTCCCCATCTTTCCTGTAGGTCCCCTTTAGGTACTGGAAGGCTGCTATAAGGTCTCCCTGGATCCTTCTCTTCTCCAGGCTGAACAACCCCAACTCTCTCAGCCTGTCTTCATGGGAGAGGTGCTCCAGCCCCCTGATCATCTTCGTGGCCCTGCTCTGGACCCGCTTGAGCAGGTCCATGTCCTTCTTAATTTGGGGGCTCCAGATCTGAACACAGTACTCCAGGTGGGGTCTCACAAGAGCGGAGCAGAGGGGCAGAATCCCCTCCCTCAACCTGCTGGTCATGATTCTTTTGATGCAGCCCAGGACACGGTTGGCTTTCTGGGTTGCAAGCGCACATTGCCGGGTCATGTTGAGCTTCTTGTCAACCAACACCCTCAAGTCCTTCTCCTCAGGGCTGCTCTCAATCCACTCATCGCCATCCACTCATCGCCAAGCCTGTATCTGTGCTTGGGATTGCCCCGACCCATGTGCAGGACCTTGCACTTGGCCTCGTTGAACTTCATGAGGTTTCACACAGCCCCACCTCTCAAGCCTGTCCAGGTCCCTCTGGATGGCATCCCTTCCGTCCAGCGTGTCAACCGCACCACACAGCTTGGTGTCATCGGCAAACTTGCTGAGGGTGCGCTCAGTCCTACTGTCCGTGTTGCCAGCAAAGATGTTAAACAGTGCTGGTCCGAATACCGACTCCTGAGGAACGCCACTCGTCACTGCTCTCCACTTGGATATCGAGCCGTTGACCACAAGTCTTTGAGTGCAACCATCCAGCCAATTCCTTAACCACCGAGTAGGTCCATCCATCAAATCCATGTCTTTCCAATTTAGAGACAAGGATGTTGTGTGGGATAGCATCAAACACTTTGCACAAGTCCAGGTAGATGACGTCAGCTGCTCTTCCCTTATCCACCAACGCTGTAACCCCGTTGTAGAAGGCCACCAAATTTGTCAGGCATGATTTGCCCTTAGTGAAGCCATGTTGGCTGTCAGCAGTGACCTCCTTATTTTCCATGTTCCCTAGCATAGTTTCCAGGAGGATCCGCTCCATGATCTTGCGAGGTCTTGATTTTGTTTGGTTTGGTCCCTCAGAAAACCCCAGTTTTGTTTTTAAGGTTTCAGTCAATTGACTTCATTATGAACTGGAAATACAAATAATTGAATATTTTTTATTTGAATTTTTGTTATTGTTATCAATATTTGATTATTTGACATTTGTTTTCACAGGTTTTCAACAGATGGAGACTTTCCAGGGGAGAAAAGGTGGTTGTAGAGAGTTTTGATTCTGTTAGATCCATGTCTTGGGGTGTGCCATCATGCTCCAGCATGAACTGAGGCATTGCTAAATTATGAACGCTATAATCCAGCCCGCAGGGTAAATCAGCTGCATTGCGTCTTTCAAGAGTTACTGCAGTAGCTCAGGCAGCCAAAGATTTCAAAACATGTTCAACATCAGTGGTCCCAGTGAGAAATGAAAATCTTCTTACCAAAAACTTAGATTATACAGAAACTGATTTTTTCTGCATCAAAAATATTTTGATGGAAATTCCCTACTGCTCTCCTGAGAAGGAGACTTATCATGGGGCTGGAAACTGCCAACGGTGTTAACATACCAACGATGTGATTCAAGGCTAGTGTGGATTTCATTGTAGGTTTTCTGATTCTTCACGATGATGCATCCAGATGTGCCAGGGTTGGCAACAGAAGTGGAATGTTATTCTCTGCTGAAGAGCACCATACCATGCCCTGTTACAGCATTTTTACTCCAGTTCCTGAGGCATAGAGTTTTTGTGACATTTTGTGGTTTTCTATTAAAGAGGACTCCTAAATTTTGGTCTAAGTAGTTGATTTAAATTTCACCTTTGTTTTTCTGGACATTTTAACTCCTCCTGCCTCACCTGCCCCAACCTCCTTCAGGCAATCCAGGTTCAGCTCAAAGTCTTGTACAGCCCAGATCGCTCAGAGGCAAAAGCGCTATGATAGTGTATGTAGAAATCTTTTTGTTCCCAGAGGAGGGCACGGACAGATTCCAACACTCACTCTGCTGCCCAAGTTGCTGAGATGCTGCATTTCAGATTTTGTTCAAATTGGGTGTAAGTGCATTTTAGAACACAGAAAAATAGAGGGTTTATAAATCATTACATATCACTGGGGAATATCTGATGGCTTGAGCACTCACAACCTGTGGAATCTGGAAAGAAACACTGAATGAAAAGCTATTTTTATACAGAATGGAAAGACACTGCAGTATACAATAATTCCTTGTGAATCATGTAATTGGCAGTTTGTAAGCAAAATAAAAGGCATGCTATTTTGTTAACAATGTGTAGGAATTAATTTTTACTTTGATAATAGAGCAACCTACTACAAATGTCATGGCAGATTATTTTGCTAGTAGATAAAGGAAACTTCCTTTTCTGCCAGTCAGATTTTTTTGCTTCTGAATGACACAGGAGAGTGCAATGCTTTGATCTGTGCTGCCAGCAAGAATCTCTCCAGTCTCAGTTTACAAGAGATAAGATGAATTTTTGCAATATCAGGGCAAAATGAGGGGCTTTCCCATAGGAGGAGACACCAGGGCTGTCTTTCCTGGTAGGACTGTCTTGTTTTCTTAATGTTTCTTAACTACCAGTACAAAAAGTTCTTGCACCACTTAACAGCAGTATATGTTGATGAATGGGAGAATAGGTTTTGGCATCCTTTACTAGTTCATCAAACCTACCAGTAGATGATGCTTCTAAATACTGGAAAATATCCTTAATGTGTCAACTGTGCAGTGATGAGTGGGAAGACTTTTCTTCCTGATTCCAGGACAAATAGCCTGAAGGAAGAGATTTGACTGTCCGTATCTTAACATGTTAAACATTACTGGTCAGAAAGTTCCCCAGCTCTTTCAAAAATCTGTTTGTGGGAACAAGCATAAGATAGAGCTGCAATATTTCCCAGAATTGATTCCTGACCATTATGAATTGAATCTTCTCTTTGTCAGAAGCTGATAAGCAGCTGGGTTTTCTAGGGTTATCAAAGGGGAGACTAGCATGTGATAGTATTCTGAACCTGCTGCTGTTCCCTAGAAAGCTAGAGGCAAAATTTTTGACTAATTTCAGAAGGAACAGTGGTAGGGTGTCTGCATCAATAATTTTGCTGTTGCCCACCCTGCTCCTATATCCCCAATGTGCTGTTAAAGGTCTTCTAATGATTAATTTCTTAATCAATATGATTTACTTATTAACCAGAAATGTTATGTAGTAAAATTTTACCGCAGGTGGCTGAGTTATTAGTGCCATTATCATTAAGTTATACGATTCCATGCATCCACGGAGCTGTGTTCTTGCTGGAGCAAACACTGGGGAATACCCTGACCCATCCTAAGGGCTCCCTGAAGTAAGCTAAGCTGGCAATAACAGTCTCCTCCTTATCTAGCTGAATTTTTCATGACAAGACAGTAAAGCAAAGAAATGTCTTCATAAATGCCTTTCACAGATAGTAGGTACAAATTTTCTTCTCATTCTCTTAATTCAGTATTGTGATTGATAAAGAACAAGTGCATTTGTGTTTATAAAAAGACTCCTTTTCTTCAGCACGTCTTTGATTTGTGGTAGGTTCGAATCCCATCAGCGATTCTTGTCCTTTCACTGCTGTGTGAGAGGTGACCTCCTTTGGCCAACGCTGTTGAAATGCACCAAGTGTTCTTTGGATGCGCTGCGTGGATGGAAGTCCTCAGGGCCTCACTTCTTTCTCTGAGATGTTGCAGAGTTCAGGTGGGAGATTCCTACTTAGCTGATTAGGTGTGTTTAGGTGCTTAATGAGTGCTGCAGTTAACACCAGGCTGCCAGTAGATTTTTATGTGCTGACAAGTTTAGGGGGCCCTGGGCAGCCATCAGTCTGAGTAGTGCTTTTGGATTTAGGCAGTAAATTCCACCTAACTCTTGGAAACCAATGTAGATAGTCTGAATACCATTCAGTGTTCCCAATTCTTACCTGGATGCCAAGCAGCCTGCCATTGAGCTGTTACAGCAAAATAAAAGCAGTATAATGGTTGGGGATCCAGGGCCATTGCTGTGGCTAATCCCATTGCACATTGCTTAGGAACCGTCTCACTGAAGTCTCACTCTGGACCTGCTGGCCTTGTTCTGGGCAGCCTGAGGCTTTAAAAGTCGCAGCAGGTGGTTGTGTGGCCTCCTTGAGGTGGGCTGGATGGTTCAGGTCCTCCTCTGCTGCCAGGCAGAGGGGACTGGATCTTGTCTGGCAGACATTGTACAGTGAGATTATAACCCTATTTGCACACTGCATGTCATGGAGAATTTACTTTGGTTCTTTCTTGTTAGCTTCTTTTATCTAAAATAAGAGTAATTCAGGGTGGAAATGTATTTCCACAGACTACAGAACAATACAGAATAGATCTGTCCAATAGTGATGCACATAGAATTAGTAGTGCTCTGATACAGATTAAGTAGGTGCTTCCACAGCTCCTTGCAAAAAATAACTACAAAATTTAAATTTTGAATTGCAAAACAAGAAACTGAACCTCATGGTACATTGCTGTAAGAAAAAAACACTAAAACAAATGGAAGCCATAGCTTCAGTGTAAGTGACTCTAAGAATCACAGGATCATAGAATAATTTAGGGTGGTTTGGTTTCACCTCCGCCCTCAGAATAGGTCCTTACAGAGCAGGTAGCTCAGTCAAGTCCAGTCTTATTTGTGTCCCAGTTCCAGGGTTTGACCACCGTTGTGGGAAAAAAAATTCCATATATCTAACTGGAGATTCCCATGATGCAACTCGTGTCCATCGGCTTTTGTCATATCATTGTGCATCTCTTAGAAGAGTCAGTCTCCATCTTCTCTATGCTCTTCTATTAGGTAGCTGGAGATAGCAGTAAGATCTGTAAGAACAGGAATTACTTCTGCTTGCTAAATTGAAAAATATTGGACTTTGCTGCCCTCAAGGCATTTTTCCTTACAGCTTTAGTGATATTGAAGAGTAACGTTGGACAGAAGCTTTCTGCTTTCTGAGGAACCTTTTATTTCTGAACAGAAATCCTATTTAAGGAAACGTCCTTGTACAAGGGGTTGACAGGCAATCCTGCTTATCGTCACCTGCTTTTCACTTCTCATCCACAAACTGAAGGTCGAGAACTGTAGTTGTCATTCTGAGCTTATGAGAAGCTGATAGGAGCAGGAGATGGCTTTACCGCCCACACGTGAGAAGCATTGCAGAGCTGCCTGGGTGAAATCTCTGCCACAGGAAAGTTAAAAGGAGACTTCTGCCCCTACAGGTCTTGTGGAAGAATGGGAAACAGATAGCTGTGTCTTGTAGGATCTCATCCACGGTACTGGTGGGAGACCCATACCACGCATGCCTGGAAACAGAGCTCTGGACTTGCAGATGACACAAAAAAAGTAAAGAAACCTGTTACAGTGCTACAAGTGACAGCCCTTCATTGACCCCTGCACCGGGACTGCACACTGCTATTCCTTTGGTGAGCCCTCCTCATCTCTGATAACTCTTCCCTCTCGGTACCTCTGTCCCAGCCAGATGTCAGCAGCCCTTAGTGCTTCTGATGCAACTGTTACGTTATGCTCTTAAACAGAACTTTTTTGCACTAAAAAAAAAAATTAAAAAAAATTTGGGAGATTCTGACAGATATGAAGGAGCGGATTAAAACTAGATGCCAGTTATACATTGACCAGCAGATCTTGGGGGAACCTTTGAAACAGCGAGCATGGGCCCTGTAAGAGGACAAACACTAACTTACAGGATTTAATTTCAGAGAAGTAAAAACTTATGGCCTGCCAGATAGAAAAACCCCTTTTAACCTCTCCCTTTGCTGGCACCTAAAGGGAAGCAAGGCTTGCTGTAGATTAGGTGCCTCCTTCACTTCAATTCTCCTTGGCACTAGATGCAAACTCTTTGGTTGCATTAGTGCAAACCTCTTACAAGTGTGTTTATAGTTGAACATGTGCCTAAGCAATTTGCTGAGTTATGCTTTAGTTAGGTGCATGAGGTCTCATTTCCTCAGTACAGGAAAGATGTGGGCCTGTTGGAGCGAGTCCAGAGGAGGGCCATGAGGATGATCAGAGGGATGGATGGAACGCCTCTCCTACAAGGAAAGGCTGAGAGAGTTGGGGTTGTTCAGCCTGGAGAAGAAAAGGCTCGAGGAGACCTTATTGCGACCTTTCAGTACTTAAAGGGGGCTTGTGAGAAAGATGGGGACAGACTTTTTAGTAGGGCCTGTTGCAGTAGGACAAGGGGTAATGGTTTTAAACTAGAAGAGGGTAGATTTAGACTAGATATAAGGAAGAAATTTTTTACAATGAGGGTCATTAAACAGTGGAACAAGTTGCCCAGAGAGGTGGTCGATGCCCCATCCCTGAAAACATTCGAGGTCAGGCTGGACGGAGCTCTGAGCAACCTGATCTGGTTGAAGATGTCCCTGCTCTTTACAGGGGGGTTGGACTAGATGACCTTTAAAGGTCCCTTCCAACCCAACCTATCCTATGATCCAACCTCCCCTCCCTTCCCAGAGGGGAACTATAGGATACACTGGGGAACAGAGGGCTTTTTTGGCCCTTGTGCTTCTCTGGAGCTACTGATTTCTCCTGAGTGGGGCTGCCACTGTATGTGCAAAGTTACTGAAGTGACTTCTTTGGTCTTCAGTTTAGGAGCAGCATAGCTCAATTTGCACAGCATTAGATCTGAAGCCAGGTTTGCTTTGGATGAGGCAAGCTTTGTTCTTCTTGCTTATGTTGTACAGCATATACTCAAAACTCCTAAAAAGTGACTTCATTCATATCACTGAACAAAGATATCGGGGTAGGGATAACAATTCTTTTTAAGTAGGGTCCAGTCTCATTGGTCTCTAATCCCCTCATTGGTTTTATCTATGTTGTTAAGTATGACCAATGAGATTAAAAAATGGCATATGGATTCTGAGCAGGTAAAAGAAGTGTTCCAGACATATCACCTTTATTGCTGAGTCTTTATAATTACACTGGAGATAAACCAGGAGTAACTCCGTGGCAGCTAGTGGAATCAGAACTAGGTAAATGTGCTAGATGAGCCTGGTGGATACAGTCTGAGTGTATTATTGTTCATGTCACTCTCAGAAACTCTCCTTTTTTTCCCGGTTGCTCAGTAGGTAGCTTTTTCTTGTCCTAGTAAAAAGAGATTTCACTAAATCTTACACATTTTTCATTCTTAGTCTTCCTCTGAAGGAGTGTTGCAATAGTGCCCTATTTTCACACAGGAAGATAAGAAAATGATCAGCAAGACTCAGAGTTCAAGCAAACTTCAACATTCCCCTAGTCCATCCTCCAGGAATAGAATTCTTCTCTGATGCATTTTCTGTGACTTTATCCAGTCCACTTTTTAAAAAAATCAAGCAATTGATCTACAACATTAATCTGGAAACTGATTCACAGTCCAAAGAAACTCACTATCCAGTTGATTGTTCCTCCTGTTGCTTCCCCACTATCACCAATTTCCCTGCTTCATAGGAGCACAGCAGCATGGGTTTAATCAGCGATGGACTGGTAGGAAGTACTTTATGATGAGCAGGTTCCCTACGAAACCTATAGGATTGATGAGTGTCAGGGAGAAATGCACAGGTGCAGAACTGAGGTTAACATGTCAGCAGAATTCACCAGTTATTTTTGCCTGGGTATATTACATTGCGACTGAATTTATGCAGTGCGGAGAGGTAGTGCTGCAACATGCAGGCAAAGAAAGCAACAGTAATTCAGCCAGTTTTCATGTCTTTTCCCTTTGAGTGAGAGAGAACACCCCCACAGGCAGTGCATTAACATTATCATTTCTATAACAGCGGTGTCTCCCAGCCCCAGTAGAGATCATGGCCGCATCTGCTCGGAGCTATGGAAACATGTACTTGAGGTCTATCTCTATTTCACAGTGTTTGTGCACTTATAAGAAAACCAAAGATATGAGGAAGTTAAGTATTGTTGTCATCATTTCACGGGGGGTGGGGCACAGTGAGGTGGAGGAAACAAAGCACAGAAAATGTTAACAAGTGTCCTAAAACCCCGTAAAGTCCATCTTGGAACCAAAATACAACCAGACTGATGGCCATACATTGCTAGGTAGTGATGAACAGCAGAGGTCAAGGGGAGATGGGTGAGTCATTAATAGCCTCAAAAATAAGATCAATGACATGGCATTAAATGTACAAAGTTTTACCTATGAGAGAAAGGCTTTAAAAATCAGAAAGTGCAGTATGAAATGGTAGAAATCACATTAAATGTCACATTGCCTTACTTGTGGCATTTTGAGTCAAAATGAAAGCTGTTTTTTTTAGCTTTCACAAGCATAATCAACTAGATGTTGAAATGAGAGGTACAAATATTGAAAGGACTTCTATAAAGGATCAGTATCTCTTGAATGTGGAGCGGAATTGCCAGTTAAATTTACCAGATAAACCAGTTTACAGAACCGCCCCATTTTCCAGTTATGGCTGTTTGTTCATCTCCTGGCTTACCTTCTACTAATGAGGTAGCAATCAATAGAAATTACAGCACCTGCTGACATGGCTGATTAATATTGGAAAATAGTTGTAACCTTTCTAGCGAATACTTCTGGCAGTGTAAAACACAAGCATCGATTGCCACTGATTATACCCGTGTACCCGAGCAGTAGTGCTGCAAGTACTTTTCAGTACCTGAAAAGGCAAATTATATCATATAGGCGCTAAGCAATATTAATAGACCAGCAGTGAGGCTGTCACTGCTATCTCAGAATATTGTGGGATAAAAAATCTTAACCTAGTCCTTCTCCCATGGCTGTAAATGGCTTCTGGGATAGCAAGGAGCTATCGTCATGCCTTGTCATCCCTGTGTCTGTGATGGTTAAGGGGTCCATCTAATTCTCAGAGAGACAGTGGCAGTTTGTGGGCACTTCCCAGCCTGGGCCAGCAGAACTGGAGCCCAGGTATGACCAGGTAACTCCTGCTCCACTGCTAACGGCAGGTCTGTCTCTGCAGTGCTTTGGACTAATGGAAACGGAATTGATTCCTAATGACAGGAAGGTAGCATTTTTGGAGGGACTCTGTCCCTCTTCTTTATCCTGTTTCCTTGTCCCGTGCCCCATCACTGCAGCCTGCAGCACACCACACATGCTGGACGTGCTTCTCCAGAATGTTTGTTTCCAAACCTGCGTAAATATGTGGCCTTATGGGCTGTCTCCAACATGCTCTGAGTGTGAAAAAGGCCTTGGCCACCCAGTCGTTTACCCTCAAGGGCACCCTGGGAGGAGCTACTGGGAGGCTGCAGAAACCTCTGCATTGCTCACCCTGCTCCCCAGCCAGCAGGAACGGCAACATCCATTGCTCGCCCAAGGCTGGAAGCCATTGGACTTGCATACATAATGTACTCTTGGCTTCCCTTAATGCAATGCAGCAGTTGAAAATGAACACGAGAGCCAAAGAGTACAATTGGCATAAGCTGGTGTGTCTCTGGCCATCCAACTAGTTAAGCAGAGGAAGTGACCCACATCATTTGTCAATCTAAATGTGCATGGCTCTCATGAAGTTTTCCATAAGGGCATTTGCAGATGAAGAAAAAAGTCTCAGCAGCTCTTAAGTGGCAGGGCTATATTACACCCTCCCACCTTTTTTTCTATTTTTCCCCTTTGCGTATTTTCTCTGGGGAAAAATATATTTTGAAGAGAAAGCAGCAGGAAATTTCCAGCTGACTCAGCTCTAGAGAAATTCCCTCAAGATCTCATTTCTTTTTGTTCTGCTCTGCATCCCAAAGTATACAGACTGTGTGTTTGCTCAGTGTCTGTGTCTCTGCAAGTTCACTGTTATGAGTCTTAATCTGTTTAATAATTAATCTCCAATTGCAACGACTATTTGGCTGTTCAGATCAGATTTTTACTTTCTAAAGCCACTCCACATATTTGGTGAGGTGATCCCTTCTGCTCATACTGATCAGAAGAGTTTACCATTGACTAGATCAGCTTGCATATGCTTTTGCTCAGATTTGTTGATATTTCAAGGGCAGAATATTTCAAGGGCAGAATTTTCTCATCTTTTTGGATGGTGCTGAGATGAAAACAAAAAATGTTACATCTGGTGAGAGTTAATTATATTTCAAATCTGTTGCAATTGAGTTGGCTTGGCCTATAAATACCAAATAGAACGTGCTCAGTGTTTGAAGACTGAGACTGTGCTTCTATGGAAGTTAGTTGGTTTTATAAGTTAATGGCTCCATGGAGGGATAGCAAATAAGCTTTTGACAGCCAGAAACTCTCTGCTGTGCACTGGATAAAAACCTGGATAGAACTGGAACCAAACACAACTTAGGTTTAGATCCATTCAAGGGCATAGTACTGCGACATGTGGTCTTGCACACAGAGCAAGGGAAGGTAAGAAGTCACTGTGTCTCCTTATTCAGCATTACCTCACACAACTGAGAAGTTTAAGCTCAGGCTTCCTTCTGAATAAGCCCTGAAATAATTTTGGTTTTGCTTTTGTCTATATCACATATCAATTTATCATCATCTCTCAAGCATGAATTTCCTGTTACAGGAAGGATAGTTTTACCATTCGCACGTTCCAGATGGGCAACCTGAGACATGGAAAGAAGCCAGAATGGAATCAAGACTTTCTGAGTTTCAGTCCATCGTCTGCCTAGGAAGAGCAAAGGTTTAGCTGTCCTTTGAGCCTTCAGCAGCACAGAGAGGAGGCAGGCGAGTCAGGCAGCAGGCTTTTTCAATAGCAAGAGAACTCCATGGTGGAAACAACATTAGTTCACTGGTGTCCAGAGGCAAGAGACAAGAAGTGGTTGCCAAAACAGGCGAGAAAGAGATAAGACATCATTCTCTGGGGGTCAGGTAAAAAGAAAAAAGAAAGAAAAAGAAAAAGGGCAACAACCTGAATATTTTATATTATTTTTCAATGTCCTGTATATTATTTTTCAATACAGGAAGTATTCTCTTAACTAACTTCAAAATTAATTTAATAAGCCTAGGAAATCATGCGCTTTCTGATCATGCTGCTCAGCAGTATACTAATAACTTATCTTGACACATTCTTGGCCACAGTCATGGGTTATGGTCACCAATACAGGATCTTTTCCATCCTCGGGCTGCTCATTAGTGCCATGATTTTTGTGATGAAACAGTGTTAATAGGTAAATGCACAGCCAGGGTTGGGCAGGCCAGACCAGTGCTCACCTCCTCCTTGACCTCAGGCATCTCTGTTGATTTAATAATTAAACGTGGTGTGGTCATTGGATGGTCTATCTGTAGATCAAGTCTGCATACAGAGAGGTCAATCACAAGATGCCCATGGGTTTTTAATGCCCAGGACCTGTGTGAATTAAGAAATAGCAATTGCAATGGCTGAGACAATTTGTATGTGAATGTCTTCATGACGCGAAGATATTTCCAAAGCAGTGGTACTCATAAAGACCCATAAAGCCCTTCCTCAATCCTGTTTATTTTCCTGAATGCCTATGTTTTGCATTTTGCATCATCCCTACCAAGGTGGTACCTGCTGTATTTCCTGCAGGACATAATTACATCCTTGCTGCAAAGATGGGTTGAAGCAGCAGTTGGACTGCAAAGACAACTAGTCCTTGAGATGCTACAAGCTGTTGAGGTCACTGGGAAAGGAAGCTATGGAACACATGGTCTTGATCTTGTGAAAACACCCAGTAAGAGACACCCTGTCACATGAAGAACCCCACTAGGAAAATGAGTCAGGGGATATCTGTTGGCTCGCACGAATGTAAGGATCTGAAGTTACAAGAGCACCCGTATCAGTATAAAAGCTGCAGGAAAATGTCTTTCAGGATCAGGTTATAGATGTATATTGTGACCTATTTAATTTTTAATTATTTTTCTCCCTATGGAGGTATTAGGTTTTTAGAGAATTTAAAAAGCAGGCAGCCTTTGCAAGTATAATGTCATTCAATGAGATTTGCCAGGTTACAAGGAGTATTGAAAATTCATGCAAACACAAACCAAGAAGATTCTTTGTATAAGTTGACTTGTGATTGCTCTCTATTTACGTATAGGTATCATGTGGTATTTTGTAGGTCCTTGTACTTTCTTGAGTGCAATAGTGGATTAGGTGCTTTTGGTGAGATCCACAAAGTTCTGGGCAGATGTTTTGTTTCTAAAAAAAAATTGGTTTGGGTTTATGGCTTGGCCCCAGGGAAGGGGATGAGGCATAAATGTTGGGTGCTCAAGCTCACTGGGGTATCTAAATCTAGCGAGAGATCTCCTCATCACCTGTAGGTATCTGAAGAGCATATGAAGTCTGCCCCAGCTTCTTCCCATGGGGAGAACCATTTCAGAGAGCTCATTCATGTCAAAAATAGCCATGTAGAAAATGGAGGAGCTGAGAGAGGCAACTGCTTAAGCTGACACTGTTGCTGAAAGAAGTGAAAATGGAAGGACAGTCCCAGGAGTTTGGTGATCTTCACTGTTAGGTGTGAGTTTCGGGGAGACACAGAGCACAACTAGTATTTCTTAGGAATAATCTGTTCTGTAGTTAACAGAATCAAGCTGTTACTAGTAATAGCAGATCGTTAATTCACGCAACGTAGTCCCCCATGTAGTTAACAGACACCCTCACTCATATTTACATGGTTGCAGCAGCGTTTTGGAGACCAAGCCCAGCTGTGTACTCAGAAGTGCAGGGTCAAAGTCAGAAGCGCAGGGTCAAACTGACGCACATGGCTGCTTGGCAGGTATCTGGAAAATCCCTCCGAGGAGACTCTGTTTTATCAGGGGTGTGTATATTCCTGTGTATAGCAGCCATCACACGCCTGGATGAGGTCTGAACCGTGCAACCCCTCGTTGCTGCTGGTGGGTGCTACTGCAATTTCAGCAGAGTCCTGCTCGCTGAGTTTATCAGTTCTTCTGGACTACACAGGACTGCCAGTGTCCAGAGAAAATAAGTCCTTGGGAGACTCTCAGGCATTACCTTCTCAGGACATACCTTCCCACTCTTCTTGTTTTCTGGTGATGGCGTCACCTGACCAGTGTTCTGTGAATTTTCATTAAGACTGGATGTTTTAAAGAGCAAGCAAGAGAGAAACATCAACAAAATTACCTTGAATCACTACCAGCCAGGACCAGTCCACGAAGGAGGACTGGAAAGGTCCTTTCCTTCTGCCTGCTGGGCTTAGATATCACATATTGGACTGGAGCATTTTTTGACTAATAAGTAGAAATGGTATTGCCTTTAAAATAATGAGTTCTTAAAAAAAATAAAATCAATTTCATGAGTTTTTAGCCAGCAGCTAGAATTCTAACCACTTTAATCTTAAGTTTCACGGGTGAACTTAAATGAACTTGAAATCTGCCCACAGCTCTGGCACTAATGTGTCACTGATGGGGAGCAGTAGCTGACAAAAGAGATAACCTGAATGCACTCAGGACCATGTTTCCTCAGCTAAAAATATGATTGACACTTTTTATTATTAGTTGAAAAACTCAACAACTTAAAAATGTGTGATAGGTAAACAGCAGTTTTTTACTGCATTCCCAAGCTGAAAAAGCAGCTTGCTAGGCAATTTTTGGCAGAAAACGACATAAACTCACTATTACACTTGCAAGCCAAGTGAGAAACAGTAAAAGTGTACTGTTGGAAGAAAACCACATGTAGACTAAGCTTCACTTGGTGTCTGATGAAAAATGGCATTTTATGTGTCAACAGATCTTTATTTTGCTAGATTTTAATGCCTGTCACCCTCAATTTCTTTTTTTTCAAAACATCTTGCTGACATTTTTTGAGACTTTTTTCAAGCCTGTGAAATCCCATCAGCATCTCTCACACTCTCATAGTCTACAGGGCTTGGCTGACAGTATTGCTATAATGTTGTCTTTTACATTCTTCTACCAGCCTTTATGTCTGGAAAATGCTGATGTCAAAATTTATGGTATTGTCCCTTGATGACCTCAGATGACAAATTTGAAATAAGATTTTTAGTAGGTCTTCTCAATTTTTTCTTATTCATTATGACTATAATACAAGAGTAAGAAAAAGGAGCCAAGAAAACATGCCTGGATTCAGTGTGGGAAGGCAGATTTGCTTGTGTTAGAGGTATTGTGCAAATGTGAACCATTTTGCAGTATAGTCTTTAAGTTATGGGATTTTAAGTCAGAGAGGGGGAATCCCACGGGTTTGTTGAGTCTTTGCTGAGTAGGGAGAAACCTCTCTCGTATGCAAGAAGGACTGCTTACGGCTAAATTCAGAGGCAATGATGGGTATGGGGGTGTGCGCTGGGTTCCCATCCCCAACAAAGGGAATTTGGATTAAGGGAAACACTCTTGAGATGAGAAGTTGTTGGGCCAGAGTCCTCCACAGAGCCACTCTGCCGTGGCTACCTGGGGCTGTGCCGTGGGACCGGGCAGAGATTGGGCCTGGGGCATTTGCTTTGACTGCGTACAAAAAATTATGTCCCTCGATTTAGCTGTCTGTGATTAATGCTTAGTGCTTAGACCATTGTAAATGACTGAAGTGTTAGAAATGAATATTTCAAATACAGGTTGCCATCTATTGCAAAGCTCCTTTATCGGTTTTGGAAGAAACCTTTTAGCTGATGAATGCTTTAGGCTGGTTATGCAAATAATGCATGTTAAATAGCAGGATTAGTAAGAGGCCAGAGTCCCAGCTGGGGAGATACAGAGGCAAACCAATGAGATTTGGCTGCTCTAAGCATCTCCAAGTGGGTCAGATCATGGTATCTGTAGCATGATATTAGGCATATTGCTTGTTGGATGAGGTTTGTGGGAAGGTCTGTTGGATTCCTGGATGGAAAAAAATGGGAAAGTGAAGGCTCATAGGTCTGAAACCGTTTTGGAGCTGTTTACTAGACAGTGAGGCGTTCATGTGTGGTGTCCTCTGAAGGTTTTGAAGGCATTGGGTTAACAGCATATCGTAGATGAAGAGTGTCAGTCCTCTCAGCCCACCAAGTTTTGGTGAGTATTTTCCTAGGGGTTATAATTTGAATGGACCCAGTTCTGGGGGGCATCATTCTCCACTGCCATCTCTTCCTCTTTTGACGATGCTGGTTTCTATGAAATTAATTTCCAGTCCTATCTTACAGATGTTGTTTGACTGTTAATCTCCCCTTAACCTGAATGCTATTTTCTGTGTCGTAATTAATTCAGCTTGTCTTACAATGTCCCTGGGCCATCACCATGGATGGTTGGTTTCTATCAGTGCCTCTTTTTCATCACTTAAATCTGATTTTCCTACAACTTGAAACATATCCAAACATTTTTGCCTAAGCTATCTTCTCTTCCTTCATTTCTAGCTCTGCAGCACACTGTTTTCTGGTATAAACACAGATTCTTTGAAAATACACAATTAAAATGACTCTTTCATGGGCATTAATTAGTAGAAAAAAACATTCAATAGGTGTTTGAGAAGGAGAAAGGTTTTGGGATGCTTGCTCAGATATACTTACTTCCAAATACAAATTACCATTTAGACTGTCAAAGTCTCTAGTCCCTGCTCTATAACACATTTGTCATTTATCTCCTATTTTCACTGTTGGATGGGAATTGATCTGTCTAAGTGTATGATATGGTCTCTTACTAGTGTCTCACAAATCTCTTTCTCTGACAAGTGAGTGCCCATATCACATAATAAACATCCTATTACACTGTGGAAACTTCTCAGGGGTCTAGGCAAAACTGGTCACACTGTCTGGAACAAACATTTTTTTTTTTCCCATTAGATGCCGGGTTTATCTAAGCCAATCTTAGCTGGACCAAAAGCCAGATATTTTAAAAGTTGTTTTTATGCTAAAAAAAAGGATCCTCCAGCTAATATGGGTTTGCTGTGGTCTGTCAGTCTGAAATGATGTATTCTGAGTTCTGAATGTCAAAACATGTGACATTTTTGAACTGACATTTTGGGGACATTATTTATTCATGAAAAGTTCAAGTACATTCAACTTTCCATCTCTTTTTGGCATGCAGCCAAATCCCTGAAATTTCAAACTGGGCAGAAAGTCTTTATTTTTGTTGTTGTTATTGTTGTGATTGTTATTATTATCATCATCACCACCACCATCCTCCTCCTCCTCCTCCTCCTCCTATCTAATTCTGGCTCTGTTATTTAGTTCTGACACATGTCCCAGGACCAGCAGGATCAGTAGCCAGAAAAGACCCAATGCTGTAAGTGACTGGGAAGGTGTGGATTTAGGATAACTCTCACTGGAGCCTCGATGCTGCCATTGAGTCAGCTTTTCATGGCCACACCAACCCCTTAACTTTTTGTATTGCTTTTTCCCTTTTGCTCTCACCCCCACTGATCAGGACAGCTTTAGGGCAGCAAGTTGTTTAATACAACAGTGACCCACAGTGCTGCTGTGACCTGTAAACCTATGGAAATAGCATGAAGTGCTAAGAAGAAGGTGTTCGTGAAGAAGGTAGGTCTCGACACAGTTGGAAAGAGCAGAGGTGCTTGGCACATTGTCTCGGCCAAATTCCAGCATGGCTGTAATTTAATGCATTAATGTAGTGCCTGTAAAGCTTTACTCATGTGGAATGGAGGCTGAATTATTTTAAAAGAACTTGCAGCCATCCAGCTCAAGAGTGCTAGGATAGGGCAAAACCAGGCAAGATGTGACAGCCCTTTTTCTCTTCTCCTTTCCTCCAGTTTCCATAACATTGCCTGGTGTCTGGATTCATGGGACACGTCTGGATTCACGGGCTATTCAGCATGCATGGAACTCGATGCTGTGCAGCGATCCCCTATCATCCCTCCATTCCTGGTGGCGAATGGTGCTGTCGCCGTGGTCGGGTCACTGCTTCTGGGGACAGCACACATCGCTTGCAAGTGCTGTGAACTCTGTGTCCAGCAGCATCCGAGAGCAAGTCAAGCCAGAGACTAGCAGACCCGTTGCGTAGAGAAGCCCACGAGCCAGGCACGAGCATCGCAGCTGCTGTTCAGAGGGAGCCTGGGTGCAGTAGATTCATAAGGGAGGCTTTGTAGCCTCTCTTACTCCTACCTGGTGGGGATTTTTGGTTGCCATGCCTGCCCATCTCAGTTAATTAGTCAGCTCCACCCTGGGGTGTAAGCAAAATACAGAGGAATATTTCTTCCTTTTTGAAAGAGGCTGGAGAAGAAGAGTGGCCAACGCACCTTAATTTATTTTTTATTCTTCAGTTCTCAATGCTTT
This sequence comes from Buteo buteo, assembly GCF_964188355.1. Classification (NCBI taxonomy): domain Eukaryota; kingdom Metazoa; phylum Chordata; class Aves; order Accipitriformes; family Accipitridae; genus Buteo; species Buteo buteo. Next base: position 22,326,053 of record NC_134188.1, read on the forward strand.
TCTTTGCTTTATTTTTCTTGAGGCAAAAGGAAATACTGTCCTGAGAGACTAATGCTCCCCGTGAGCAGTTCTAGCTCTTGATACGGCTTTGGACAATATCCTCAGGGTCTGCGACTGTTGGCTTCACAGCCCCCTTCCTCCCTCTTCGAGCATGGCCAAGCCCTTCCTCTGCCACCAGCTTCTTCTATTTGCCTCATCTCCATGTTCTCTCTTTATACCTTTTACCCCTGCTCAAAGGCATTTATTATGGCCTTTGCAATGAAATGTCACTCTCCTGTCATTTTTTTTGTTCCCTGCCTGCACTTCTTGCACCTCCGGCTAAAAATTAGCAATAAAGGTGCTGTGGTTTAAATGATTTCTTGTGTAAACTGTCCTAGCACAACAGAGATCCTGCAGATAGTGGGATAGTGTGTGGTAGCATTATTACTTCCTCTCACTGTGGGCACATATCATACAGAGATTAATTCCCTAATCATACACCAAACGGGCAGCAGGCGTCACTGAGGGCAAATATAAATCTTTGGCTATGTTTCTATGGGAAGCCTGGGAAGACTTAGCTCTAGCTGCTATCAAGAGAATGAATTCCTAAACAACCTGTACCTCCAGCACTCCAATGACTCTGCTCCAGCCAAGGTGGCAAATTCTCCGTGAGACAAGCACTGCCTGTGTGTGTATGCTCCCCTTTCCTCCCCAAAGCTTTCAAGCCAGGCTGTGCCATCCAGCGGGACACTAGCTTCATCGCATTGAATCTCAAGACAGCTATATAGAAAATCTATAGTATGCATTCCTTGCTCTGGGCTGGGTTGTGATGGGTACATACTGCCTGGGTACCTACATGAGGGACCTTGAAGAGCTGCCCTGTAAAAGTTTACCCTGTGAGAGTGTGGGCATCCAAATGTTGGAGAGTTTCTGGGCTCTGCACTGGAGTTTTTTAGGTGGGAATGTGGTGCTCACAGTCCAGGGAGGGACATATGGCACTGCTGCCCTCAGTGTTTGCACCTGAACGTGTGCTGCAGTGGCTCCTCTGATGCTGAGACACTTGGGATGCTCAGGTCAGCGATTTGTGTCCCTGGATGCTCTGTATGTGCATGTGTGTGTGTGCACACGTGGGGAAGAACAAGCCCACAGCTATTCTGCAGAGCCGGTGGAGATGGCTTGAAGTGATGGGTTGGGACACCAGCATGGATGGGCCCTTCAGAAAGCGTTTGTGAGCAGTGAGGCTGTGCCTTGGCTACGCGGGTCGCTCTCAGGCACACGCCGTGGTGCCTCGATTCCTGCTTGAGGGAAGGCAGTTGCTATATTTAGGGCAGAGATTTGTGGTCACTGGGGATTTGTCTCCATGAGCAAAGGCTCCACTAACAACTGGCTTCTTCCACAGGACTATGAATTACCACGTGCCCAGTCCCTAGTGTTTTACTTTGGGTTCTTTAACTTGAAATTGGAATTCCCATTGGAATTGGAATTTGCCCTATCTAACATTATGCTCAGAGGCTCTTTAGCCTCCGTCTGTAACTCTGCTGGTTAATGGAGTGCAGCAGGCACTGAATAATGCGAGACCTTCCCCCTCCCATAGCATTATGTACCTGCTATAGTTGATGAGATTACCACTCCCTCCGCACCCCAAATCCACCCAGCTGAATCAGGCACTAGCCACTTACCTCACCTCCATACACTGCACCCATTCCCCAAATCCTGTCCCACCGTGGATGAAGCTCAGGCAAACACCTAAGCTCAGTTAGTTGGAAATGCGCCTTCTGCCAATTGCCTTGGAGTTGGGGATCTGCAGGGCTTTTGCCTGTTTAGAAGACACAGCCTCAGAACAGTATGTTCCTTCTCATTTGGTATCTCTAAAATAGGACGATGTGGTGTCTATTGAAAAAAGAGGCTCTGGATACGCTGCCTGTGAGATTATATTGTAAGCTGATAAGCATACTTACCTACAGCAAATGCCAGCCCTATTAAGAAGCATTATATACAGATGAGGGATTAAAAGCTTAGAAAATATTTGTCTAATATTTTACTGAGGGTGTATTGCCATTACTCAGCAACTGACTCCCAGCAAAGCACATCCAGGCAGGAAGAATATGGCCAATAAATACACCACCAGAGGAGGAAAAAGGGTGCTTGGGTGACTCCTGCATCCCGCAAAACCTGTCCAAACCCCCTATGTGCACAGGCAATGACAGGAGGGTAAGACAAGAATTTGCCCTCAGACCCTTTAGATTCGTTCTGTGAGTCACCAGGTCGACAGCGTTCGAAACACTTTCTGTTAAAAAAGAGAAAGAAAGGGGTGTTTGACATAGGTTTGACACTCTAGTACTTAAACAGGCTGATTGTGACAATTTAGCCCCGTGCTTTGAGTTTAAAGATGATGAACAGCCCCTTGACCAGCTCTTACTGCAGATGGGACAGTGGCAACACCTTTTCTTGGGAAAAAGGGAGCAGGTGGCAATAAGACCTTAAAGAAAATGTTTCCTTGGAGCCTGGCATGATTGTTGTTCAGACTAGCCTGCTGGGGCAGGTAGCTCAGGCAGAGGTCGGACAGGGTTTGGTGGTGATACTGGTGAGTGTCTGCTGCAGACTGGGACTTCATGTGAGCTGTCGTTAGAGGTGGGTTTAACTCCAGGTTCCCAGCACCTTTGTACTTCTCTGAAATGTTTAAAGCCCATCCCAGAGTTTTGCAGCTTAAAGACATCTGCAAATTGCAATTTATAGCTGATGCCCTATTGCATTTCTAGACTCTACTGCAAGGCAAAGTCTTTGGCGGTGTCAGGCAGTCACTGTGTGGAAGGAAAGCCATGAGGGGCTTAGGTGAAAGCTCTTTATCCATACATACCAGAGCAAGCCTTCAAATTCAGGCTAGTTGTTTAGCCTGAGACATTAATTAATCAGTTGGTGTAGTGTAGGGGCCAGCTGTGTATTGCTTTTCTACTGATGTTGTAACAGCCCTGTTACTATTACACTAATAATATATTAGTCCTAATTCACTTTCCCTGGTTGCCACCACCTGCTTCTGCTTAGATCAAGGGCTAATGAGCAGTTGACAGTAGTTAATGAGCTTCTGCAGCAAGCATTTCAATTTCTTCACTGTCTAAAATTACTTCTCTCTTCTGGGTACCATGCTTTGCCTCCCCAGGATATTTGGCACCGTTATTAGCTCCCCAGTGCGTCAGGGAGGCGGCATCTCCATCAGCAAGAGACTGCAGCGGTGGGTGCTATCCAGAACAGCCCTCCTCCACTGAACAGGGGAGCTGTGCTTTTGTCCACAGCTTTCCAAACTGGTCTGTAGACAAGTTCAGCTGTGGTTGTTTTACTGGTGACATGTCCAGCCAACCAACCCAAGCAGCCCCTTCTTCTGCGGCTGTGGTGTCGCCTTCCTTACAGCAATGGGCTTTGTAATGGTGCCGGTGGTGAGTCCCGCTCTGGTAGGGCTATTACGGTAACTATTCCCGCGTTGTCCAAGATTTTTGATAATAAAAATTGCTGTATGAATTGCTGATGGGGAAGAGGATCTGATATGTGCCCAGAGATTTAGGAGCTCAGTCACTATTTTCCTGCTTTCCCACAGGTGACATAGGGACCCAGGTGTCATTGCCTTGCTGTGTGCCAGCTGTGAAGTGCTACGATTATAGTGAAATGAGCAATTTGCTGATGCCAGATAGGCACCTAAATTCTTCTGAAAATCAGTGTGAAATGACTTTCCCAAGATGGATTAGGCACTTGGTGGTATCTGTACATAGATGTACTGTCCACATACCTTGCAACTCTGGTCCCAAATAATTTTGCAAACTGGGACGGAGTGTCTTTCAAGCCACAGGGGTGTGATTGCACAACTGGGTCCAGCTATTTGGCTGGCTGTGTGAAGGGACCATTGGGCAGTGGGACAAATGAGAGAAGGTGACCCTTCAGGACATACCCCATGCCTGGCCAAGGCAACGAGCTGGCAAGGTTTGCCACCACTGCCGGAATCGGTAGTCATAGCATGTCTACGTTCCTGCAGTTTTAAGTATTTCCTGCTTCCCAGGCATTTTTTAAAGATTGTTTCCCAAGTTTCTCTTGTTTTTGCAGAATATAGCCTGGGGAATTAGCTCAGGTTTGCCTAGCGATAGGATGAAGAAGAAAGCACTTTAATAAGAGATGCTGCTCTGTAATGAAGAGCCCACCTACAGACTGCTTTGTACAGCATTGCTCAGGAAAGCAACTTCACTTTGTTGCTAAGATTGTTGGAGCAGTAACTTAGTGCTGTGAAAAACCTCTCAGTAAACAGGCTGGCTTCTCAAAAATAACTTTTTTTTCCTTAAGTTGTGCTCATCTGCATATCAATGTGAAATGTTGTTTGGATTCTCTATCTCTTCTGAATTTATTGGAGAAGTCGAAGGCATCACAATGAATGTTTAGATGATTAACCATCCTTGTGATTATGCATGTAAAACTCCATGGACAGAGTTTCTCTCTCTATAGTGTCAGTTGTGGCTCCCAGAGCCATATGGAGGCTCCGTGGTCCTCTGCAGACTGAATCTAGCACCGTCTGTGGGTCGAAAGCAGTGTCCCTGTCACATTTCTGCCTCTGCTGGAGACTGACAATGTTCACGTGGCCTCCCTGGAGCCCACAAGCCATCTGCAAAGATGTTCCTGGGATGGCCAAAACCCAAGGTTCTTGGGCTGTTGGGACCTCATAGCACAACGGTGTTTATGCTCCACTAAGCTGCTCACAAGCATGTAATTATTACAGTCCTTATCCCAATGGCTGTGCTGTGATGTCAGAAACATGGAACAATGCTTTAATAAAAAAAATATTTCACCAAGATGCTAATGATACCCAATACACAGCAGAAGTGTGGTAAGGAGAAAGTGGCAATACTTTATCAGAGTGAATCTTCTTGGTGGCATCTTCCATGTCAATGGGAAGTCAAAAAGAAAAAAAGAAGTGCAAGAAAGAAAAAAGTTTCTGTATCCTCAGTCATTTCTGAAACCACCATGCCACTTCCAGACTCATGTCTGTCTCGTGTGATAGATGTGATAGTGTCTCAAGACATATTAAGAGCATATTCATTCTCTTTTACTATTCTGCTTTAAGGAAAAAAGACAAATTATGCCTTGTGAAGAAGCCATTTGCTATAAAGTGTAAAAATGCTTTAATATTAATATTTTATAATAAAATTCATGACATATTTATAAACACTCTATCAAGCATTTACAACTGAACCACAGCTGAGAGCTTGGACCGGAATAAATAAGCAAGGACACAGCTAGTATGAAATATACATCTTAATTTTTATAATTGTGTGTGCTTTATTCTTTACACAAATGGAATGGATGCGCAGAGTATTTACACATAACAGGAGTGTAAGCTGGACAGGGTATTTTGTAAACTCCAGTTCAGATTCTGAGTACCCCACACTACAGCTGGACTGAGAAACATCCTGCTAAAGAGACGCGCGCCGGCCAGCGTGCCGGATGGAGCAGCCTGCTGAGTACAGGCTGCTGCACTCGGAAATTCGGACTGGCCAATTCAAATTTAGGAACACAAATCCAGAAATTAAAAGGTTGCTATCCCACTAAGAGCCAACAGTGTTGTCTTTTTTTTTTGTCTTTTTTTTTTTTTGCCTTTTTTTCCCCCAAAGATCTTGCCTAGGATGCTGGCTACCACCCATCCCCAGAAATGCTGTTTTACACCAGGGCAAGTTGCCTGCGCTATAGGTCAGGGCCAGACGGCGTAAGCTGCTGACACGGTGTGAGGGATGATGGGTCGTGTCTCACGCTCCTCACCCTAAAGACAGAGTCTCAAAAGGGCCAATGGGGTAGTGGTTCCTATTGCTCTTGGTGAGATGTCAGTGGGGCTGAAGCCTTCTGAAAACCCCTCCACAGCTTTTGGCCCACGGGGTGTCTTTTTGTTCAGCAATTTCACAGCACCTACCTCGAAAGGACCTTGGTCCATGACTTGGCCCTCTGGGTGCTACAGTAATATAAGCAGTAAATAATGATGGGAAGTGCTGAGCTGCTGTTTAATCATGTGGCCTTGGTGTTTTACAGTAATGCTAAAAACTAGGTGTAACGGGGAGGACGGATGTGTAACTTCAGGTGGTGTAAATGGGATGGACTCCACTGAAATCAGTGGAGTGACTGTGATGTACACCAGCTGAGGATCTAGGCTAGCTATATGCTGAATAGATTTTAGATGTTATTTGCTGTTAGCTTTGATGCTGATTTGTGCCCTAGAATGGGAACCTTTTTTTTTAACATAATGACGACGTCATTCTTACTTCTGAACTAATTGACAAGATGTCTGATTTTTAATGGAATTGGAAAATACATTTATTACACCAAGGCATGGGCCTGAGCACATGAATGCAGTTGCACACTGAACCGCATGCATAACATAGCAGACAAAATGTTCAAGAGAAAAAATGTTGAGATTAAAAGCTGTGAAGGATAAAAGACCACTTTCTGTGAACACGGCAGATATTATGGCTTTAAATCTGCAGCTTAAAAAGAAGATTGTGACTTTTTTCATTAACACTGTTTTTCCTACAAATAGCCTCATGTGTTGTCACTCACTGAATCCTCTGGTCAGGGATACAATTTGAAAAACAAAAAATAAAATATAAGAAAACCAAACCAAAAATACAATTTGACTGAGTGCTGATGAGCAAGTAACAGTGAAGGTGTAACACCAACAAATTCTCCATAGAAAACTAATATAAATAGGTAAGTGGACATTGTATAACTAGGACACTCTTGCTGGCTCGTAGTGGTTATTAGCTCAGGTTCCACACTGCTCTCCAGGATGAGGATTTGAAATTTCAGTGCAACGGAGAGATTTCTTATCCTTGACTTTCACAGGGTGGTTCCTAGGACCCTATCCACACCGGAGCATCAAACCATGCTAGCTACAAACACAATTACATCACAGAATATTTATCTAGAAACAGCCTTTACTACCAAAGAAATTACAAAGCGCTAGCATGGACAGGGTACCTCTGTAGGAAGGGGGAATTAAGCAAGAAAGAGGCTCTTTCACTGGTCGATGGTCAGACTAAGACCAGTAAAGAGTGCCGTTTCACTGAGCCCTGTTAGCAAGCTCTCAATGAGTCAGTGCATGGAAGATGTTTTGTGGCAAGGAGAAATAAATAGGTTGTAATATTGCACATCTGCACAAAGCTAGCAAGATGTCGTGATCATTCATGGGTGGACAAAAAGCTGTGATAATTTTGGTTCTGCTTAGACCCTACGGTGCTACACACTGTGCCAGAACATAAGAAATAGCACCAGGGGTGTGATCTGGCACTTTTCCTAAAGGGTCCAGCATTTGCATTTGTCTCATGTTTAGACGCTTGCAAGTCTTCTACATGGATAGAAAAGGAATCTGATTACGCTAAGGTGTGTTAGCACCAATATGGTCTCAGGCGCCAACTGCTGTGGGTTGTGAGTTTGGACTTTTTTTTTTTTGCACCAGCTGTAATTTTGCATGAATCTTATGTTTCTCTTCCTCCGCCCACTACCACCCAGTATGATCTGAACAGCTGCAATGCAAAAATGAACTGCAGCTCTGAGGATGCTGAAACATGAAACGCAAAACGTCAATGCACAAAACAAATGGGAGTACGAGTCCTAAGGGAAATAAGACCTCTTACTGCTTCTCTTGATGATTTGTTTTTAAATATATGTTTTATTTAAAAAAAAAAAAAAAAAGAAGTGCAATGGCAACTCTAAACTGGAAGCACAAACAGACAGGGAAAAATAAATAATGTTACTACAGTAACCAAGGACTGATGGAAAAATTGATTGTACTCAGCCATAGTGTTACTGTTCACCGTAAAGCACAGCACATGACAAAGCAAAACAGTTACTAGTAGGATAGTACCGTAAAAGGCTGCATGCTGAACTAAGAAACAAAGAAGCAGATGTGAGTGATTGCTTAAAAACAGAGCTGAAAATTAGAATGAAGTTCCTGCTTTAGGATACTTGGTTTTTCAGGTCTGGTGGGCTATTTCCCAACCTGGGGCAATAGTACTTTGCCAGCATGGAAAAATCCATGGCTTCCAAAGATCTGGGGTCATTCTGTGGATTTCTGCAGAATTATCCAAAATCGAAGCTTTCGTTCATGTATATTTTGTAAAAAAAAGTTTCTAGCCCTTCTGGTTGCAAAGCTTTTTTGGAGACTTAACTGAAACCCTTGTTTATAAATCTGCGCTGGCCAGGCAAGAAAAATAGTAGTAAAAGAAGTGTGAACTTCTCAAAGTTACCATAGTAGGGCAGTAAGTGAGGCCACTTCGGGGCCACTAAAATGCCCGTATTTTTAACCCTGTCACTGCTGGTGGCTATAATACAAACATCCAGCCAGTCGCGCTCTCCGCGGAGGTTGGCTGGATATACCTGTCAGCTTGACAGGGCGTAGAAATATAAGCTTCAAATAGACAAGTAGCTGAGGAGTCTATTTAGCATTTGCCCTTAAAACGTCCTTAAACATTAGGGCTGCTGTAGCCACCAGCTAATAAGCATTGGACTCCTGCGGTGCAGCAGGCAGGAGAGTGTGGGTTTTATAGAAAACTTGGTCCAGCAGCAGCAAAGGCAATTCAGTTTACTATCACGATATCTCTTGCAGTTGTCCCCTTGTGTGTCAGAGTGAAGAATGGCTTCGGTATACAAAGGAAGGGCAATGTGAAATGAGAAAAAAATACCTCCTTCTCCCCTTCCATGCACCCCAAACTGCAATTCCACAGACTTTCCCCAAATCCCTCACAAATGTCCATTGCCTCAGTTTTTGCTTTTAAGACCCTTGTTGACTGTGAAATGAATGAAGATACAAGTTAGTTGGTGTAGTTTCCTACAAAGAGAGGAAAGATCAAATGCTTTTGGTAATTCCTTTAAAGAAACAGGAAGAATCATAAAACATTTGGGGGTGAAGTATGACTCCCTCCAAGAGAGAAATTATTAACTGCATTCAAGCACTGACACTTTGCTTCTGAAAAATCACCCATTTCAATTTAAAGATGCATTATCCTTTTGCGTTCAGAAAAGGTCCTATAGGGCAGTCAGTTCAAGAGATCTTTCCACAGGAGTTCATCATGATTAAATAGAGGCAAGGGAGAGGATTAAATTGAGAGAAAAACAAGCTGACAACTACAATTTAAGGAATTATCTTGCTTGTCATTAATAATAGAGAATCTGTTCAGGAAAAGGGATAATGCAACTTGATGGTCCTCTTTACATTTTACAGTCGCACAAGGGTGTAAATATTTAATCTTTCACTTAATTAATCTTTACAAAATATCTCACAAAAACATTTTTACCTATAGAAATTAGTTTCTATACATCAATATATTTTTATTTTTATAAATTATTCCATCTTTAAGTGCCTTCTATCAATATAAATGATAAAATAGACAATCAAAAATTTTAAAGCTTTTCCCAGTTGTATCCCTCCTTGTCAACATAGGTGCTGTGAATCCTCATACATGTGTGTGTCCACATGGGAATGTGTTTGTGTGCATGTGTGTCTGATGTAAAATGCTTCCATCCTCTCCCACCCCCAAACTCCATTAAAATAAACTATATTGTTACTAGTTCCTGATGCAATAGTGTTTCCAAAGGGGAAAAAAGAAATGCTTGACTTGGTTTCAGAAATCAAAAGATGTGCATAGTTACCGAAGTCGAGGTGTACCAACTACAAATGTGCAATGACAAGCTTAGAATAGGATCCACCTCCCAGTCAAGTCAAAGAGCGTCCTACCAATGACTTCAGTAGGAAGTGGACCAAGTACTCTGAGCTTGATTTTGCAAGGTGCATGTGGCCCTGATCTAGCAAAACGTTTAAGCCCGTGCTTAGCTTTGAGCACATGAATAGTGCTACTGGAATTGATGGGACTGAACGGCACAGGGAAGGATCACAAATGACTCCAAGTCAACGGGCTACTCGTGTAGGAATTGGGGTCAAGTGCTGAGCGCCTTGCAGGATCAAGCCCTATATGAGGTTCAAGAGCTGGGAACTTCTCTTTAAAGCAATCAACACACTGAGCTCAGCCATTGAAATCGATCAAAATGTCCGCATGGGCACAGGAGGTGGCTAGCTCCCCTTGACAGAGGGTCTCCATGTCAGAAGTTTATGCCTACAACTGGTGCTCTGAGCACACAACAGATTTGCTTTATATGGTAGAAGTCTTTTTGTTCCTACCCTTTGACCCATCAGTGTCCTTCATGGCTTCAAACACTTTGTGTTGTACATTCATCAAAATTCACATTGACTGCAAAGAACATAAATGCAACAAAAACAGGAAAGCCTCCAAATAGTATATTATAGTTTTCTTCTAAATATTCTCCCGTCGTAATCAGAGGTGCAGTGGCTAATTTATAATTTTTCCTTTGAAGGAATCCAGATGAAAGGCCCAGATTGTTCTTCAATTACAAGTTTGCATTGATTATATATATCTTCTAAGCTATCTCCTTGGACAATAGCTGCAGTAAGAACATATCAATATTTCTTTTAATTGTTACATTCTACAGCATCCAGTATCAGATATTGATGAAATAAATGAGAAGGAATACTAGCACACTGTGATGTTCCAGTATCAGATATTGATGAAATAAATGAGAAGGAATACTAGCACACTCTGATATTGTTGATTATGGAAAAATCATACCCCTGCACATGGCAACTAAGTCGAAACCAATGGCACCTTCCCATGACAGAGACCCATCCCACTGCTTGTAGTGAGACGACTGAGCTAGGTTAGTTTAGAGAACAGCAGCTCTATCCCACAGGAGGGCAGCATGGTAGGCTCCCACTGTTGCAACTCAAGCTTTACATTTCATTTGATTTAGAAGCTACTTCAGCAGTGAGTAGCTGCAGATTTACAGCCTATTCTTTTCCTGACCTAGTTACAATAAACTCACTCTTGGCTGAAAAAGTTAACTAGAACAGGTCCAAAGTGACAGAAGATAAAGCAACTGTAACACAAAGCACAGTGTCTATACTCCTAAATTCCTTGCCCCACCCAGCAGAAATCTGGACCTGCAGTCCAGAGTATGTGCACTGTCAGCATGTGGAGGGGCAACTGGGGGCTTCTGAGTGTTATCCACAAATATCAGTCCCCTGAGTAGGGAGCTGCCTAAACCCATCCAAAGGAAATGCTGGGGCCCAGAGCAAGTCTTAAATCTTGCTCTTTTCCAGGTCAGGAAGAAGATGCCTTTCTCTTTCCCTCCCATGGTCTGTAGCTTGAGCTCTTGCCTTGAGGCTAGTGAGGAATTCTTTGCTCTGTACAAATGCAATGATGCAACATCTGTACTGATTTCATTAAAAGCAGTTTTGGGTCAGAGAGGGAATCAAATTCATACAAAACTATTCCTTCAGTGCATCAAAATTCCAAGGAGCTGAATGCCTCAACTGCCCTTCAGTTTCAGGGAAACATTAGTCCCAAGCCAGGAGTCCTTACTGTGGGCACTCTATACTGATATGCAGCCTCGGCCAGAGACAGAGCTGATCCAGTTGTTTTGCAATAAAAGACTATCTCTTGGGAAAAAAAATTGTTTTTAATAAAAACATACCTGTAAAATATTCTCCAAATTCTTGTTCTAATTTAATTGCTCGATCATAGGTTTTCTTCGCTTGCTCCTCTGTAAGACGTTTATTCATTTCCCTAGAAACACACATGAAGTCATCGAAAAGTTTAGATTCTTGATGGAACAACTTTCTAAAAGATCCGTTCAACTGAATCACAGATGGATTGAGATCAGTACAAGAATCAAGCGATGAAATTCTTCTGCCAGTTCACGGGCAGTTTCAGGATTTTAAATTTAATTTCATTCTTATGTAGTATAAACATATATTTCCAGACTTTCCCATTTCTCCGCTAAATTTTTATTTTGGGTTCACTAGCCTACGTTCCCAAACAAAATACGAGGCCCAAATCTGGTAACTGCTAACTGAGATGGACTGGTGGCATCAGGAACCCACGGGTAAATCTGGGAGCCAGGAGGTCTCAAGGTCTGAGCACTCAGAGCTCTCCTGCTTCCAGAGCTTAAGCTCCTTCAGGAACCTCTCTATCTCCCAGGCCCACAGCTGGCTGTCTCAGCTGAATAAGGTTGTCCAAAATGCTGAAATGGAAGCTGGGTTTTCACTGAGGCTGGGCCTGTGGAAGTGAAATCATGATTAAAGGCAGGATTCAGCACACTGACACTCCTGACCCTGTAGAAGGAATCCCAGAGTCATTGTAAACCCTGTAGGGAAGCCCCAGAAGGACCCAGCATGTCTTCCAGGGAGAATTTTTGGTTCAGGTGGGGGCATGAGTTCCAGATATCATGAGAAATCAGACTGAGTCTTTCCGGCCGGAAGAGTTAAGATGAGTTATTTATTTATGTTCTCTGTTCCACTCCTTTCTGATTAACTAGAGAGATTCCTAGTCAAGTGTGTTTTGTAGATTCTAAAACGTACAGGGTACCAATAAATGTAAAAACATAGACAGTGTCAGTAACATTCTGTTATTTCCAATGTTTTGTTATTTGATGGAGCATATCTGTTTCAACAGAGGCATTATTTAATAACTTTAAGAAATGAGTTGTCTTGCCCATCCATGCTCAGCTGTACACTTGCAAAGAATCAATCATGGAATCACAGAATGGTTTGAGTTAGAAGGGATATTAAAGATCATTCAGTTCCAACCCCCCTGCCATGGGCAGGGACACCTTCCACTAGACCAGGTTGCTCAAAGCCCCATCCAACCTGGCCTTGAACACTGCCAGGGATGGGGCAGCCACAACCTCTCCGGGCAACCTGTGCCAGTGCCTCACCACCCTCACAGTGAAGAACTTCCTTACATCTAATCTAAATCTACCCTTTTTCAGTTTAAAGCCATTACCCCTTGTCCTATTGCCAAATGCCCTTGTAAAAAGTCCCTCCCTGTCTTTCCTGGAGGTCCCCTCTAGGTACTGGAAGGCTGCTACAAGGTCTCCCTGGAGCCTTCTCTTCTCCAGGCTGAACAACCCCAACTCTCTCAGCCTGTCTTCATAGGAGAGGTGCTCCAGCCCTCTGATCATCTCCGTGGCCCTGCTCTGGACCTGCTCCAACAGGTCCATGTCCTTCTTATGTTGGGGGACCCTCAGCTGAAGGTACTACTCCAGGTGGGGTTTCAGGAGAACGGAGTAGAGGGGCAGAATCCCCTCCCTCGACCTGCTGGCCACACTGCTTTTGATGCAGCCCAGGACATGGTTGACTTTCTGGGCTGCGAGCACACGTTGCCAGCTCATATTCAGTTTTTCATCCAGCAATACCCCCAAGTCCTTCTCCTCAGGGCTGCTCTCAATCCACTCATCACCCAGCCTGTATCTGTGCTTGGGATTGCCCCGACCCATGTGCAGGACCTTGCACTTGGCCTCATTGAACTTCATGAGGTTCACACAGCCCCACCTCTCAAGCCTGTCCAGGTCCCTCTGGATGGCATCCCTTCCCTCCAGCGTGTCAACTCGTTCTCATTCACTGCCCTACACATATATGCCTCCAGATATCCAAGTTCACTAGCAATAATAGAGTTTGCTTGTTCTAGCATTTTTTCACTGCATGGATTTGTTTTTCTTAAAACATGATGGAAATTTTCTGAGGCAACTAGGAAAGCAAGAGAAGGGAGCACCTTGTGTTCTACATAAATCTGATCTAATGCCTTGCACTGAATCGTATGATTATGTGGTAATGGACTGTGTACTGTATGACATGGGTGATGCATGTAGGAATTTATGCGCATGATGGTGCATTAAAAAATGATCTATGAAGTGCACAACAGTATGAACTTGCTACAGCTAACTCCTTCCTGGCTTCTGAAAAACACCCTCTAAGGTATCCAGGATGCAAAAAGGTATTTCTAGAAATGACTTAAAGCTGTCTATCTATATGTAACTAACCATATAGCTGGGAACACTGCTTAGAAAAATCTCTCTGGCAGTACCAATGCAATGCAGAAAGCAGGTTTATAAAATGAAGGATAAGAAAGATTTCTTTATATAATTTATGACAGTTATTTGTGGATTATATAAATAGGTTTAATATGTGCCAATCTGTGTCATGCTGCTAAATTTGTAATACTACTAATTCTATTTATTAGAAAGATTGCTATCTAATTGAGTTCAGGTGGGCTTCTCATCAGCTATGCCTACTTGAACATATCTTTCGGTGACTGAACCAAAACTCTGTCTTGAAGTGGGACATACCATTGCAAATTCTTATGCAAATTAACATTTTCATCTTAAGGACACTCAGCCAATATTCTAGTGCTAACAACATCCTCCTCCTTCCAGATCTATTTCTGGTAAATTTCTGAGAAGTCTTCCTCAAGATCTTTGAATATCAGAGGAGAAAATACAAATGAAAACATAAACAAGCACTTAAAATAGTAAGTACTTTGAAATAAGCAGAAATTTGCATTACATATTCAGATTGTAGATTTGCCTGGGGTATAAAACTGTGCTAGTTGTATCCATGCCTCTGCCCATCCTGTGCCTTCTGGAGACAGGATGGAGAAGGGGGAGGACGATGATGTCCATTTTTCATGATGAATTAAAAGTGCTGTCAAACCATAGTCACTTCTAATTTTTTTCTTTCCTAGCCAGGCACCTGCACAGCTGGTGAATTCAAAATGCTTGCAAAGAGCTGTCCCTCCAGGCACATTTTCCAGGGTTTTCCTCCTCTCCCAGTGAAGAGCTCACCCAGGCAGGCTCTTCATTATTTCCAGCTCTCATCCCCATGATCCCACCACTGTCCTCCTTCTTCTAGAGAGAGAGAGAGGCCAATCGAGAGGTACCGATGGGGATGCTGCTGGGATTAAACCTGTGAGGTGGAGTCACGTAGAGGTGGGGAAGGAAGGAAGGAAAGAAGGAAGAAGGAAGGACGGAAGGAAGGAAGGAAGGGCAGGATGACAGAGCATTTTTTTTTTGTTACAGCAATTTGATTGCTAGGACTGAATTTAATTGAAGAAAGCAGGATCAGGAGACATCCAGCTCAGGCCGTGTGTTCTGGTTGCTTTTACAGCCAACAGCCCCTTATGGTCTTCCACTGCTGTGGTCATTAGTGTTAGTAAGGTATTTCCAGAGAACCAGTGATAACCAAGTTTCAAGTGCAGGTGCAAGCTTAATTTATGCTCCCTTTGCTGTCAGATGAGTGCAAAGGAGCATATATGTAAATGAGAATTAGACTTCAACTTTAAGTGCTGGTTTTGCTGCAAGTTAAATCCTTTGACTTTGTTTCTCTGCATCTTCTGATGAGCAATTTTTTGTCTTTTGTGGTTTTACTTTGCTATTACACTAACTTTCAACTCACCTGTATGAACAGGAGTAATAGTTATGGCAGATAAACCTATAATTTTTGTGTTGTAGTAGTTACATACATAAAAAAGACCAAGAGAGCAGTTACATTATGCTGTCATAAAAATGTCCTCTTTCTGTTCCCATGGAGCACTGGTTTACCATGTTAAACTTCTTCATACTAAAATAATAGTATGTATTGGAAAGGGGTTATATCGGTTCATCTATGCACACTCTACAACTCACTACTGCTTACATCAGAGTATTTATTTGTTTAGTCAGACCCTGAGTGATTTAGCTACATTGCTATATAAAATAAATGATTCTTACAAGCAAGGGGCTCAGAATTATGTCATTATTCTCAAGACAATTCTTTAAAAAGAACAATACTGTTTATATCAAGAGTTCTCATTTCTGTTAGAAAATTTTGAGTGCTGTTTGATAAGATAAATACACATTAGATAGATTAATTAGATAAAAAGATTACTTGTGGAGAGCAGGCTGCAGGGGATAAACTAATTTAGAATGCCTGAATTAATTATGTTTTTCTCTTTTTTTTTTTTCAGAAGTTGTATTGTGGTTACATAATTAATTTATATAGGCCATATTAGTGAAAAAAATCCCAAACTAGTACTGATATATAAGGAAAAGTTTGGATTTCTAATAAAGGGTGTCTTCCACAGAGTATTTGCAGAACAAGGAATTCAGAGTGATATAGGGGATTTCACTTTGTTTGTCCCTACCATACTGTCAACAGGTTTAGATTTGGAGACTGAAGAATAACTTACTTTTGATTCATATCAGTAAGGAAAATTCTGCTAGTTCTGCATAACTTATTTTGTCCTAAGTGAAATATTAGCATTGCTGTAGTTTAATAACAGGATGATTGTCATGATATTTTGCATCTTCATAACACTTTTCAGTCAATCTGTTCAAGGATCCGCTGTTCTTACATCAAATCAATGAAGCTGTTATGTTATTGCCACATTTTTGGTTCTGCCTAATGTATTTTTCAAAGTAAGGGCCACTTTTATTTACTTTTTTTTTTTTAATCACTCCAGATGCGATGCCAGCATTAAACAAATAATGGAAATATTTTATGGATGAGAAAACTGTAGGTTAAGATCTATCTTAAACCAATCAGTGCAGAAGGTAGGCTATCAGACTACCCTTCACCTTCTATACAGCAACATAATGAGAATATAAGTGAATTGTAGGGCTGGAAGAAACATCAAGAAGTCACCCAACCCAAGATGGCTTTGGTCAGGATGGGGCTGTGCAAGTACCACCTACTGTGCCTCATTCCCTGTAATGTAGCTGGACATGCAACAACCTTATCACCAAAAGGCAGGGCCAGGGAGGATGCACGTTCCTGGGATGGGGCATGTTAACATTCTCCAGCTCTGTCACCCAACGGTGGTGGGCACACCGTTACCGTAACCAGATATCTGTCACAGGAGGGGGGATGCCTAGATTTTAGCTGTGTAACAGATACCCATGGCATCACCTGGCATTTGCAGAGCCTTTGGTGAGGGGAAGGCACAGAGTTCAAAATTTTACCCCTATCACAGCATATTAAGCTGATAACTCTTGCATTACCTGAAGCGTACATGGAAAACAATTGATCACAATGTGTTTTATCCTGAGCTTTAACCGGCATGAAGATCACTTCCATATTTCCTCCTCAGCCTTCTCTCCTTGACACTAGATAACCCCTGTTCCTCCTCCACGTCTAGGGTGGAACCCAGCACCAGATCAGTGCTCCAGCTGAGGCCT
Source organism: Buteo buteo (assembly GCF_964188355.1). Lineage (NCBI taxonomy): Eukaryota > Metazoa > Chordata > Aves > Accipitriformes > Accipitridae > Buteo > Buteo buteo. Next base: position 22,343,114 of record NC_134188.1, read on the forward strand.
CATCCATACCCAGTACAACAAAATGACTGTCTATTGTGTCCTTACACAACACTGATATTAATACAGCCCACAGTGGCAGTTTCTTTTTTTGCAACCGCATTACCCATCCATTCATATTCCTGTGTGATCCATCCCAACCACCAGATGCTTTTCTGCAGTGCTATAGCTTAATTATTCCCTGCTTGTGCTCACGCATTTAATTTTCTCTCCTTTGTGCTGAATTTCATCTTACCGATTTTACATTGATGTGCTGGTTTTGGCTGGGATAGAGTTAATTTTCTTCACAGTAGCTAGTATGGGGCTATGGTTTGGATTTGGGCTGAGAACAGTGTTAACACAGAGATGTTTTTGGAGTTGGGGGGGACACAGCTGGGACAGCTGACCCCAGCTGACCCAAGGGATATCCCAGACCATGGGACGTCATGGTCGGCAGATAAAGCTGGGGAAGAAGAAGGAAGGGGGGACGTTGGGAGTGATGGCGTTTGTCTTCCCAAGTCCCCGTTAGGTGTGATGGAGCCCTGCTGTCCTGGGGATGGCTGAACTCCTGCCTGCCCATGGGAACTGGGGAATGGATTCCTGATTTTGCTTTGCTTGTGTGCACGGCTTTTGCTTTACCTATTAAACTGTCTTTATCTCAGCCCACGAGTTTCTCACTTTTACTCTTCCAATTCTCTCCCCCATCCCAACATGGGGGAGAGCGTGAGTGAGCAGCTCTGTGGGGCTTAGTTACTGGCTGGGGTTAAACCATGACAACTGAGTTTTAATCTTATCCTCTAAAGTACTTGCCAGCTCAGCCTCGAGTTATTCACAAACTTTGCAAAAGTATTGCCCAATTCATCATTCAAGTAATTCATGGAAATAACAAGTAGTCCCAAATAGGGACACAGCTCAGGAAATATTCTGCTACTGAGAATGTCCCAGGGAGCCAGAATAAAAATCAAGATGCAATACAATTACTGATATCCATCTCATGAAAGAAGGAAATAAGATTGATTTGATTTTCTCTTGATGCACATACATTGGCTGCCTCTTAGAACCTTTTTACCCTCTCAGTTATTATACTTGAGTTGTTTAACTGTTCCCTAGATCCCAGTGTTTTTCTGAGTATTGAAATTAGGTTGCCTGGTGACAACATGAAGTTGGTGCCTTTTCTTTCCTTCTTTAAGGGTTACGTTTGTCCCTCTCCAGTCCTGTGGATCTTTGCCTATCCTCTTACAGACCTTCAAGGAAATGAAGGGCTGACCAAGAGGCACACCCTGCAAATCTGACACAGGTTTACCCTCTGGTTCGCCCCTGTGACCAGACCCTACACCCCAAGAGCAGCCAAGGCTGGATGGGACAAGCCGTGCCGCATGAGTCCTTGGTGAACTTGCTGCACAGGTTGGAACAAGTACACCAAGCACTGGCAGGGAGTCCTTCACGGTCCAGCACGTAAGCCCACATGTCCCACTGTGAACAGTTCAAAGGCAGCTTTGACTTGTTCCTTGAGATGTGGGGATACCGTGGGTGGCAGGCAGGGAGAGCAAGTCACCACTGTTCTCACTTCCTTTTGTTATTACTGATTTTAGGGGAGAGGCAAAATGTAGATTCAAGACCTGTGTCGTGCCACCTGAGACTGTACCCTGAAAATAAAACGCTTGAAGGAATTTATACTTACATCAGAGGCTCCCATGACTTAGGCTTAATGAAGATAGCGATGGGATAGAGTTGTGCAACTTGTAGTCGTTTGATAGCATTTCCTGACACATCGAGTATACAGTGCTTGCCCTGTTGGAAACAGATGAGGATGTGTTTGTTTTTGCAGAGTTTGCTGCAGATCAGCCAAAAGACGGGAAGCGATTCCGCAACGCAGTGCCCTGGAATGGGGCCATTGCTGGCACACCAGGGAACAGGGACCCCAGGGCATGCGCTCCACTCCTCTGCGCTCTTTCGTTTGCTTTGGTGCTAATATAAAATAGCCACTGCAGATATGGGAACAAACTTGGTTTTTATTTTTACTGGGATGAACTTTGCAAGGGGGAGAGGATTTTCTTCAGAGATGAGGAAAATGAATTCATAAAAGTAATAGGATGTCTACATTTTTACTGGTTAATTCAGTTCTTGTTTGTGTCAAAGACTCCTTATGTCACCCGAGGCAAGTAATTTAATCTTTCTGTGCTTCATCCTTTTGCCTCTGTGAAAGTGAGATAAGTTTATTTACCTGTCTTACAGAGGGAAGAGGGAAGGATGTTTTGGGGCATACCTGAGGCGCTGTGTTAGTTTCCTGAATTGATGGCACTACATCCAGGTACAGAAAGTGCCAAGGATGTTGTCATTCAAAGTCAGAGACTCCACTTATGGTGTCATTATAAAGCCTATAAGGATTAGCATGCTGTTTTGCAGATATTTTGTATTTTTGGCAGAAGAGTCATGTCTGAGATACAGTGTGGAAACAAAACAGGTCATGTTGCATGGTCAATAAAACCATTGTCAACCTACCCTTTCTGCCACGAATCTCACAGACTGGACACTAGTTCCATATAAATTATCATTGTACTGCCCAGCTTCTATAAATTTGTGCTCTTGGATATCTTTTTCCATTTGTTCTCTTGAAATGACAAAATGATAATCTCTCCCATCCACTTCATAGTCACGCTTTGGCCGTGTGGTATCTGCATGAAACAAAAGACAGAAGATCAAGAAGTCTGTAAAAACATTTCATGCAAAAAATGCTGCAATTATGGTTCGCTCAGTGGACAATGCTGGGTCTGCTGTAAGTGGAGGTGCCTCACACCTGGGAGCAGATCCTTGGCTACTACATACTGTTTTCAATGGAGTTATGACAATAAAGCTGTCTTTTCAAAGTAATGCCTTCTGATGTTTACTTCCAATCAATACCAGAATTCCACTTTTTTCGGCAGGATCACACACAAACCCCAAATACAAAATGCATTCCAGATTGTAAAACTAATCCTATTACAGTGATAAAATGAATCACAATCTCATCAATTTAATGTAGTCTTAATTATAAGGCTGTTTCTGATCTCATCTCTAGCAGTTTTAAGCTGGTGTATTTGCAGAGACAACAGTTTAAAATGAAGTAAGAGTGCAATCAGGGTCTGAAATAAACACTCAGCAAGCTCTAATGATCCAAGATATAAACATTCTGCTTAATTCAGGGTCCAATATTGCTTTCAGATTAGACAGTCTAGACCTCTGACAAATCACAGATTTCTCCATATTTTTATTGATGGATGCTGTGCAATTGAGTTGAAACATTTTACATTTCACCAGTATTTCAAACTTTTATCTTATTTAAGAAACCACAGATTAATTGATGAGTAAATTGAGTTAGTGGCTAGAAGGCTCCTTTTTTAAAAAGATGCTACAGCTTTTGAGACAATTCTTCTGAGAAATTCTTTCCAGACTTTCACAATCTTTTTTTCTGTTTGTTCCTTTCCCCTTTTTTGTCCAATGGAAAAATGGCTTTTGAGAAACTCAATTACAAATAGTTCACGGATGCTGCATTCACAGCAATTCACTTAATGTGTGGCACCAAGCGCTACAGTTCACATAGCTGCAGTGAAGGAGTACAATCATACTTACGTGGTACACATGACCCAAACTTATCAGGGAATTCAGATATCAAATCATCGTTGATCCGATCTTTCATAGGACCCAGAATAATAACCGGCCTGGTGTAATTAACTGAACAACAAAAAGAAAGGCACAGTTTGATAATCTTACTGGCAATAACAGTAAATCTTCCCAAAGATGCATTAACCAGAGTTGTTGCCTTTCTGTATGAAGTGAAAACTTAGGTGTACATTTTATTGATGAATAGTTTATTTATTGACATGGATAAGGAAAAAGGAACGAGTACCACTCATTCTGCAGAGCTCTGTGATGGTGCATGAACATGTAGTCAAACGACTATGTGGAAGTGTATATATTTGCTATTGCTCAATAAGGTCACTCTCAAACGCTTGCAGAAGGACTCTCTCATGAGGCATGGAAAGGATATGATAGGATTTTTTTTTCTCCTCACTTAAATGAGTGCATCCCCCATTAAATCAGGTGGGTGCGCTCTCATTTTCAGTTGTCTTCCCATAGGTTCATCTACCCTGCTTAGAGGCACATATCACATTCGAAGGAAAATAATAAAGGCTTCCCATGTAACAATATTGCAGTAAATCTAGAAAATCTGCATCAGTATTTTGTAGACTGATGAACATATTTATTAGTAAAGGCCATGAGAGGGTACTGGGGAGAGTCCTGAGAATGTTAGGAAGTGGGGGCTAGCAAGGGAGACCCTTACATCATTTCTTTTGTATGCGATAGACCGAGTGGTCAAGAAAAAGGAGCCACAGAGAATCTGGTGCTGGTACAGCAAGGCTTACTGCTCTGCTGGCCCCCAAAATGTGAAATGAAAAATATAAGGAACAGTGACAGAACAGCAGATGAGACTTACTTTCCTGTCTGGTGACAGGTTCATAAGAAAGGATGCAGTCTTCTTGGCCTCCTGACGAGAGAAGAAAGAGAAGAGATTGAAGCTGACAAGCAACACGTCAAGTACTAAAGCTTGATAAAATGCTTCACATAGAGACAGATTGGGTTCAACACTTCTCTCTGGTAATACTCTCATCTGAACCATTCCAAAGTCCCTCATAACTTTAAAGTGTGGAGACCACATTTTTCCTTCCCCTTCCTCCCCTGCCACATGTTTCAATTCTCTTGGCTGAAATTGGGCTTTTTCAATGATGGGCAATAAGACTTCATTTATTGATTTGATAGCAAGGCTGTTTCCAAGGATAGTGCAGAAATTTAAGATGCAATTCTTTCACTTCTCCTATTGTTAAGGCTCTAACATGCTGCTGCAGGGCAAATCCACAGGCTACCTAAATTGAACAATTTTTATCCTCAGAATATACGCATTTTGGTTGATCGTCCTTCTGTGCATAACCTCCATAGTCTAGTTTATTCACAGCCTGACGTCTAGCTCTGAGCTATTTTCTGACCCTTATCCTTTCCCTGAACACAAATCTCACAGCATCATATTTTAAACACTTATGCTCCCTCCACTCCTGTTAGGACAGTGCTCCTCATGGTGACATTTAAAAAACAGAGAAATTTGCCATGAGAAACAAATGGCACTATATGGACCATGACTTGGGTGCAGGTGTGCAGCCCCAATGCATCACTGTCCTCTTCTCTACGAGAGTGCAAGAGGAGAGAGGGGAGGGTTCTTCAATCTACTGCATGAATAATTCCTGGACATTTCTCTTTTTTTAGGTCACTGTCACATACATGGTACCACATAAGGGCTCTGGTACATTCTAAATATGACTTAGGCTTAGCAAAGTTTAAAATTATGATTTTATTTTTACTCGGTTCAGGGCTTGTCTCTGCGAAGATCCACAGATGGGATTTTGCAACTAATTTAGATACTACAGAAGAAAGAGTGCCATAAGGAGTACCAGGGCTTTGTAAAATAGACAGGATTGCCTTCATTTCATCTGCTTGCATGCACATGAGCCTGTGCTACATTATTCTGGTGGGCTCCTGCCAAACCAAAGCGTGCACATACAGGGGAAAAGCGCTGCCTGACACCTGATGGATGATATAGGTAGGATTTAGAAGGGGCTACACCTCACCTTGAAGTAGTCTGACTGCTATCTGAGTCACTCTTGAGGCTCCATTAACTATATTAACAAGATTTGTATTGGATGCAATGCCTAGCTCCCAAGTAGGTACAAAACTTTTTGTGGTTTAGTCTTAAGCTGACTCCCATCTCATGAATCTAATATGTTGATAGGTATTTTTTGTGAAATATTATCTAGACACTTGTGAGAAATGTGTAAGAAAGCTTTTCAAGTAAAAATAATGTTGTAATTAAGGACAATGACAGAAAAAGCAAATTAAAAAATGTACTGATGTGTTAGGAGAGAGGGACCAACTCCAACCTAGCAATGGTGCTGAAGCAGCAAAGGAGAAAACATAATTTTTAATAAAAGGAAGAAATTAGACAGCTTTTGAGGACAAGGCAACATAACATATGAGGAGTGTGGATAATGGATTTTCTTCTCTATTTGCAAATGTTTGATACTGTAATCACTTGCTTAACTTTGGCTTTTTGCAAAGTTAAAACCCTAGAATTATTGTTACACTAGGTTTCATGCATCAGGTGTATTATTTTCTTTGGGAATTCTAGGGCTGATATCAAACTCAGGATGTCCCATTTCCCTGGAGATGAAACAATTCACTCTCCAGGCTGGACGAGCGTGCTCCTGCACTGCCTGCCCTCCAGAGCCAAGGCCATCTATGCTTTTCAACAGCCCGACAAAGTCGACCTTGGGGTGGGCGATGAAGCCATCATGTACTAGGCAGAGGGAAGGCAGCCTGTTTGTACGAATAGACTCTTAAACTTGAAAATACTTGTTTCAGTGGCATACAGAGCTGCAGAAGGGGATTCATTTCAGCTAATTTCAGAAGCCTGTGTTGTGAGTGCTTATGTCTGAGCTGGTCCCTAGGTACGTTTTAGAGTCAAGAGGTGCCTACAAATAGGCAAGTGCTTATTCTAAGACATGAGTCATCTGACCTATTTTAGATGTCTACTTTGGAATGAGAGAAAAAGTCAGAAGGGTGTGTTTGTCTCCATTGTCCCATAACGGCATTTAAACAGCAAGGTCAGATGCAGACATCTGCATTTAAACAGTAGAATCCCATGGGACTGACTGTGAGGAGCAACTGAAGGAAAATAACCAGTAATTCTGACACTATTGTTTAAAAATTTCTCTGTGGGCTAATATTTGGCTTTGGCACAGAATTATAACCAGCACAAATAAGCCAGTACAGATTTTACCTTCTGTTTTGCCCAGTCTCTGGCAGACATGTCCACACGCTAAAGCTGTCGTTACATCCACGCTATCAGTAGGGTATGGGCTATGGAGACAAACCAGCCTGTTGTTTCACAAGAGTCTTGTGAAACTGGTGTCCTGGTTTCGGCTGGGATAGGGTTAATTTTCTTTCTAGTAGGTGGTATGGTGTTCTGTTTTGGATTCAGTGTGAGAAGAATGTTGATAACACACTGATGTTTTCAGTTGGTGCTAAGTAGTGTTTAGTCTCAAGTCAAGGATTTTTCAGCTTCTGATGCCCAGCCAGCAAGAAGGCTGGAGGGGCACAAGAAGTTGGGAGGGGACACAGCCAGGGCAGCTGACCCCAACTGGCCAAAGGGGTATTCCATACCGTGTGACATCATGCCCAGTATATAAACTGGGGGAAGTTGGCCTGGGAGGGGGGAATCACTGCTCGGGAACTGACTGGGCATCGGTCGGCAAGTGGTGAGCAATTGCATTGTGCATCACTTGTTTTGTATATTCCAATCCTTTTATTATTATTCTCATTTTATTATTGTTACTATTATCATTATGAGTTTCTTCCTTTCTGTTCTATTAAACTGTTCTTATCTTAACCCACAAGTTTAACTTTTTTTTTTTTTTCTGATTCTCTCCCCCATCCCACTGGGTGTGGGGGAGTGGGTGAGCGGCTGCGTGGTGCTTAGTTGCTGGCTGGCGTTAAACCACAACAACTGGCCAGACTGAAAGCAAAGAAAAAACTCCAGCCCCCTCAAACTGTGCTGAAGCTTAAGCCATTGGAAAGGGTTGCAGCAAGGCGAAACGTTGAGGTTGGCTGTGATACATAGGGACTTAAAGATAGACATCTTCCTGATGCTGAGTTTCAGACTCAACATGGAGTGCAAGTGTTGAGGAAAGCTGCACCATTTCCACTATTTTACTTTTCTGGAAAAAGGGCTCAGGAAGCTCAAGTTTCTATGTGAATAAAAGCCTTGCAAGTACTGTCCAGACAAAATCCTGTAATTCCTCAAAGGCTAATATGCATGTCAACTGTACCAGATGGTATTCTTTAATGATCTCTACTCAGTCAGTACTGCATGGTTTTGAAGTAGTCCATAAAGTATTAAGTATAATGAAGAGTTCTAGAGTCAATCAATAATCAGATTGCTATAACCTTGCGATGGCTTTGAGGTGTGGGGGACAGTGTGAAATTCAGCAGGACACGGGCTCTTATTTATCATTTGACTAAGCCTCATTTACCACCCACATTAATAGCTTAATTAGCACAGATTAGGTCTATTGATCTGGAAAATCTTTGTGAAATTTAACAGACAAAACAAAAGGAGAAAAAAGAAAAAGCCCTTCCTGTTGGATTTTGCCATGATCCCCTGTTCTTCAGTAAAATTCCATCAAGTCAAAAAGAGAAGAGAAGAAAGAAAATAAGGAGGGAAGAAAGAAAATAAGGAGAGAAGAAAAAGAAGCTTTCCTAAATGTAATATACTTATGAGTAAAATTATTGGAGGGCTTTCACTTTCCCAGGATCACTATGGCTCTGCTTCCCTTTGTTCTTTGTTTGCCTGTTGGTGATTTCTCATGCTTGGGAAGAGAAGAATAACCTGGAGACTGTTATAACTCGTAGCCTCTATAAGCTGGGCAGAGAGGTCCTGGGCAGTCAGATGAGTTTCATAAAGACTACTAATTTAGTCTTTTTAAAGGATTTTGTAGTATTTCAGAGGGGTAGCCCTAAAATGGATGTAAGGTGTTGCCTCTGTTTTCCCTTTCTGATTAGATGGCAGAGAGTCTGTGAGACTCAAAACCAGTTTCAGCGTAGACCTGGCAGATATCAGGCATTTTTCATGTAACCCATAAAAAGGGCCCATTTCCTATTATCTTGCCAGAGCATCCAGGGCTTCCACAGTGCTGGTGTAACTGCACCCAGCATGTGGGTAACGGGGCAGGAGAGCTGCGGTGAGCTGCCGTGGTGCAGCCACCAGGTAACTAAACGCCTACCCTCATCAAGCACCTTCTGCAGTGGGAATCCATGGATTTTGGCATGCTATTAATGGCTGTGAATGAAAAAAATCTGTAAAGCGATCTAAGACAGTGAATAACAAAAAAGTAGTACTTATGAAGACAGCTAAAATTATTTAAGATTTTAGAAAAATCAAAGAGAGTTTTTGGGTTCGTTAAAATTTCTTGGACTAATGGTGGAGGTTACCATCAGTACACACGTGAAAATACATGTAGATGTAGATGAGCCAAATTAATTTTATTTTGAGCTCTTGCCTGAATTTTGTTGTTCAGCTGGTTCTAAAATCAAAGATTTCATTTTATTTTTTATTTTCCTGTCACCATCCATTTAGGTTTTGGGCTAATGTATGGATTACCTGAGTCATACATGCAAGATCTTGGACAAATCAATTTCTTGTTTTGTTTCATCTGCACAGACCGCACTGGACAGTCAATATCCTAGCCTCAAAATCCCTTTCCTGGACCTCTATTTACGTAAGTAAACACACGATTTTTGGAAGTATGTTGATAGCTATGAAAGGCTGGAAATCCAATACATAAAAAGATCATCAGTAGTCTGAGAATGAACTTATGACCGAAAAGTGATCTATCAGCACTGTATGTTTAAGATCAATATAGCTTATGAGGGCATAAAATGAGACTTCAATACTTGTGCCAATCTGAGTGTGCCTGGATAATACAGCAATCCTTGGGGAGTGTAAGAAAGAGCCAACGTAAGTGTCCTAATTAATCAGTGGCCTAACATAATAATCAGGACTCCTTTAACCTTGTTCTGAGTCTTCAAATCTCATTACAAGACTGACTTGCTGACAGGGGGTTTCTAATTGTTTCTAACAATTTCCCTTATTTTTAATTTTTATTCATGTATTGCCTCTCTAAGTAATTGGTGCAATCACGACCAGTTAGGCAATTAGGCTGAATAGATGTGGTAATGTGTATGTAATTTTGATGACAGCTGTAAAAACCTTTACTGAACTACATGTAAGAGCACTACAACACATATGCAATAGAGGGACTTGAAATTCATGGCCATTGTGAAAATCATGTCTTACAAAATAAAAACTGATGAGTCCATGGTAAAAAATATGTTCTTACAAGCTTGGTTTGAAAAAGAAATCAGAACATTTTAAGTTACAGAGCTCAAAATAAACTTTCAATCATGGTTTGATTAGCTGGTTCAGGGATAAGTCAAAGTTGGCTGTGTGTATCCTTATCACAAACAGAACAACTTTCTGCTAGACCAGGACTTTATATACCGCTCTGCAAAATTGGTTTTACTGTTGAGAACAGGTGCAAATCAACTAACATAGTTGTAGCCTTCATATTAGCATGGCCACTGTGATGCAGCAGCAGCTGTGTGGCAGCTCAGCCCCTTTTAGATCAGGCCAGCATTTGTTCCTGGCTCAAAAATACTTTTAAATTTTTTTATCAAGGGCCAGATTCTGCTGTCAAATGTGTTTGTGGTTCCCCCTGAAGTTAATGGAGGTGAAGGTTATCTGTTGGGATAAAAAAAAAATCCTACTGTTGGCTCCAACTCTTTTGCTTATTACAAACCCCATGTTGAGAGCACTGGCAGAAAAAATCAGGTTTACTATCTGCAACAGCCTTGTTGCTAAGAAATGGTCAAAGAATTTTCTCTTGAGACCACATAGGAGGACTTTCAATTTTATCGTTATTTTGAAATAAAAAGTATCTGATTTCTGTTGAGAAGTTGATTTTTTAATGCCCAAGCCCAAGACATGAGCAATACTTCAGCCAAATACTCGAATTTTTAAGCAATATATTTTTATAAATAAATATGAATGCATCAGAATATCTCCTAGAAAAAACCCAGTCAATTTGTAACCCCTCTATTAATCACTGTCCAGGGAACAGCCTGGACAGCTCTCAGAAGCCTTCAACATCACTTTGTGTAGTTGTACACCTGGTTTGGAATGGTTCTAGGAATGATCAAGTAGTACAGGTTTTGACACTAGCTACTTTTCGTTAAATGCTCATCATGAGAAGCAAAAGTTAGAGAAACATGTTAAAACAATTGCCAGAGACCCACTAGAAAAAATGCAGAACACCTCAGTCTGGACTCCAACTGGCCTGTTTTTATAAGGACAAATACGAATGTCTGCAGGAAAACACTTGGCACTTGCCAGTCATTTCCTACCTACACGCTTTTCTTTGTGCTGGCCAAGTTATGAATTGCTGATTTAATAGAATCATGGAATCATTTAGGTTGGAAAAGACCTTTAAGATCATCGAGTCCAACCATTAACCTAACACTGTCAAGCGCACCACTAAACCATGTCCCTAAGCACCACATCTACATGGTCTTTTCAATACCTCCAGGGATGGTGACTCCACCGCTTCCCTGGGCAGCCTGTTCCAATGCTTGGCAACCCTTTTGGTGAAGAAATTTTTCTTAATATCCAATCTAAACCTCCCCTGGTGCAACTTGAGTCCGCTTCCTCTTGTCTTATCGCTTGTTACTTGGGAGAAGAGACCAGCACCCACCTCACTACAACCTCCTTTCAGGCAGTTGTAGAGAGCGATCAGGTCTCTCCTCAGCCTCCTTTTCTCCAGGCTGAACAACCCCAGTTCCCTCAGCCGCTCCTCATAAGACTTGTGCTCCAGACCCTTCACCAGCTTCGTTGCCCTTCTCTGGACACGCTCCAGCACCTCCATGTCTTTCCTGTAGTGAGGGGCCCAAAACTGAACACAGGACTCGAGGTGCAGCCTCACCAGTGCCGAGTACAGGGGAACAACCACCTCCCTGCTCCTGCTGGCCACACGATTTCTGATACAAGCCAGGATGCCGTTGGCCTTCTTGGCCACCTGGGCACACTGCTGGCTCATATTCAGCCGGCTGTTGACCAACAGCCCCGGGTCTTTTTCCACCAGGCAGCTTTCCAGCCACTCTTCCTCAAGCCTGTAGTGTTGCATGGGGTTGTTGAGACCCAAGTGCAGGACCCACTCTTCCCCAATTTCCCACAATTCAAAAAGCAGTGGGGCAGGCAGCCCCTTTCTTCCTGCTCATTTACTGGGGAAACAGAAGAGAAAAGGGGCACTGGGGCAGGGTCACAACCCCATGCAAAACCCCTGGGGTCTCCAGCAGTTTTGTTTGCTCCCCATGAATTTTTCAGCTTCACTTTTTTTCCTGCTCTTACTATGCCCCATTTCACCAGTGCACAGACTGAGGGCTAGATGAGTTTGCAGGTCAACACACATGGTGTCCTGGTAAAACAACTTGTAGTGCATCACCTTGAACACACAAATTTTCCTCAAAGTGGCACTACATCACACCGAAGAACAGCTTTGCAACATGGCTGGCTCGAAATGGAGTTAAAACAAACTTGGTTCTGTGGCAGTGACTGACATTGGGCCCCATTCCCAGCTACCCAGATGCAAACAAGAAGAGCAGAAATAATAACTGCATGCTGTCTTATTCTACCAGGAATGAGCTTCACCCTGAGCACCTATTATTTTTTTCCTTTCATTAGGAATAAATAAATTAGAAGGCAGTGAGTAATACATCTTTAGGAAATGTTCACAGACTAGGTGTGATAATTACTTTTCCCACATGAGGGATATTGGTAGGCTTCTACTGTGCAGTGTCCTCTCTTAACAGTCCCACAGGGTCAGAATTGCAGTGAAATAAGACAACTTTTTTGTGACAGGCCTCATCTCTCTTATCTCCATGCCCTCACAATTTGTTGACTGCTCTCTCTGACCACCCACCTCTCGCCCTCCTCTGTCTGGTTCTTCTCTGTTCCTGAGTCATCATTTTTCTAGGGGAGATTTGCTGCAATGAGCATGCGATGGGACGTACTGTTGACCTATGTCAACATAGCCTGGAGATCCAGAGAGTAACCAGCTGGACTCAGGAGGGCTTTAAGTCCCCACAGGAGATATGCTGATATACCATGGCCATGTAGTAATGGAACACACAGTCAGGTTAGTGTGGATATGCCATCGTGGCTATCTGAAACAGTGATTTCCAGCTGGTAACTGAAGTTGCTAGTTGCCCAAGGTCATGCCTTCAAATGTCATGTCAGCACACACCAATGAATCCTTAGCAAATGGAATTAGGCCCTTTGGGCACCAGGTCCTGGATTTTAAAGCCGCTTTCATTTGGTATAATCTAAGATTGGCTTCCTCTGCTGCTAAATGGCATAGCTCTCCCATGGGCAGAGGAGGAAGATGCTGCCTGCATCTTCTCCACCAGGCAGCAGTTGTTGGACGTACCAGTAACGTGTGGGGAGCTCCAGCCAACAGGAGGTGAGACAGGAGCTTGCCCTGATGGAAAGCACTCTAGAAGGAGAGTGCCTGCCAGGGGAAATTGTTACCCCAACACTACTTTTCCTTCCAGGAATCTATGTCCCAACTAACTTCCTCAAACCATTTCTATCCCTTTTCTTGCACCTCAAAACATGCACTTTGTTTCAAGCTATTGCACAGCATCGAGGAACTGGCTACCTGGCCTGTCTTATAATGAAATTTGGGAACTAGCTTTTGTGGATCTGACCCAAATGTTTAGCTGCAACTGGGCACCCCTGTTAAGTCTCCTGCTTGGGACAGTTCATCAGGCATGGGATGTGCTCCGCCACCAGCCTGGATTCTCCTCTGGGGTTTCACCCTGAGCTCACCAACTCCAAACACACTTGGAGGATTTGACTCATGCAAACTTTTGAATATTTAACCTATTGACTCATTCCTGATTGTGAAGTCAGTCTGGGGAAGGAGCGTCTTATATTTCAAACATAAAATCCTCCTCTCTTCCTCAGTAGAGGACACATTAAAAATAAAGCAGTTCAGAATTGGATTTTGGTAGTTCAAGAGCACCTACTGTTTTCTTGTGACTCTGGCAATTGCTTTCCAAGGAAACCTTTGCAATACAAGAGAATACAAACTAATTTACCATTTCTGAATTGCATAAGATTAGCTGTTTTACTGAAACAAACCAGTGTTTATTAACAGAGCTCAACTGCTATGCACTATATCAAGACTAGTAAATATGAGGTATGATACCAATGATTACCTGAATGTATGCGGGTGCTTAGCACAAGTGCTGAGTGACTGGTGGAAAACTTGATTTGCTAAGCAAATGGCTTGAAAAAATTAAACAACTGGATGATTTAGTAAGCAATCTATGGTTTTAATTACCTATTATTATGTTTCCAGTCATTTATTTAATGCCTTATTTTTTTTGCTTTTCAACATTTCCAGAAAAAATAGTTATATTGGTTCAATTTTGGGCTATGACTAATAATTACCGAGAATGTACAATCTGCCTCTTAGCTATATGACCACATGGAGTCTGTAATTCTAACCAAATCAGGTTGCAGGGTTGGGACCTCTACCTACAGAGAATCAGTGACATTCAGTGTCAGTGCCTAAGGGCTGAAGGTCTATCTTACCTTTTTTTGAAGACTTCAATATGCATTAGGAAATCTGTACTGGCAAAATTAAGGGCTCAACAAAATTTTTGGGACTATTTCTTAGACATTCATACAGGCATGCAGAAATGCAAGTAAAAATTGTGACCTTGTAAAGAGGATGTCTTTTGCAGATTTGACTAGAGCTGTGGAGTAATTTTACTCTTAAAAGATCATCAAGAAACTGCCCCTCCCTGCTGAAATAAACTTCTTGTCACTAAACTAAATAATCTTGACTTTCACAGGCTACCCAAAGCCAGGTTTGGTTTTATGTCCCAGAATACATTCCAAATAACAACCTTCCTCCCTTCTTTTATAAAGGTTGCCAGTTTTCTTTTATAGCTTTGTACTCAAGATGTGGTTGTAAATTTGAATTCCAAGCCATTTGCTCCAACTATCTTTTTAACATTAACAAAAGAGTAGCAAGGAGAGAAACAAAATAAAAGAAACAAACAGAACAAGCGATGCAAAGTAAAAGGACTCTAATGAAAGCAGTAACTTACTGTAGCTACTTTCACTATCGCTGGCATTAGAAGAAACATGTTCTGCAAGAACAGTACAGCAAATTAAAGAACATAACCAAGCACCACAAAGCTGCAGAAACTTAAAAGAACTGCCACAGTCATGCAAAGGTAGTTGTGCAGAGAGGAAATAAAAACTATGCAGTGGCATCACCTGAAAACTCTCAGATAATTTAGTACACAGGTAAAATGAAAGCTTTCTCTCTTGTAGCATTTCAGAAAGAGACTGTATGTATTAGCTAGTGATATGCATCATGGCAAAGCCAGGTCTTTTCTTGATGAGACAGTTAATGACATCTCAGATAACTTAATTTCAAATTATATTATGGTCCACTTGCATCTCACTGGAAGTCTTGAGTAATTTCATGAAACCTGAGCATCTGCTCATATTACTCTGTACTATCAGTAACGTGCATCATTAATGCATTGGAACTATTCCTGCTAAACTTCTAACCTGTGTCCATCTTCAATCACTGTGCACTATCCCAAAGGGTTAAAAATTAACATGAAAATGGTTTTGATATCAAATATTGTAACCGTAACTATTTTACCCTGTCCAAAAAGAGAAGACAAAGCCAATGACAAAACTAAGAAAATAAATGGAATAAATATTTTTTCAGACATCGTCTAGCCTCAGGATTTGAGCTGGAGTATGAAAACCTTTACCAGAGCAGTCTGGATGGGTGAATAAGGATATACTAACTATCATGATGGTACCAGGCTTTTGGTTTGGCAAGCCTGGTGTCCTGTTTCTATTATCATATTATTTAAAGGAAGGTGCAACCTATGTCATGTGAAGTTGCTGTTCCCAAACTGTAGCCAGCAGACTGTTTACAGTCAGTCAGACCATGCTATATGGTCTCCAGGAGATTTGCAGAACCACATTAAATGCTAGTTTTAGTACTATCTCTGGTAGAAATGCTGATTACTTTGCACCCAAAAGATCATTTGACAGTTGAAACTTTTCAGCTGGTCCAGGACATTTAGAAGCCAATGCTATAATGGCTATACAGTTGGGAGCCACACTGGCTTAATGAGAAAGACACAGTGGTTAAATGGAAAATGGGTACAAATAAGTCACCTCCTGACAAACCCCAGGAGCCAAAATTTGTCCAATATTTGTCATTAAACCAGTGGGCAGATTAGGCTGTGGGTGATCCACAACACTCACCTGCAACTGCCTCTAAACATTCCCAGTGAAAGAAGGAACTCATAAAAGCCAAGAATCCCCTGGGATGAACCCAGAGTAGACCATGCATGGATGTCATGAAAGATGACTATGGGAACAGTGCCAAGACCACCTCTTCTCTGCAAGGTGCTGCGTGTCCCCCATGTACCAATCTAATGGCTTAGGGTCCATAGAGTGGGCCTGACTGGGTTACTGGAACAGCAGAAATGAGAGGTGATGATATCTGATAAAAACAGTAACGGAAAACTTTGATCTTGGGCTTAGTAAGAAGCTTTAAAGAATTAAACTTACATTTTGAAGAAAACAGTATATTGACTTTTGGACATTTCTTAGCAAGTTAACAAGGGTTGTTTGAAACTGATCTGCTATACAGGACCCTGAAGAACTTTATTAAACAAGAAAAAAATATCCTTCATAGTAAGAACTGTCATTTAAAAGGCATATCTGAGTCAAATATTAGCGAAATTTGGATGGGCGGGAATGTCTAGAGGTGTGTCAGTAATTGAAAGCTAGGTCCAGTATTAATAGAGAAACTAGAGCCTATATAACTCTATGCTACTTTTCCCTTAGCAATTTGCAGAATTCAGTTATCTCCTTTCAAATGGTTGGACGTTATGGAGATTTGCCTTTGTAAGGACACAGATATTCAGAAGGGTTATCAGATCGTAAATGTTCTACTTCTCTTTAGGCAGGGAAGGATCTGCTGCTAATGAGCTGCTAGGACACTTAAAGCAGCAGAATTGTTAAAAGGCAGGTGGCAGCCACATTTGCCGTCTATCACTGGCAAAACTAGTCTTGCAGAACTGTTCTTTGTACAAGAGATGAAGCTTTCATCTTTAAATTGAGAGGTACTGCATGGCTTAAAGTTAAACCATTAAAAAGTCCCTTCAACAAATGAGTCAGAAATGGAATAATCTCTAAAATTGTGTGCATGGATGTGCATTCCTGCAATTAAAAAGCACATACAAAACAGTAGGCAATGCAGTGTTAGCATTCACACACATTTTGCTCCAATTACTTGGCGCTTAAGAGAAAGGATAAGAACTGAGGAAGAAGTAGCCAAACACATGCAAGTGGCATTTTCTTTGAATTATTTAGATCTGGATACAGAATATAATGTAGCTATTTATATAGAAATCAGCTGCAAATATTTCATTCTATACAACTTTTTCTGGTCTAACTTTCGAGGAAGCAAAATTGTTTCTGAACAATTATCTGACACATTACACATTCTGCAATGCCAAGTCTTGAGACAGGATTGCTGCATCAGAAAAAGAAATTGATTAAGGTAGCATAACAGAGAATAGGTTGCTAATGATGAAATGGGTCCAAAATTAGCTTTGGAGAAGGCATGGTCTTCTCTAGCCTGCAAATGACTTCTTCCATTAATAACAAATACTAATCTAAAATCCAGCAAAGTAACAAACACTCCCATGCAAAAAGCTGAAAATGCAGAAGCAACGGCATAAAATAATTGTCTATTGATCTCCTCAGGATATGATCAAGTTAAAATGTTCAACTTTCCCTTTAGATGGAGAGGGAGGGGTTGTTGCTGAAAAGAACAGTCTAGGCAGCAAAACGAGTTCTAGGTATGCTACTCTACAGAACTGCCATGATGGGAACAATAACATACTGTCAGAAACAAAAAGTGTTATTACAAAAGAAGTGAAAGTGTCTGCTTGATACACTGTATGTTATTTAATATCGTCATGCAGAACAAAATGATCGAAACATTTTTGATGCATTCACAGCTGGGTAACAAATAAAACTCTATCTTGTGCATGCTAGGAGTGGAGGGTCCTCAGAGAAGGAACAGAAGCCAAAACAAAACAAAACAAAAAAAGATTTACAGTGACCATTCCTGGGAACTTACTCAGAGTCTTTGTTCCATAACCGTCGTCACCTAATCCGGGGATGTCCTGCACGGAAGTCCCCAGAGAGAGCAATGAGAAAGGAAGAACAGCCGCAGAAGAGGAAGGAAGAAGTCAGTGGAGTTGAAATGGATACTACCATGACTGACCATGTTGATTGAGCAATCTGGATCCCTGCTTTTTTCTTTCTGAAACAACTTTAGACCCATATTCTATGGGAATGCAGCCAATGAAAGAGGCAGTGACCACGATACATGGCTTTTGGAGCTGTGAGGAAGAAGGAACAACCAGATAAATAAAGTTCCAGAAACGATCCTCACCAGATAAATTTAGGAGAGAATTATTAAGAAAAAAAGTGAATATTTGGGCTTGGAACTAGCACATATTTTCAAAAATGCTGGTTCTCTGTACAATTTAAGCAAGCAGTAAATGCCCGGGGAGGTACACATTCCAAGATCTGATTTACTTCTTTAAGCTGTTAGCATGGTTGCTTCATTTAATCGTTAAACTTTCAGTGAAGCTGCCCATGGCAATCAACTTGGAGAATGTCAAAGGCAAAAAAGAGACTATAGCAGACCTTTTAAAAAGTAATAATTTAGTTTAGTATTGTGAGAGAAACCACATTTGGATTATTTTGAGCCAGTTCTGATCTGGGAATATTTAATCTGAGAGAAGTTTGGATTTATGACAGGTGCCACAATGACTTTGAGGAGCCACATTTGCTCTTCCAAAAGTTAAGGTCACTGTTTTATTCTTCTGAAAGTTATGTTTCCAGGGGTGGAAGGACCAGCTGGATCCAAACTGCAGTCACACATTGGTCACAGTAGTAATACCTCTCCTGCCTGCCTACGACAGATATTTGCCTGGATGTGTGGGATACTGGTATCATGCGTGTCACCCATTTTTTGTGCTGCTGCATGTGACATCGTCTCCAAGAGGTTACTTACGTTCTGGATCACTTGTTTCCTGCTCACTCTGCTCCTTGCTCTTGTAGAATGGGAATTTTCGTGAAAAGATGAAGTTCTTTTTACGCTTGTCATTGAATGACTGTGAAGGAGAAAAGGCATGGGGCAAAAACAGGGACGTCTAATTGTTGTCACACTCATGCTGACAAAACAACTAGTTTGTAAAAGTGGAGAGAACTGTAGTGACTCAAATCAGTCCAAACCAAGTGGCTGCAAAGAATCAGAGGTGGTGGCGGTGAGGTCTGCAGGTTGAAGGCAAAGCCCCTGGAGACTAGATCGATCTGATTACAGAGGTCTCAAATCACAACCTTCAGCTCCTTACTTGGAAACTATTGCATTTAGCTTGTTCAGATGAAGAGCTACAGATGGCTCAGCACGCTTTCAGATCAAGCCACTCATCTTTAATCATAGCAGACTGTGCACAGAATTAATTAACTGGCTGAAAAAGAATAGGCTGCAAAGAGGAAAGCGGAAGCCTTTGATTTGCTTGTAGTAGGTATGTGAATTCAGCCCTGTGCCAATTAAAATCAAATATTTTTTTCTGGTAACTGCTGCTGGTTTCATAATGTTTTATTTGGCCTCTTAATCAACAACTTCTTAAATCTGTTTTAATGCACTTTTTTGCATAATTAAAAAAATACTTTGCTTTATTTTATACATGTATATTTACTCATTAGGTTCCTCTGGAAATGCTTGTAGTTTTATGTGATTTAGAGATGGAATTCTGCTGATAAGCAGTATTTCATTGCATGTTGAGCAACATATATTGCTTTAATTTTTTAAATGGGGAGTTAATATGGAAAAAATGTTTTTTTTTTTACACAATAAAACCTTTGACTTTATAGACAGTCACAAGGGCTCATAGCAGTGTACTATGTAAAAGCAGGATATGCTTAGCTGGGAAATTTATTTCAGATACTACATGAGGAATTAGGGTCCCTATACAGTCAATTGAGAGAAGCTGGCATTTCCAGAGGGCACCTACGCTGAGCTGCAGATAGTGCTTATCTGAAATGATCTGTGTTGTCGGTCTGACAACGTCCTACGCTGTTTCCTATACTCAACATATGCAATACCTACACGACTTTGCAAGTGATCACCTCCAAGAGAGCAGAGACCTTCTTAGCTCATTTAAAGGACTAATCTCATGTGTTTGTCATTGCTCGAATGAAATATAACCAGTATTTGGCTCCAATTCTGAAATGGAATATATTTAGAGTTTCAGAACATAATTCATTTTCTTACATTTTGGAAGCACAGCATAAAACGTGGTTTAGAATATGTATTTCTGAAAGATGTAAAGTTAGGTACTGAAAATCTCTATTAAAATAGTTGTCTACTTGTGTCACCAAAGTTTCATGCCACTTTTACATTTCAAGCATATTTAAAGTTCAGTAACTGAAAACAAAGGAAAAAAAATGCACACGTAGAATAAATGATCCATGAAAATCTCTCAGAGTATGTAAACATTCAATGTGAAATTAATGTGGAGGTCATGCACAAATAATCCAGACAGCATGCAATTTCAAAACAAAGCAAATATGAAAGAAAGCCAGAAGAAAAAAAAAAATGCACATGAAGGATTAAAATAATCTGTGGATGAAAAGAGGACTGACATGCACATTACATCACTTTAATGACCTAAAGGATATAATTAAATTAAAATGTGTTTTCTGTGATAATTTCTTTTATTTTTCCAAAGAAAGGAATGTAGCATGTTAACATTTCCCATTGTGAAAATGTTGTTTGTCATGATTCATCTGAATTTGACATAGTAACAGTATAGGCATTATACTTTAAAAAGGAAAAAAATATATACACAATAGCACCTCAAAAACCAAAGGGGTTTTAAAATTACAGTCACTTCATTACCAAATGCCATTTCACTTTGGAATTAAAGAGAATGTTATTAAATTGATAAATAAATATGCTGTGTTTCACAGAGATTATACAATAAATAACACTTATAAGTATTCTTTTTCAATTTTTTCCACAACAGTCTAGAGCAAAAACTTCAGAAAATTCATTTTCACCAGAAAAGCATATATTTTTTTCAAGCTTATGATCTAAAAGTATATTCCAAATTAGACAGGTATACTGTAGAGTTATATAAACTTTTTTGTTGCCTTTTTAATAAGATATTGTTCCACTTCAGTTTGGACAATCAAAATCTGGCAATTTTTAGCTGGTGAGTATTATGTCCAACTGTGTCACTGTACACCAGTAAAAAGCCTTGTTCCTAAAATAAAGCTGGCTCTTGGTTTATTAATATCCATAAGCAAATATGTTTATGCATGTGTTCATATTTCTATAGATTAACCAATGTGTATATTCTTGTTAATGACCCTATATACTAGCATAATGTAGTCAGATGGTTTGTATTCAAAATAACAAAGAAACTGTAAAATATTATAAAACACTAAAATGGGTCTTATCCTGCAAACTTATAGAAATAATTAGTCCTTGGTACTAACTGAATGGGTTTACCAAGTATTTATTTTCTTGTACATTAAGTGCATGTTGCTTCACAAGAAACCAAAGGCAGGAGCCTTGATTTTGGTTTTGTATCCAATATATCCAATATAAATGTGATTAAGCTCAGGCTGATGGTCTCCACCTTAAGGATATGAAATCCTGCAGACACCCAGCAAAATCTTCTTACAGATACCATGATATATATCTCTAATGTATAGAGATAAGGGGGTTGGCAAAGATAGGAGAGGGAGACTCATGCAGAATAAAATGATGTTTTCATTGGACACACTGTATTAATTCCAGATTTTTTTCTGTTGGTGGAGGAGTAGAGACCCACACTGAACACATATTTTCTTTTCTAAGAAAGGATCATGCATGTGAGGAATGGTGGTAAGGTTAGACTGCAAAAATCAGATGCATGTTTTTGAGAGATTTTATGTCTGTAAAATGGAAACTTTGAGACCTGACAAATATTCTGGAGCCAGTTTTCACAGGGGCTCCCTATGCTGCTGGAAAGCTGTGAAATAGCCATAGGATAAATGGAAGAGAGGTATTTGCTTGCATCTCTCAGTCCGGTGCAAAAGTTGCACGCAACTGGAATTGAAATTGTGGTATGAAGCTTAGGCTTGATTCAACAGTATTTATGCAGGCAGAGTTTCTGAAAGTCAGTGAAGAAGTGCCTGAAAATAGATTTCTGTATAAGTCACAATTTCTTTGCCATGGATATTATAAGATCCTGTAATGGCAAATAACCCAGGCATTTCAGTCGCAGCGAAAAACCTGTACAATAGATTACTTTTATACCTCACTGCCATCAGTTCACACAGACTACCACTAACCTAGGAATTGGCATTAGTAGGCACTTTATATAGACAAGTGCCTAAGACTGAAAAGCAAATGAAATTTTCGAGTACTGTCTGACAACTGAACAGTGAGGTCATTCTTCACAACATCTGAACTGTGACGAAAAAAGAGTCTTTTCTCAGAAAAAAAAGGGGAGAAAAGCTTTCACTGATGTCCTGGCTTGAATTTTTGTTTGCTACTACTTAGGCAGAGACTGCGGTTTGGAGAAACCAGAAAAAAATTGTGATGTGCACTCTTTCTTGACCGAATATCCCCAAATATCCCCAGTTATGTAAGTCTGGCTTACACATACCAACCTTCCCTGGTTGTGACAGACATTAGGACACTGTGTGTTTCTCATTCGTAAGAACTCCCTTTGGTACTTTCTTTTGTGTCAACATCATTTTTGTATTCCAAATGCTTTTCCCTAGGTGCAGCAGCCATATATATGTTACCCATCAGCTAATAGGACAGTGTTTTTTTAAAGGCAAGTTTCATGTAATATTAAATAAACAATCCAATTTCAAAATTTGCTTTACAGTGGCAAACATCACAAAGAATAATGTATCAGTAATTTGATAGTTGGACAGTACTGCAGTAGGCAAATACATCATTGTTTACTTTGAGCTTCTTCCCAATTTTCTTTCACGATGTAGCTGATCCAGCCCACACTGTCTAGTGCAGATGTGCTCTTGATAGAGGTTGTCTTCTTTACGCTTTGCAGAAGAGCCTAATATGTTGGGGAAAGATTTCTTTTGATGCTCTAAAAGCTCTACAGGCAACTACATCTTCTAAAAGCCATTAAACTCCCAATTACATTGGGAATACTTTATTTTGTTATTTCATTCAACCAATGCTAATCCTTGGTCATGAGCTGGGAACCAGTGTTTGGGGATCACCTGAGAAAAAGCTGTTACAGAGCACTGGCTGTGAAATTCTTTTAGACAGGGTGTAGATGAATTTCATTTACTACCTAAAAGGCAAGTTTGAGCTAAGCTTTAGCCTAGTTTTTATTTACGTGATTATCTGTATCAGTCTCATTCTGAGATTGGTCTAGCAGTGTATATGAGTTCATTAATTTTGCTGCTTCTCATCTGCCATGGTTTTTTTGATTGTTCTCCTTTAATACCTGTTTTTGGTGCAACTTAAATGAAAAGCCCTTGCTTATACAGCATTCTACAAAAAATCTACAAAATTTATCAGCAACGTTATGTCCCTGCAATCCTTTTCTCTGTATTTAATCCACACTTTTTGTATTAGGGACATTCTTTTATTCTGTTTGAACACTGACCTTAATAAAGGTCTGGGCACCCAAACGCTGTTAAATTTCTACATGTTAAATCTCTCCATCTTACTGAAAAGTTGCACTGATATCAGAAAGAAAACTTTTGGACTGTAACAGATAGTCAGTGTCATTTCTGCTTTCAAACGTATATATCACCTCTGCTTTTATAATGGGGCTTTCTCACTTAGCAATTTGAAATGCATGATAAATATGAAGTCTCCAGAACAAACTTTTGAAGAAAATCCTGTGTTAGTATATTGGCTTTATGTGAAAAGTGGTTTTGCAGCTAGCACGGCAGCATGGTCTGGGGACCATGGGTCTAACGGCACTTTGGGATCTTCTGTCTCATCGTCCCGTCTGCAGTACGGGGACCGTAGCAATGCCCTCCTTACAGGCACTTTGTGGGGACTAGGGCAACACTGTGACCTGGTGGATACTAGCACTGAGGCCATGGTAGTTTCTTTTATTAAGATAACGAAGTATACTCAGGTTAAGTGACTTGACCAAGTCTGGAAGAAAGCCAATGCTACTGAGCTATTCTTGTTTTCCTGGTGTAACCCCAAACTTGGCCATGGACTGGGTTCACACACACAGAAAGCTCCTACTGATGTCTGTGCAGACATGCAGAAGATAAACTAAGAAGTCATTAGTGGCAACTATAAACCTCATTGTATAGTGACCACGCAGTATATTCCTTAAGACATACATCTTTCATTCACAGTCTGACGACACAGTTATATGCTAGCAAGCAACACTTGACAACTTCTCTGTATCCTTTTATGAGATGCAGGGGAAGCATGTTCCTATTCTGTTAAGTTCAACCTTAAATTTTCTTACATACTGCAAGTATTTGGAAAAAAAAAACCCAAAACAAACCCTGGGCTACAGTCATTCCATATTGAAGTTTTGCACTATGATCTGTTTTGATAAGTGAGAATAAACTTTGGGTGAGAAGAAGCTCAGATGAAGATAACTCTGCTTGCTTAGTTTTCCCACGAGGCTGCAGGGAGATTTGGATCTTGGAAATCCAAAATGAAAAAGTACAAGCCTGATTAAAAACTCCATTCTGTCTAGCTTCTACAGACAAGGGTAGTGTTGCTTAGTATTCATAAATATGAAATTTTACTAACCTTTTTTTAAGACTGACTTAGTGCCACTTCTCAGCCAGCAACTCAATTTTAATTCCTAACAAAACAACAGTTAAAACCAACACCATCTACCAGGGGAACAGAAAGACTAACAGACTTTCAAGAAAGCACGTAAAAGTAGCATTTCCAATTCTGCAAACATGTATTTAACTTGGTGCGAGGTTCGAATCCCATTAAAAAGGGAGTACTCATCTGTGCTAATTTACATTGCGTCACTGTTGGCAGGATTGAAATGCCAATGTAAAAACCTTGTGTATGTGATGGCCAAGGTCATTTACAAATATCTGAAGGTTGTACATAAAGAGGGTGGGAAGGATTTGTTCAAGCAGCAACACTGAAATTAATAGTGTGAAAATAAGAAAGGGCAAAGCTCCTTGACAGTGAAATCAATTTGGATGTAGAATAATCTGCCCCGAGGGAAGTGGAAAAGCCTAGATCATTTTTCATATTTAAAACAAATCTGCTAATCTTAAGTACTATGGGGAATAACACTGCAGTGCTGGGAGAGAAAGAGGTGGTGAAGGGAAAGGAACTAAATAGTAAGGCTCTCCCAGTTCTAACGTCTGTGTTTCTGTGATGAGATGCTCACAGATCCAGCATCCCAGGGCTGTGCTGGGGTCCAGCGTGGGCTCTGACCTAGGTGGGCTCACTACCATCACACGAGCAGTGTGAAGGTCTTCCTCTTCTTTCTCAAGGCTGCCTCTGGACTTAGAAAGTGTATTTGATGTTTGGCAATGTTGTCCCAAATTTTCCTCTACTCTTTTTAATTTTTTTTTTCCAAAAAGGAACTTTTCCCATTAGAGCTGATGTATGCCATCAGCTACTGATCCCGCTAATAAATCTTTGCGCATGTGAATCTGTCTCTGCATCCTTTGTGCAACAATGATGACGAAACAGCCTCAGAGATCAACAGTAACATTGGTGTGCGCTTGGCGAAGTTTTGGGACTGTCTAATCACCGGCCCAGACCCACAGATTTTCCTACAGTGTACACTGTAGGACCTTTATCACCCTGATCTTCATTCCTCAGTTTTGATCAGATATTTTCTCATATCTTTTTCTTAACTCTGATTCCCAGTTGACTGCTGGTGCTTCTTTAGATCTGCAAATGGAACTGAGGGTTTTGGTCTCCTCTATGCAATCTTTTGAATTAATGTCCCTAATAAATAAAGCTGGAGAAGGTGTTAGTTAACTGTGCTAAAACCCCCAACTTGCTCCTTTATCACTATTTTTTGTGGAATCACTTATTTGTGCAATCAAGTGCTGTGCACTTGACTTTGTGCAAGTGTAAACTACTGCATAAAATGGACCATTGCATAAAAAGAATAAGTTGCATAAAGACCTTTATTACTCTTATTTTGTGAAGTAGTAGTGGAGAAAGATTTACAATACCTACATGTCTTCAAACTACTGACTGAAAGATAACTGGAGCAGACTTATCTTTTGAACTGCCCTTTTGAGTTAAAGGAAGAGTGTTTGCACTCACAGGTGACTTGTAGCAGGCTGAATTATGGCAAAGATCTGGCTCAGGAGACAGTGAATCGTACCAGGCTCATGGTTTTCATTTAAAACATTGATTTATTTAGGCCTTACAGCTAAAATTATAAAAAATAAAGTCATGGGCAAACAAAAACAAAGTCAATCTTTGAGAGACTGGTGTGAGGTTTGTGTAGGAGGTGATGTTCCTACATCTTCCAGTAATGCATCTCACACTACCAGTCTCACAGACGGGATATCAAATTAGATGGACTTTAGTTTTGACCCAGGTTGGCAGTTCCTGTGTCCCTATAACCTCCCAAACATGGCCTGTGAGTCACTAAGTCAAGCGTAACCGAACTGCCAGAAATATAGATATGAAATATAGAGACTGTATCATCTTAATGAGTGCTAACGCTCAACTCCACTCTTCCAGAGCTTTGTGGGAAATCTTACTAGAAGAAAATTTTGGTCTGCTTCTAATTCTTTGACAATATCTACTGCCAATGCTATACATTTTTCTTTTCAACCACTTTTCTTAGTAGAAAAGCCAAGTAACTATGACATTATCTATACATGCATGCAAATTTCCTACCATTTAATTCAAGGCATTAGAAAACGAGTTACAAAAATAGCACACACATGAAGTTAAACTCAGCACAAATTTCTGCTGGAACAGCTTAGAAGAAAAAGCAATTAACTCTCAGCTGTAAACTTTGGTATTTTACCTGTGCTAGCAAATTTTCACCGTGCTATATTTAATCTGTGACCAATTTAAACATTACACTACATATCTTTATGTCAGTGACTCTCTTAAACATTTCTCTTACCTAAGCAGGGATGGCACACACTTGTTGTGGGATAGAAAACACTGCTACTGTAGTCCCTAACATTATGGCCACCTAAGAAACAATTTTATCTTATAAATAAACTCCACACAATTATCAGTCTGAAGAAGCAGGAAAATCTATGAAATACATGTATTTAACTTGCTCATTAACTGAAGAAATGACTCCATCAGTATTTTCTTTTTTTTTGAACCGGACAACAGTCCCAAAGATTTTTTACATTAGTATGGTTTTTAACTTGAAGAAAAACTTCTACTGGATTTTTAAAAGAAAGCTACAAAAACATTTCTTTGCTTCAGCTGAGTAGAAGCCTCAAATTTGATCTGACAGTATTTTTCACAGTTTCTAGAACTGTTTCACCTCTCTAAAAAACTAGGTTCCCTAAGGCATGCCAGTTCCCTGCTAGAGACAGCACTGCTACCGTGGCATAAATTGAAACTGAAGACTCACTTGTTTTCCTTTACTTTTGACAGTGACCTGGGCCCAACAGGTGTTATTATTAAATTATTGCATGTCTGTGTGGAGTGCCTCAAGATATCCTGGAGCAACGAGACACTGTACAGTTAAATTTTCCTGGCTATGTGCTGTTTTATCACCTGAATTTCACTTGATTACTTCAGCACATGAATGAACTAGATGCTGATGACAGCAGTATTTCTAATGTACCTTGCAGAAACGCTGAGCGAAATGTGTTCAGCTCAAGGGGAGCAGTCAGGGCAGCCAAATCATATGGGCTCAGGTCAAAACAGATGTGCAGCCAGCATCCACTGCCTGGCACCAGCTCTAGCCCTCGTAAAACGTGAAGACGGGACTGGAGGATGTGAAAATGCATGAAAGAGCAAGAGCAGCTGGACACATGAGACCCAGCTTTTCCTCCGGCACAGGGAGAAGATGTCTCTTCCAAGATACAGGCTGCACGGGCAGGAATGATGCTGACATCTGATTCTTCCATGACATCCAATACTACCCCCGTTTCTGAGGTCTTGCAGCCTTTGCCAGAACTTAAATCCAATAGAGAGAAAACCAGAAGCAAGACAGCAACAAAGCCAGATGGAGAAGAGCAATTTATTCCTCCTCCTGGCGCTGGGCAGTTTCGCACCAAAGCTCTGGAGAGTCTCTTCAGACCTACTAATACTCTATGCCTATAAAAAGGCCTTGTGGAGAAAATACCTCTGCTCAGCAATTTTCTTTTAATAATATGCAACAGCTTTTTTTGACTTCTTATAAAGATCTATAAGAACGAGTTGGTGAGGAATTCTTGCAACATGATTTCACGTTACTTTTTTATGCTTGTCATTAATTTCTGTTTTATGACAGAGGAAGTATTCTTGAATGATTGCTAACAACTAAATTCCAATATTGCAGAAACAATGGTTTTGTAAAAGATTTTCTGTCAATTAGTAATGGAGATGTAAAACCAGCAGTTTTATGACATGAATGATTTCCAAAGCTTATTTTAAGTTGCACACATGAAAAATCATTCTTATTCTCTGGTTACAGCAAAGCACATTTCAATCATTCTGAGACGGGGGAGTGTACAGTAAAATACTGATTCACAACTCTTGCAAATAAATGACATGCAGAATTATTTTCTATAAAAAGCTCAGTTCTGAGTAGAAGGGGGTTTTCTTGTCTGTAATTTTTCCACCTGTACGTATACAAGCAAAGAAGTTCAGGAGCCTGCAGTATCTCCACAGCAACAGCGTAATTCGCATTGACGCCGCAGGAGCTATATGCTGGGCTGAGCAGAGGGCTTACCCCTATACATTTCTAGGTAACTTTGCCTAATCTAGCCTAACCCAACCTGACCTAACCTAACCTATCCAAGTAGTTATATTTTGCACTTGGCAAAGCGGTACCGGAGGACTATATCTGCTACAAGTGCCTAGTGTAGTCACTGCAACTACTAGCACAAAGATTAGTCCAAAAGAAATGGCTGAGATGTTTAAGTTAGGCTTTTAAACTGCACAGTTTAAATATGGCCCCGTGGTTCATAAAGTTTAGATTATCACGTCTGATCAAGACAGAGCAGGTAAGAACTGCAAATCCTTGTCGCACCACAGCCTTGGGAAGCACGGAAGGGCCCTAACCCTGCCTCACTGTGCCTTGAAATAGCTGCTATGTTTTTAGAAGGTGCACCCAGTTAAGGCTCACGGAAATGGGATTCACTGCATCTGGTTTTAAACATTTACCCCGTAGGTGCCTGGGGCGGAGGTGGTGACCCCAGGTTCCCTTTACAGTCAGTGATGGATTCATCACATCTCTTTCAGACAACAGTGGCAGGTTGGTGCTCTTGACCATGAAGAAAGGAAGAGCTGTTCACTTTGGGATTTCTGAGGTGGAGAAATATTAATTTCAGAGAGAGCAAATTCATATTAAAAAAATCAGCTAATGTTTTACAACATTTACAGAATTGTCTCAACATCATGTGTAAATAATATTTCTGCAGGAAACCATGTTTCAGGCTTTCCAATTGTGCAGGTAAAATATTTCTGTGGCAGGTAAAAGGCAAGCTTGAACATTACGACCCATCTCTCTCTGCATGTGCTCCTTTGACATCTTCCAGAAGCCTATAAATAAATGCCTAATGGAAGCATATTTTAGCTAGGAATTCTCACTCTAAGCAAATTATTTTTAATATTAGTGGGTGTCCAATAATTGTCTGGCACTGAGACAATAAAACATTTTTGTTTTGGGCAAATTGCAATGTGTTTGTTAGAGTGTTATTGAAGAGTCATTTTGTTTTCACAGCCGAGGCTACACTGTGAACCACTCTGGATGCTAAATGTTGCTAGGAATGCTAAAACATTATTAGGAACCAGATCAGATCAGAGTAGAAATACTCTTTTTTCTTTTTTGAGGGCCTGCCTAAACCAAAGTTTCAGTTCAAATATCTCTAAACTAGGGGACTGAATTCATATTCTAACTTTTTACTCTGGTTCATGTCTGCTATTTTTAATGTGACTGAAACAATATAACAGTCCTTAGCAAAAAACACATACTGGGGCTCAGCTCAGCTTCTACCACATTTAATGGGAAAGCTCTTTGCCTTCAGCACGTTAGAAACACGATGTAACGGAAGTAAAAGAGAATACTCAATTCAATTGATACTGCAAGTGGAAGTAGCACCAAGGAATGGAAAAAGATTTATAAAGTAAAATTTAGTTACACAGCAAAGACTGACATTTTATTCCTAATGGTCAAAATTAATCAGAATTGGTAGTATAAGCCTTACAGGAAAAATGTTATCTTCTGCAGTCTACTGCTAGCAAATGCTGTTTGAATAGTCATAGGAAGGGCAAGCTAGAAAATTTTGGACCAAACTAAAATGCTTTGATAGTCACAGAGCAAAGTAAACAGCAAGTTCATCCTGGTTGCTCACAATCTTGTCTGGGATCACATCGGTGGGACGTGTGTCTGCAGGACAAGTAGGTTCAATAAACTCCCGCAGCCCACGGTCCTTGCCAGGGCCACGCTGTCGCTTTGCCTGTGCCCTGCCTGGTGTCTTGCCCATCTCACCTCACCTTACTGACCTGGCTTGATTTTGGACCCCACTCATCACTACGGAATTTCTGGGAGGCACAGGGCTGCGGACCAACCTTGGTTGTTGCCACCAGACTGGCCGATCGTGCCCTGGGACTGCACCCCTTGTTGTGAGGCTGCTGTCCCCCTTGTGTCCCAGTGGAGCAGCCCTCTCCTGCTGCTCCCCGTCACCATCAGTTTGCATCCAGGTTATTGTCCTCCAGCTGCTATCGTGGGCAACCGAGAGCTGACTGCAGTTCACTCTGCCCCCTTTAATCCAGTGTCTTTAAAAATAGGGGTGAGTATAGAAATAGAATAGCAACACTGCAGCTGCATCGTTCACTGGCTGCTCCTTGAAAACTACAGTAGCGACAGGCTAGAAAAAACATAAAAGGGTTGGATTACGCAGGCAAGTGCACACAGGCAGATTGCTCCTAGGCACATTGCTCCCAGGCATATGTACCTCCAGTTCCTGAAGATTACAGCTACACAAGTCATCATTTTTCTAAGCAATGGTCGGAACACCAGTTGGAGGGCAATTTATAGCTGAGCTGAGCACTTATTCCAGTAAGAGCGCTCAGATTTCTTTGGAGAACACCCCACAGGCAGCCATTCCCATTAAATAACAATGAGAAATTAGAAAGACTGGGAGAACAGAGAAAAGCCAGGCTAGATCAGTAAGGAGGGATAAATTTGGCTGAGATCAAGAATAAAGAATATTTAATTGTGTGTGAGTGCCTACGCCACCTTCACTAACCCTCCTCCGTACCATCCTTGCGGGTAGGTGTATGCTGCTTAATTTATGTTCAACCTCTTTTCTTCTTAGGAAATCACTCCACTTGTGATCCCACATGTTCTGGTGGTTGACACTTCCATTATCTTTTACTCAGTGTCTGTTGCTATTTTCTAATCACCAAATGTAATGGGGGGAAAAAAGGCAGAGGCCCCTCCTTTTCTCTTTTCATACACATACATATGGACAAATACACACCAACATGGAGACAAATGCTATTCCCAGTCCCATATCTCTCCTTTCACTACCATTTTGCTACCAACTAGAGGGAATTCAGAAAGCAAACATGATTAAGCAATCGAGTGGATTATTTTGTCAGGAAAATGGAGGAGTCAATGACTGCAACTTTTGGGGCATGACAGAGAATCTACTCTCTGTCCGTGCAAAGTAACCCACTGGAGAGTGTGTGTTATACCAGGCTCTCCAAATCAGCAGCTAGCTCCACAACAAAGATGCAGGTTTTTGAACATGCTCAGCTTGTGGATTTTCTTCTACTTTCTGTTATTGTGCCAGTACCAATCACTTTAGGAAATCCATTCATTTTGTCAAATATTTTTAGAAGAGAAGTGCAAAGAAAAGTTGGTCAAAATACACCGAATATGATGAAAACTTTCTGATTATGGACTACAAAACAGTTTTTCCCTAGAAGTGGTGAAACTTTATACTTAGAAAACTTCAGCCTAGTAGAACACTGATGTTAGAAACAATCTTCAATAGGCAGTGAGAGAGGATAGATAGTCTAATACATCTTTATACTTTGTAATTTCTGAGAAGCAGGGATTCATTTGAGATTATCACCTTTTTCTCTGCATTGATACACCCAGATCTGCCACAGTGAACCCCTAGCACAGACTGTGTACCTGAGACCAAGGCAGTTTCTGCTTGGTGAAGATGAAGACAAATAATCCAGTCTCCATATACACTGATAAGAGAAGAAATAGCAACAGGCTTAAACTGCAGCAGTTTAGCCATTTCTAATGATGAGGAGAGTTAAACACTGCAGTGGGCTGTTTGGGAAAAATATGAAATTTCTGTTGTGGCAGGTCTTTAAGTAGAGATTAGATAAATCTGCGAGAGAGGAGGAAGGTACAGAAGACACCCTCAGGGCAGGAATTGGACTCGGTGACCACCTGAGGTTCCTTAGAGACCAGTTTTTCTCTGATTTGATGACTAGGGCTGAAAATACCATGATTTTCTACAGCATCAATTGTTTGGAAATAGGTGGGTTGGGGTTTTTTTGGTTGTTTTTTTTTCTTCTTTTTTTCAAATAATATGCTGTCAAAACGTGTCCTATGTATTGAGTCCTGACAGTGAGTGAATTTTGACATTTGGAGGAGAAGCGCATTGAGTATGTAGAGGGTTTTATTTACACCACAATACAGATTTTGCTATCTCAGTCAAGTTTAGCTTTTTCCTTTCATGCATCAGTGCAGTGTTGCTAAAATGACAATAAAGCAGGAGGATGACCTTCCATTGCAGGCAGGGCTGTGGGATCTGTAAACAGAATCTGCTCATAAGAAATATTATTAAATGCTATCAAGCTTCTGACTGTCATAATAAATACATTCAGAGGCATCTGAAGGGGCAGGCTGAGTGCAGGGTAGGTGATCTGACTGGAATACGAAAAGAACTGTGGATGACAAGCTAACTGAATAGAAAAAAAAAAACCCCTAATGGGTAGTGATGGAGCAATATGGTGTGGGTCACAGCCCAGGACCTGCACTGCTGACGAGCAGCAGAGCTGCTGGGAGAGATTTTGGAGGGATGGGGCAGTCCCTTGTCTTGGCAGGCACCCCATCCCCATTTGGCACCCTGCTGAGCAGCCTCGCTAGGGCAGGCACCCATCTGCCAACGCATCCCCGTAATCACGGACCGAACACCTGCCGTGCACCCCGACACACGCATTAAACACTGAGAGCTTGTGAGAGGTATGGCATTTATTTCACCGGGAACTGAAATGGGGGATTTGTCCAAAAGACAATGTTCTGGAGTCACTGGCCAAATAGGTGTGAAATGAAAAGGCATATGGTATAAAAAACCAGTTCTCTGTATAAAATCAAGTTTTACCTACACATTATGCTTCATGATAGTGCAACACTCCTCTGGGAACAGGCAACATCCATGAATATTAGAAAAAACGGTGAGATGTTGAAAAAGGTCTTTCCAAGAGCTACAGTTTCCACTATAAAAATATTTTCAAGAGACAGTCAAGAAGGAGTATATGATCTGACAGGGAGCAAAGCAAAAGAGATGCTATTTTTGTCTTCTGAAAGACTGGTTGTAATTACAACAGTTGAGAAAAAAGCAGATTAGTGGCTCATTTTTTCCTCTGTAATATTTCCATCATTGTTTGACATTCTTTCTGATTCAGTAAAAAATCTGAAAAGCCCTCAACCACTGTGGGTTTTAGGATTAGAAAAGGAAAGGCTATTTTTGTTCAGCCTGAAGCCTATGGTAGGGAGAATTACCACGAGTTCAGTATGCTGCTTTGGCAGATATATAACCCTGCTCACAGCTACTAACATATTCTCCTTCTGGTGCAAAGGTGAGAATCAGAGGATACTTGGGATATGATCTTGAGTTCAACATAGCATAAAACATACTTTTAAATTAAGTTTGTGCTCACATAACTCCTGTAGCTTCCTCCAGCATAAATATCAAACATATACCTTTGGGCTGCTCTATTTTCCATTGATTATCCATAGATCAGTGGGCCCCATAGGCTGAGACAGCAAATGCTTAGGAAATCGTATCTGTGTTATCTTATCTTCATTTATCTTTCTTGTGTTTGAAACTTTAAGGTAGCCAGTGTCCTGGAAACCTGCCCTTTGCTGCAGTAGCACAGAGCAGCCACAGGGAACCGGAGGGGTGGACTGGTTGCTTTGATACTCCAGCCACCTTCAGTAACAATTAGAAAAGCTGGTGAAGATCATTACTACAATTATATGAATGAAGCTAGAGACTGAACTTGGTCAACTCGACTGAAGCGCAGTCTTTGCTTGGTGAAATGAAGCTGTTTCTACCAGTATTTGTATTCTTTGCCTTATTGCACAGGTGTTAGCATCTCTAACTGGTTTGCTATCTTTAAAAACGTTAATAGGACCTAGGATTGTGATGATTGATGTCTCTGAACCTGAACAAATATGTTTCTTTGGTCAAAATAAACAGAACATGAAAGAAAAGTAGCCCTATTGGGTTAAACCAGAGATCCAGTTAGCCCAGTAGCTTCTTCTGAAGTTGTCCAGTAGCAGATGTTTAAAAGAAAAAATAGAAGAAAAACGATCCTTCCCATTTTATAACCTCTCTGCTTCTTGAAATCAACAATTAGTGTGTCCTGAGCTACAAGAGTGCTAAAAGTTGTAATTGGATCCATTGCTTGCTAACTTCTCTAATTCCTTTTTAACTTATTTATTTTTTATACAATATCCTGTAATAATGAGCATCAGAATTTAATTATGCATTGTACGGAAAGGTACTATCTGTTGCCTGATTTAAACCTGAGACCAGAAGATTTCTCTGGAGCTCCCTAATTGTGATTCACATTCCCTGTTTTTGTATCCATCCTGATTTTGTAGACTTTAATTTCACAAGCCATGGATTGGAGGAGTCCAATGAAATGAATTAAAAGTGATACCAATATTGTAAATCACATTTTTAAAATATGTTGAACTAATTTTCTGCATGAGGCAATGCACCTAAGTTTGGCTTGAAAAAGAGGAACTTTTGGGCCTTTGAAAGGATTATCCTTTAGCTATCCCTGCTAACAGGTTTGTCAACTGTATTGCTGAGCATTCTTAAACACCTTTTTAGTGAGACACAAAAAGCTGATCAGCTGCAAATATCACACCCTCTGTAAGACTTTGTATCTTATCTCTGGATTTGGGATTAAAAATGAGGTATAAACAGATGAAAATGCATAAGACTTCTAAAACCTGTAGAATAACTAGACAGTTCATATTTTACAATTATAGTTAGCTCAAAGAGATTTTGGCATTATCTCATGAGACCTTTGCTGTGGGTTATTAGCTCTTAATCATTGCTTCTATAGGGGAAGAAAGGAATTGGGGCCAGCAAGATGATTCAGGTAAAATTGCAAGAGGATAACCCTTTTACCTGTGCCCCCCCCCCCCTCCAAGGATTCTCTGTAATCAGTTAAATTTTGTTTAAAAAATGCTTCCATGCACATCTCAGGACCAAATTTAGAAATATCCTATGAAAAGCTATTCTCCCAATTTCATCTTTAGAGTAAATGAAGACAGTACCACTTGCCCACACGGTCACGAATGTTTGAGCACAAAAGTGCAACAGACACACATAAGCCCATTCCTATCTGAATTTTAGCTTGAATTTGAAACAAAAGAGTTCTCCTGGGCCTACTGCAGCCTTGCGTATCTGGACTGAATTTCTTGCTGATTAAAAAAGTAAAGCATGCACTGTCAGACAGCTTACAATGCTTCTTTTTGAACACTGAAAGACTAAATGGAAATGCTGATCCCTAAAATGCGCATACGTTGTATGCGCACACCTGTACTCAAACACCTCCTTTTATGTGTTGGTGCTTAATTTAACAGTCAACCCTTCTTCCCTTTATGCTCTTTCAAACACAAGCCTACATTATCTTTTCCCAAAAAGCCTTGAAATTGTGGGATTTTTTTTTTTTTAATAGGCAAAAGCAAATTTTAGCAAATACTAACAATAGAAAGTGTACTCCCAAACGGGTACAACGGTCATGGTCTGTAATTACGCAATTTCCTAAACACTGAAAAAACATTGACGTGAGTGGCTGGAAGATTAATGTTACACTGATGACAAAAATGGAAAAACAATTTGGGGAATCAAGAGGTAATTAAATTCTTGACAGACTCACTTGAATAAGGACCATTAGCTACATGAATGAATTATTCCCTGGAGGCTTTGATTATATACAGGAAATAGACATTAAACAAGTACTTTCATTGGCAATATAAAGCTTATTATCTCCCAAAATAAACGACAACATGAGAGTGGTCATTTCAAACTAAAAAATGGAGTTTTGACTCCTGAAGGAATGCGATGGGATGAATAAGTCCTTTCACAATGCAGTTTGTTATATATTTTATACCAAGTTATCTGCATGTGCAAATAATGTGCAGAGGCTGAACTCTGATTCTATGTACCTTGTAAATCTGGTTTCAGTCAGTGCAATTATTCTGCATTTGCACTGAACTCAGGAACTGTTCTGTAGAGCAGTAACGGGGAAGTATTCTCAAGTATGAAATATTACCTTGCTGACACGTAGAGACTTGGGACCCTCTGCCCTAGGAACTGCATGTCCATAGCAAGAGGAACTCCTTACCCTGCTAATCTGTCTCAGTGAAAGGACAGAATAAACTGGGATAAGGGAAGTATTATTATTCCCCTTACAGTGGGAAACTGAAGAAAGAAGAGATTAAGAATGAGAATTTCAAACTAGGCAGAGGACCACAGGAATGGTGGGTCTGGAAGGGACCTGCTGAACCACTTGGTTTTGTCCCTCGCTAGCATCTACCTACGGCTGTGTCCTCTCACCACCTGGTTTTGGCCCTGCCCTGTGTTTTCTGCAGCCAAACAGGACTTTTTGCCGATGGTTTCTGAAGCTCTGTCTCTTGGTTTGCTCTCAGAAGTCAGGACCGTTTTCAAAAATAAATCCCTGCAAACGTAACGTCAAGCATCCACTACTGCTACAAATGCAAGCTACGCTTCAGCAGAAAAATTATACCTCAACAGCCAGGACTGTGGGTATTTCTCATGCTATAACTCTTGCTAGCCAGACGGCAATGCACGGGATGTTAGACATCAGGCTAGTGAGAACTGTTGGCTGTTGGGCACAATAAAGCGCTGCTGCAGAGCGGTAGCAGCAGGAAGGCTGTTCTGTCCCGATAGCGCTGGTGGAAGGGATTTTGCCTGTTTTGTGTTGGCTGGCCCATCGTGCCTGCTGTGAAACACACCTGTGTTCAATGTCTGTCACAACTGTCAAAGCAGAACATCTGAAACCTAAATTTTGCATCCAGGACTCTTTAACATTCAGCCTTTTGTTTGAGATTTAACAGCTTTTGAAGCCAGGGAATTTACACTTCATGCCCTATTTCATTTAACAATTATCCATCTGCACTGGGTTTTAATGTCTGTTCTTCGCTATCCATCATTTAACTACAATCGCAGCTATCACAGAATGCTCTTTATTTTCTTAGTATCTTCCAATTAGGAGGCACTGTCAGTCAGCATTATTATAAAAAGAATTATTTAGAAGATTATATCATACAATACTCCTGTCTATATTTCACTATACTCCAGGTCTTGGTTGCAACAATCTAAATATTCCTTACGTTGCCAAAATTTTCTCTACTCTGAAACATATAAAACAATTACAAAGTGCAATTTCAAAAGGTTTCACTATTTACGTACCCCTTTTGCATCAATTACACCAGGTTTTGCGTTGAATTT
Organism: Buteo buteo; assembly: GCF_964188355.1. Lineage (NCBI taxonomy): Eukaryota > Metazoa > Chordata > Aves > Accipitriformes > Accipitridae > Buteo > Buteo buteo. The sequence goes on from NC_134188.1 coordinate 22,380,801, forward strand.
CACTGTCTTCAAACGTGCACGCTCCTTTCTTTCAACTCTGAGGAAAAGCAAACACAAATAAACACGTTGATTATAGCAGTGTTTTGTACGACATGTTTGATATCTGATCTCCCAAGAGCATTGGTGGCTTACTATGCATAAAGTGAGCATTTAAGACAAATTTTATAAATTGGAAAGAGTGAGATGTCAGGTCACTTCCTCAGCCAAGCAGCAGTTTTCTGGCAAACACAGGACTGGATTCGAGGAGCCTTGGCTGCCCTACGCCAGCAGAACAGCACTCTCTCCCAACACACGTGGGAGTGTGGTAAAAAGCACATTAAGGACAGATTTACCCTCTCTAATTTAAGCTGTCCAAAAATCAGGCAACATTTAGAGTTCTTCTGTGGTCAGAGGAATGAAATAAGGACAGAAAGAGAATAAGCTGTTCACCTCAGTGCTTTCAGATGTGCACTTCACGATGGAGTAAATTTTAGATCATGCAAATAAGGTAAAGTGAATCCCACAATTTCTGAATCTATTTTTAAAAAAACCCCATGTTTTCAGACTAATTAACTGCTTAAAAAATACCTTAAAAATTACTATAAAATAGCTTACAAAACAGCATGTGACACACAGCAGTGGTGAACAGTGTCTAAGCTCACAGCAAATACAAAGTAAAATGGAAGAAGTTTCAACACGATGGGTTGCGAAGATGTAAGAAATTGCAGTTGTTGGAAAGGAGAGTCTTGCTCCTTTTCCCTCCCACTGCCTCAGTTCCCATTGCTCCCAGCAGAGCCCCTCATTGCTGCCTTCTCCGCAGCAGAAAAGTAACAGAGTAATAAAAGTGAATAGGTTGTAATGGTTTTAAAGAGTTAATCAACTGACTGAGATGATCCAGGCTGGAAGAGGGGAAGGGGAGGATCCTCTCCCGTATGCTTCAGAGCAACCTTTGCCTTGAATCTCCAAGAAAAACAGAGAATTTCTTATTAACCTGAGTTTGAGGGAGGTACCTAGAAGCTTTCCAGGGGCCAGTGTATTATTGGACAATTCTTAACAAATGTGTTAGGTATTCTAAGTTTTCTCAAATTGCCTCAAACCCATAAACCAACATTCACCATGCACACGCAGTCAGTCTGCCCATAGCTTTGCAGAGCCACTTGCACATGGTCACTGTTTAAATCTTAGGTTCTGCAAAACTGACTTTACAATACCATAGAATTTTAAGGGTCTTGCCCTCAGCTTGACCGAAGTAATTTTGAATATGCTATCACTGGAAAGTTTTTCTTGTTTTAAAAACCTTATTTACAACTGAATTTCAAATTTATCTTCTGAAAGATGGAGGTATGCTATTAGAATATTCACATGCAGAGAAACTTTCTTGAGGTTTTGATCACTTAAAACTACAGTTTTGCCAAAAAAGAGCATTTCTGAGGAGATGTAGAAATGCCTAGGGGCAGAAGAGCTATTTTCAGCCACTCTAAAAGGCTGTGAATTGGGTGGGTGGTCTTATTTAAACCATGCCCTCCACAAACATCTGCAAGCAGATAGAAGGCAAAAAATTTATTTTTCTGACTCATTTCAGTGAAGCCCTCATTGCGAGTGGCTGAGTTCTGAAAACAAAGATGGGCAGGTTCACACTACCAAATAGTGTGGCCAAATAGGAAAGGACACAAACTATAAGTTTTGGGGTTTTCTTCTTTGGGCTAGTTCTAGTCTGGCCCCATGAACTGACCACCCGTTGGGTGCATTGGGTGCGCTCATCCTCACGATCAGTTTACTACAAACAAATCTAGTATGTGTTCACCAAGACTGCCCCATGAGATGAACCAAAGGACAGAAAGAGAGGGCAAAAAGGACATTTGCTTTGAAAGCTCAATCCTGGTCTGAAAAATCAGAGCCTACAGCCCTTATAAGCCCATCTCCTGTGACCTGAGAGCCCAAACTGCAGTGGTATGACCCAAAATGTGGCTTAGTCTGTATAATTCTGGTATTTATATATTTAAAGGAAGTTGAAGTGCTCCAATTAAAAGCCTCAAAAGTTATTTGATCCTGATAGCTGTAGCTTCAATAAACACAGCTTGAGAGAGGAGTTGTTATATTGTATATGCAATGCTTTCAGAGTGAGAAAATACTGAAATCTAAAAAATTCTCTTTGGGAGAGAAATACATATCAAAATCATCGGCAACGAGCTGATGCCAAACAAATTAATTCTAAAGAAAATACAGACAGTTTTACTTTTTAATGCTTAATATCTTTAGCCACCAAACTAATATAGAAGAGGAATGTGTGGCAACTCTATCCATTTGTATCATAGAATCAAGACTGGACAAACAGAAGTTACAGTCCTCAGTATAGAGGGAAAAAAGAGACACACAAGGCATTTGTAAAGGACATCACACTAGATAATTCAGTGTTCCTGTTCCTAAATATTATGGATCAATATCCTGATTTCCAATATTCAATGAATGAGCATTATTTTAAAAAATGTCAGTAAAACTTAAAATCTATTAGCATACTGAAATATATGTGGTAAATATTTTACCTGTGGGAAAACTGTGTACCCTTAGTATATTTGGAAAGTTCACCATTATTGCAAGATTTACATAAGTTGTATATTTAAACTTTTAACACAGTATGCTTAAGTAATAATGCCAGGAATTAAAAAAAAAAATATCTAAGAAGGGGTGAGCTATCCCCTAAACAAAATCAACCCCTAAGAAAACCAGGTGCAGAGAGAGAAATCTAAAGAAAGGAAGAAGCTATTCATGTCCTTACTCACCTTGACTAATATGGTCATTACTGTAAAAGTGACATTTACTACCTTTGCAAAATCATCTACAGAATCTATAATCTACTGGCCCAAGCAAAAAAATCTGATCATCTACCTATAATTGGAACAGTAACTCTATTTGTCTAGGATTAGGAATTGCTCTAGGAAATCTAAGTTGAATACTGCAAAGCTAGCTTATAAGAGCTCGATATTGTATTTTTATTAGACAATAAATAGCTGGTAAAGAAGTGAGGTTTATTATATCCTCCAAACTGGTCCACATATGACCCTTTTTCTAACTTTCAGTTTCCCACAAATGACATTAGAATACATTCCTGCAAATCTCTTGGTTTCTAAGTATGGATAGTAAGGATACCTAGTTTCTGAGAATTATTTTTTAAAATACAAACTCTTTTGATAGAATGATAATTAACACAACATGTTTCCTTCTGTCTGAGTGGGCTTATATATTTCCTACTGAAACACAGCAAATGTTGGTTACTATAGTTACAGTTTAAATTTAGAATAAATGCATTTCTCTGTAAGTGTGGAATATTCATATGGAAACAGTGCAAATGCAGCTTTCAAATTAAATCTATGTTATTAAAAACACATGAACAGTCTCAAACTTAAACTGGCAGATGAAGTCCCTTGGTAGTACTGGTAAGAAATGAAGACTTCAGGCTGTGTAATTGCCTAAATAGGATGGATGCTTTCTGAGAAAATAATTAGCTCAAATGAACACAGCATTCCGCTTATTAATCTGTGTTAACATTTAAACTCATTCCAGTCCTGTCTAACTTCCGAAAACATCTGCTTTTAACTTCATTTCATATTCACTGCATAAAGAAATTTGGAAATTAACCCTGAAGAGTGGATCTTATTTATGAAATTCATCATAATTGCATTAACAGCCATGGAGGCATCGCTGCTTTCTACAGGCATAGCAGACAGTTGAGGAGCTGCAGAAACATTCTGCACTGCTTTGAGAAGTATATAAATAATGTCATTAAGTGCCATTAATCCTCCAGGCAAACATACCAACAACGTTCATACATGCTCAGCATGCCTGCCGAATATTACAAACACTTCATAATCTGGTACTGTGTTAAAGACAGCACACAGTGTTGCCTCCCATTACAATTTTCCTGACACCTTCCACAATAAAACTGTTCTCGGTTACTTATAATTTAGCTGAACTGTAAACCTCCAAGCTGAAATTTCATGTGTCTCAGGGCAATTACTTTACTGTTGCTGCCCGAAGTGTCAATGAAATGGGTTAGGTCTTGAAGAAAGGCTAGGATAAAATAAATGGTTTTGCCCAGTTTATAATATCCTCTTAAAGCACTTCAGCTCAGGTGCTCTACTGCCTTCATGTCTGGGACTTGAAATGTGGCAGTAGGTTGCTCTGGTATCAGGGATATACCTCTCTCTTTCCTGAAGAAATCAACCGAATATCTGAATGTCGGAAAAGCTTTGGTTTTCACATGCTTTGGAGAACTCTGTTAGCATTTAGCTCGGTTCTCCAAAGATTTTGTCTTTGTTGAGGTGGTCAGGGTGCAGGACTGCAGTGAACTAAGATGTTCCCATAATTTCTTATCTAAGCTACTGGGACACTTTTGCCATAGACAGAGCTAAAAAGGTAACTAAAATGAGGGCAATAAAAAGTATATAATATCAGTTCTTTGAGCAACATTGATCCAGCTCTTAGAAAATACATCTTAATTATTATTTAGAAGGAACACTAATTCAAGCACTTTTAGTACTTTTTTGAATCTTCATTTTTGCAATTGCTACTGTTAAAGAAAAATAAACTTTACCCCCTTTTTCCCAAAGACAAATGGAGTTTAGGCACAAAAAGCCTTTTGCAGCAGCTGACACTGTGAATGCCTAAATAGCACACGAGTGTAAATTCTTTACATTGCTTTAGCTGACAACAAACCTACCATCCCTTGGACAACATATTGATCAGTCAGCTGAGGAAATTGCTTTTAAAGGAAGAAATGTTTCACTTCAAACTGTACCCATTTTTCATTCACCACTGCAGCACAAAGCAGGATAATGGGGAGGGGTTGTGCAAAAAATGAAGTGAAGGGGGAGGATTCCCATCTGCAAAATTTGCAGAGGCCCATGCCCCTTTCTAATTATAGATCTTCTTGGTAGAGCTATGCCTAATGGGTGGAGGAAAGCACAGATACAATTTCCAAAACTACTTCATGGCTCAAGTCCCATTTTCACTGAAACTCAATGAGATTTCCAGAAATGCTCAAAGACACCTACATCCAGCATTCAGTCGTGACTTGGGAGCTGAAATGCTCTGAGCCCCATGTGGAGACAGCATCACCTTGCACAACTGATGGGGATTTCACCTCCAGCTTTCCACCCGCTCTCCAAGAGTAGCTCCCTGCAGACACACTGCTTGTGTACAGGGACATGGTCTAAGGCCGTCTGAGATCTGGGACAGTTGGAGTATATCCTGTATACTCATTTTGTCTTGGAACATTTCTTGGTAGTAGACACCTCACGGCCCTTTTTTCAAAAATGGTCAGGATTCATTGTCCTCTTCCCACGTAAAGCTAAAGAAGTGGAGAGGTACATTGAAAACATATCTCTGCCTTCAGTGTTTCCTCACAAGCAAGTTCAAGACTTCAGTTCTTTGGGATGCTATTCTCTCCCTACTCCTCTTCTAAGGAACTTATTACTGGGATGCAACACTCACTGCACTGCAATGTCTATCTGCTTTTGTGTTTCTGGGCATATGTAGCTGTTGAAAATGAGCCTCTGGGATTTTTCAAAATCAGACTTTCAGTTCTTCATGTACACTGCAAACAAGAAGAAATCAAGCATAACTCATCCAGACATGAACTGTGATCCTCCATTGTTGGGGGTTAATGGACCTCTGGGAATTTTGTCAGTGCCTTTCTAAAAGCACTAATCAGTCTTCACAGCGGAGATGTAAAATATCAAGTGAGACATGCTTTAAACTTCAATAACAGCATTTGCCACTGATGTAGAATACAGATGCAAATTGCAAACTGGTGTTGAGAATCAAATAAAATGGTTACAGTAGCCTAACTTGCACAGACTTGGCACTGAGGTGTTCTGCAGAACAAAAGTTATTTCCAAATCTAGCATGAGAACTGTAGTAAGGGGAGTTATGAAGTAGAAGAATGCAACGTAAAATGGATACTTGAAAGACCTTGCTATATTTTACATCTTTGTTAACGTGTTTCTTCTTGTCCTGCTTCGCCATTTCCAGGTCACCCACATTATATTTATTTTGTCTACTCATCAAGTGAAAGATAAGTGAAAATGTGTATTACTATTTATAGTCCAAATATGTAGACTCAGTCCATAGTTTTTTATTGCTTCCATTCTCTGCCCTGCTTAGTTTTGTTTATGTGAGGTCTGGAGCTTGCCAATAGATTCCCATTCTCAAAATTATTTTTGAGCATTCCTGAAGTGGTATTTTTGCAACAGAACATGTATTTTTCAGTAGGAGAGAACATGCTGTCGTTCAGCTCTCCATCTTCAGTGACTTGCTTATAGAGAGCAGTTTAGCACCTGGTCAATATTTTATGAAAAAAGTAGACCTAATGCCATTAGGAAGTGAATTCTCATAAAATTGTAGAACAACCTTATTCTGTTTAAAAGCTAAGGGCTATTTTCCTTCAGCATAAAAGTTTCCCATCATTGCAATAGAACAGGAAGAGGTTTATTCATACACATACATATCAATTTTATTCCATACTTATTTTTTTCCAATTAGATTAGTAAGTATAGTCTGGTAACTTATTTTAGTAACATGATTATGTCATGTTAAAAAGTTGTATCATCTAAGGATTAAAGTCTTAAGGGATGTTTAGAAAGGTAGACAATTTATAGGAAACCATTAAAAATAAAACTCACTTGAGTGGATAAACATGCCCTTTTGCCAAGCTGAGCAGAATAACAAATTTAAGTTGGCTTTTTGCCCACAGGGACTTCTGTGCTGGGAAAAACTCTGTTCCTTATCCTCAAATGTTTGTGAAACATTGTTTTTTATGTACTTTCCTCCCCATTTTGCTCTGAGAGTGTGGTTACATGTATTTGTAGGGAGACTGTTGTCTGAGAACACAAATATTGGGCTAGTACCATCATACACCTTCAGCTGGTAATAACAGAGATACAAGTTGCATAACATTTTGCAGTCAGATGTACTTAAACTACCTGAAAATGGATATCTTAGAATGATGTCCAGTCTGAGAGCAGTTTTGTGGCTGCACATCTTAAAGACGACAGAAAGATTAGTGTAAATATTTTAATGTTTTAGGACCAAATCCTCATTGGCTACAGTGGGAGCATTTACGCTCGGCCATTCTGGGGCAGTCTATGTGAAATCACAGACTAAATTACTTTCAGACCCACTGACCCAAGTGAAGCAGATAGACACTCGTCATAGAAAATGCTGAAGCTTAACATTCACGAAGTGGGAGGTTGCTGTTGTGTAGGGTTTGCAATGCAGGAGCTTTTCTGTGTGCACAGACTCAGCAAAGAAAAAGTGAAAAGATCTGGAGCTGTAAAATCAATGCTACAGCAAATTAAAATCTCTTTACTACTGAATTAGAGCATCTGTCTAGGAATTTAATACACTCTAACTTATTATGCACATTGGTTTCATGCTTTTTGTTGGCTCACTTTAACTAATGTGAGTGTTTCCATAGGGAGGCAATCTTAGACATAGGCTACTCAGCTTGCTACTGCCCTTTATGGGAAGCTGAATTTGTTTTGTTTATCTATCTGGACAATAGGAAGCACAATGAGGCAGATAAAAATTCTTGTGATCAAAAGCCCAGCGTATGTAGAAATTCTAATCTAAATCTATACATCTATACATCTAAATATAACAAAAATCCAGTGTAAATCTAATTCTGTTGGTCATTCTAGTGTAAAATAGTTATTTTTGATGATATGGGAGCAATTGACATGCGCAAACATAGTGCACAGATAATACCACAGGCTGTCTGAGACATTGGTACAGGACTGGTAGTTTTGTCCCCTCACCTTGGAGACCCTGCCCAGCATAATAACTGTGCCCTGCTCTCACCTTAGATGTAGCTTGGATAAATCTTTTTGGTGGATGTGGAAGCAGGAGAAATTTGGCCTGCAATATTAATTCATTAATATTATATAATAACACCTGGTGACCGTTAAACCACAACTGAGTGGTTTGCAGCTTCTAATGCTGAAGTCCTACTGTTCCCAATATCAATACGATACAATATCACAACACCTTTCTAGCATTATATTTATTATATTTGGTTTCTAACCAACTGACTACTTAGTCCCGTGGTCGAGAACAACAGCCGTAATCAGACAACAAATGTATACTGACAAATGGACAAAATGCTGTTTTCAGATGTGGAAAGAGTTGCAATGATATTTTAGCGGTGCAGGATACTGAACATTATTTTTTCATTAATCTCCACTGAGGTCACCAGCTCACCAGCTCATGAAATTTGGTCCTTGCACAGATCAGTGGAGAACCACAATGGGGAAACACCCTCATTTCTTTGTGCTGCCTCTTTGACTAACCCTCCTCTAGCTGCAGTGCTACCTTCCAGAAGTCCCTCTTAAAGCCTGACTTTACAATTTAACAATCAACAAGGCAACAAGTACACACATTGGCAGCAGCACTGAAATCTAGTGACAAGCAGCTTTCAAACTCTATTGAATCAGTAAGAGGTAAAGTCTGGTAATCTATCCAACATCCTGGAGAGAATAATGAGTAGCAGCTCCCCTATAATTATAAATTATGATTTCTTCTGGTGTATCACATATATCATAGAGGAGAAAACCAGGATGGAGTCTTGATTTATCACTCAAAATTTCTCTTATCAGCTCATGCTAAAATGTCACTGTGTGAAGGGCTCTCCTGTAAAGAGATGTACAAAAAATTTCCATGCTGTAGTTGCCTACATTTGGTCAAATGAATCTCAGGACTACTCTGTTTTAGATCAAGCCTCTCATAGTCAATAAATCACACCTGCAGAGGAAATTCAACTCAGAATTAGTACATTCTGGCAAGTATGATGAACTTTATTCTCTGTAGCTCAGCCCTGTATGCATTGATTGCTCATCCTCCCCCTGGGTGGTATAAATGACCACAGAAGATACTGGCAAGAGCACATCAGTCTCACTGGCTCTGAGGGATCATCCAGAATCCACAGAAAGGAAATAATACTCACTTTTCAGTGCATTGGAAAAAATAACCTTGTACAACTGAAACCTTTTATGAAACAATAGCAACCTCCCCCCACCCCAGCTCAGGTGTATCGCATCATTACATGAATGCAGACAGAAAATCGGATGCCATTGATTTTTCCAGACCTCTCAGATTCACTAGTGGAGAATCAGGATGACAAGTGGAGAGCATGGTAACTATACCTGCTTCTTTTCAAATTCAAGACTCTTATTTTTAGACTCTAACCAACCTATTTTCATCTTGCCTCTTTTTTTCCTTTTTTTTCTCTCTTTTCTTCCAGCATTGCCTAACCCACATCTTTTTCGTAGGCTGTATCATATGTCTGACCTTGACTAGAGACCTTCTATCTTTTGTCGTTGAAAACATCACTGTGCAGGTAACCCAATAAGGTTTAGGCACTTTAGCCTCTCCACCTTATAGAAGATACAACTTCACGTCTTAATCCGTTGCTTTGCTTTGCCCTTTTTTTCACCTATAGTTGTTTTATTATGTATGACAGCTTTTTGTAGCTTTTCATAGTATGCACCACACTGCAAGCGAGCTTTGCACACATACTTCCCCCAGTAATAACGGAGTAGACTTTCCTCTTTTCCCATTTGTGATCTAATCATGTCATTACCACAGTATTGACTGTAGCAATTAATAGTAGGCAAGGTTTTTTTTTTCAATATCTAGAGACTAAATCTGTTTAATGGGCACATTTTTCCCATCTTGAAAATTATAATGTAGTTTTTATTTCTATCTATTATACAACTCCAAAATTGCTTTTTGCTGAAAATGCTGGTGTGGTTGCCATTCAAACATGGTCATGATTAGAGAAAATAAGGTCCTTGCAGGGCTCATATCAACAAGGTATTTGATGGCCTTTCAGTTTACTTTTAAGTAATTTAGACCAAGGAGTACCATGAACTCTATTAGCACCTGGGCAAACTCTTCCGAAACAGCAGCAGGAGCTCTAGAGCATCAAATGTCTCATTTCCCCACTATTAAAAAATGGGCATGATAATTTTTATATTAATGCTAAAGCTGAAATAGCTAGGAATATAAAGTTTATATGAAGTATGAGAGCATTGCTGCAAAAGAGAAACATAACGCAGTTTGACAGTTTTCATTTTCCTCCTACCCTTTCAGATCTTGACCTTTCTATAGCAACTATCAACAGAGACAGAAAGTAATACTGATTTGTGTGGTAGTTCTGATACTATCAGGGACTTGTGGCTAATTTTAGGAAAGCGCCCAGGCAGAGTAAACAATGCAAACAATGAGAGAGATTCAGATGTCTGTTCTTTCTCCATCAGTCAGCACGAATCCATCATAGCTAAACAAAGGTTCAGATTTAGGTTGGAGAGTGGATGAAAGTTCCTTCATTTATATTATATGTGATATTGATTATCCATCAGTTTCCGGGCAGGCAGAGATTAAATTAACAGATTTTGAAGCCAAAAAGGACCATTATATAATTTAGCGTCATTTTTTATATCACACAGGCTGAGAAGTTTAATTCTATTACTCTCACAAAAGAAAGACATACAGTCTTGATTTGAAAATGTCAAGACATTCATTACATCCTTCAGCAGTTTGATGCAATGGCTAATCGCCCTGACATTAACACAGGTGCTCTACTTCAAATTCAGAGCTAATTCCCAGACTTGGGTTCTGGTTATTCCTTTTTCTGCCGAAGCTCTTTAGTACATGGTGCTCTTTCCCCCTACCTCCCTTTCTTTGTGAAGTTACTAATCCACTATAATTGAGTCACCTTTTGAGTTTCTTTTCAGTACAGTTAAACAACCTGAGCTCTTTAAATCTCACAGCCAAAATCATACCTTCCAACTCTTGAAATAGTAACTGTGTGATTTTCCTTGACTTTCCCCATTTTTTCAGTGGATTGATGCACCCAGTCTTTGGAATAAAATGGAATATTTTAACATCATGGCCAAGGAGGTAGGAAGGAGGAGGCAGCACTCACCTCCTCTTGCTGGGTATAACTCCCATCTCCTCACTGTCTCCCTCCAGAGTGACCCTCCTTGCCTGCCACCATTCATCGTCCGAGGCGTTGATGACGTGAAGGATGTCTCCGTACTTAAAACTGAGTCCTTGGCTTGGGAGGCCACTGTCTTTGCTCTTGTCATAGTCAAACATGGCTCTGTGGAAGGAAATAAAGAAGTGAAGACAGGCGATTCTATCAGTTTTGGGAACATTTACTCCTGAACAATTTGTCTTATTTTATGTTACAGCTAACCCTTGCTGCTTTCCAAAGGGAAAGGTCTTGCTCAGAGGAAAACTTTCCACTGTGAAGTTAATATTTACAGAATCCTCTTTTTTTTTTTTAAGAGAAACTGAACAGTAAAGTAAAGCATGGTATTTACTGTTTCACTTTATGAAGAACAATCACCGTATCAGAGTATCTAGTAGACAAACCTGGTAGCCAGAAGCCCCTCTTGTCACCTCGCCAACAGCAATTTGTGGCTGTTGGGCTTGTCCTTTTCTCACATTTCGCTGTGGTTAGAGAGGGGGTGTCTGGCAGACAGGGGTGCATTGGGAGGACTAAATACAAGGGACCAAACCCGTGCTTGGGGTGATGCATTTCTTTAGGTGAATGGATGCACCTATCTTAGCATCTCGTTCAGACCAGAAGTGGGCTTTCAAAGGGAATCTCTTGATTATTCCCACTCTCAGTGCTTTGGTTCATGTCCTGGAGCTGTGTTAGGTTGCACACACCGGATTCCTGAAACTGGAAACTAAACCGAAAGGTGCCCTGACCTGAGCAGCACCAGTCTGACATACCCCCCTCCAAACACCCTCGGGGGGCAGCCGGCACCGCTGCTTTCCCTGCCCACCGCCAGACCCCCCGTGCCGCAGCACCTGAGCATGCAGCCCGAGCTACTTCGTTTGCTGCTGAAGATGTTTTCCACCAGTTTGAAGTGGACCTCTGCCTTGGGTATGCCTATACAAAAACATCCCATGTGTAGGACCAGGGTTCTTACAGGAAAAAAATACATGGGGATATTTTTCCCATATGAAGTGTTATTTAAAGATCATGCCTGTCAAGAACTGATGTTTATTTCCTATAGGGAAAATAATATGATTATAATCCTGACTATAGAAATGTTAGATCAGTAAAATCCCAAGAGGTGTATAATAATTCCTACTCTTTTATTGTCAGAAATAAAGCTGTGGCAATCTCTTCACTAGTAAACACTTCTGTGAGAAGGATTTGATAGAATTAATTGTTGTGCATTGTAGTGTAATTGCAGAGAATGATTCTAGCAGCTTTATGGGTAGATTTAAAATACTCAAGGCTACCTCTCATAATGACGAGAACTTAAAAAAAAAGTTATCAGAATTGTAACTATGCAACCAAAATAATTTAAAAGCTCTCATAAGCACTCACTTTGCATGAAAGGTCTAGTTCAGGAAGAGGAAAAATGCTATTTGGAATATATCTTCTCTTAAAGAGTTTACAGTCATGTACTAACATGTTCAGAAAAGCCCAGATAATTCCCTTCTCTGAGGTTGAAGACAATAAATAATCCTGCTGAATTTTACATAAACGATGAGCTTAGATATGCTTGTGCCTTTCTTGGTAAATGTTCTTGGACTGCATGTAACCTTTGAAATATTTTAGTGACTTACCAGTGGAAATCCTTTAAAAACTTGGCTATATCCTAGGAAAAATTTACATTCATAAAGGATTCTTATCAATAGCAGGTCATCTGCTGCCTTCTCAAATAAGGCTTTCTATGAGGAGGTATGATGAAGCAGCATATAAATCCAGAAACAGCTAAGTATCACCAATCACCTCTTCTTAACCAATTAATGATACCTGATCTCTGGAGAAATGGCAGCGCACACACAAACGGGCATACAACATATCATCCTGTTGGTATTGCCCTTATCAGCATGCAGTGGTCTGAGTTTTACCACTATTGAACAGTCGTCATCTTAAAAATTCACTGAATAATTGTGTACCTTGCCATGGAAGCCCATCAACATCTCAAAACCCTAACCACGCAGTTGGCGACCACGCTGAATACTGGGCAGATGTAATACAATCCTGAATGCATGCATAATTAAGTTACTCAAAACAAATGGCAGTATCTTCTGTTGCAGAGAATATGCAAGACTGTCACATCCCAGATGTAAAACTGGAAATGCTCCATAGTTGGCAAGTTCTAAGATGAAGGGTGCGTTTCAAAAGCTAAGTAGTAGAAAGAAAGTAGGGCAGTGTTCTTTGTCCTTGAACAGACATTTGCACCTCAGAGCCCACATATTAACTTAAAATCACTGACTGCCATCTTGCTAGCTGATGTTAACGATGAATGCAGATGGCAATGTTTGCCACTGACTTACTTTGATTGGAGTAATCATGTGCAATGCTAATTAAAATGAGATTATAGATCTCAGACAAGAGAATTTTTGAGCACGCTTTTCACTGAGTGAAAGATTTTGTGGCTGCATGCTCTACAGATGTTGATTACTCCATTAGTAAATGAAAATTATGTGAGAGCTGACTTCAGTGCTCTTTCCTAAACATTTCAAATTAAGAGCCAGGTTTAAGTTGATAACATAACCGTATTTAAGCTTACAACTTTGATGACATTGCTGGCTCTGTAAAACATACTTTTGCAAGTTGGCAGTTGCCCAGCTATAAAACAAACGGAGTTCTTCACTCTAGGCACTCTAGGCACATGTATGCATGTAGAAGTTAAGATGACTACCTTGGGCAATAGAGACCTAGGCACACTCATCCTCATGTCTTCCTTTCAGTTCTCAGGCTGTAAGTACAATTTGGATCTCTACATGTCCAATCGCAAGCTCTAGTTTTACTTATTTAAGAGGCTGATGTGTCATTTCTAATTTTCTACCTGATGAACCGCACCCAATTCTGTTTGCACTCAGTCTTGCAGCGGTATATAAAAATAACACATCTGCATCTGTTGAGTGTCAACTGAAGTGATACAAAATGAATGAAGCCAGACATCTCATTTGGTAAAGGAACCGGGCAGGGCAGACAGAAAAAGATGCATTTTTTTTGTTTGTTTGCTCTTTCATGTTTTTGGACAACGATGACAGTGCACTCTTACAGGATGTCACACTATATCCTGCAAACACTGAAACTTTCACCTGACAGGAAAGTTCAGCTCTCAGCAAAGTCTGTTTGATCTCTGCAAGCTTCTTTACCTGGATAACATAGGAAGGTATGTTAGATACCTTAGATAGGTTCTGCCATGCCATGGGGAATATCAGAGGAAAGGCTAAAATTTAGTAGCATCTTTGCAGAATATTATGTGTTCAGGAGAGGACATAAGCAACCCAGTCCAGCAAGAGACCCACCCTCCCACAGAGCACCCGTCACCCGTCTCTGAGAGATGAGCACCATATTTTTCTTTCAGTTAGAGAAGGACCAGCACGATCAGGACCTGACTGCCATAACTCCCCCAGACAAGTACTCTTCCAAAATGAGATGTCTAAAAGAAACAGCAGTGTTATTCAAACCAGCCAGAGGATTTAACCCATGAAGCCATGTCACAGTGCCTCTCGCTGTGATGAGTTAGATGTATCTCCACACAATACGTAGTGCCGCTGCTGGGGAGCCTGCTCAGCAGAGCTAAAGACCTTTCTGAACTTGCTACCATGACTATATGTTTTCTTATGGCTGAGTCTGCTTATTCGTGGGTTGCTCAGGCAGTTCTTCAAGGCACTGAGCCATAACTCATTTTTAGTGTCTTTTACTGCAATTTTAAAGAATAATAGTCTCAATAACCTTCCAGCTTTCTAATGGCACTTATCTGACAGGCTTCGTTACTAACAGCTTCTCCTTTCTTTCTCCGCAACTGATAAAAGCCCATCTTAAAGAGCAGTTCTTCTTTCAGGTGTTTTATAACCTCAAGTAGCTGCTTGCATCCACTGTTCAGCCCTTTTTGAATCATACAGGACAGAACCAAGAGCTCTACAAGGTTTTCTCTATGGCAGTAAGGGCTCTTTTTCCAGTCAGCTGATTAAGTCCACTTTTGAACTGGGATAGTCAATTTTTAATAACAAAGGAAATCAGTTTAAATGATTTAACTTTCATTTGAGAGCTGTCACCAATGTTGTGATCACACCAGCATCAGAAAAACTCCTGTCCAGTATCTTCTAGAGAGTGCCTTTCACAAAGAGGACCCTGGGTTACACAGAACAGCTAACACATTTTGAGGTTACAAATATAGTAAGCCCAGTGATTACTGTGAGATGTGGATAAAACACTGAAATAGGGAACAGAGCTTGCTACAAACTAGTTAAACTGATGTGGTGAAATCATGATTTGGCCATCTTAGTTCCCTTATTAGAAAAACAGCAATAGGAGTGGGTGTGATTATCAAAAGCATAAAGTATAGGCACCAAATTTCCATTAACATATTTAAATTTTTTTCCGCAATTCCCATTTTTTGCATGAGTTTGGGAAAACTGTTTAATATCTGTACAACATTTGGAAGTGAAAAGTGCTATTCAAGTGCTAAGTATTGTTGCTGTCTTCTTGGCGAAATCCTCCTGCTTGTAGAAAATTAAGAAACACTGTTCTGAGAAGTGAAGCAGAAGGTGCAAATATTTAGAACAAGATGGATATCACAAATATTTAAGAGTCTTGTTTCCCTGATATTATTCCAGACTTCAGAAGTGATCATTACACTAGGCTAATCCCAGCAGTAATTTGGACAGAACCTAACAGGTTTTATTTTTGTGCTTGGGTGGTTCTTAATCATTTTGAGGAACCCACATCAGCGAAAAACATGAGACAAGCATTTCACAACAGCATCAAAAATAATTGCTCAAAAATTGTTTGAAATGAAAATACTGCCAGTGCCAAGCTGTAATATACTGCCAAACATGCAGTGAGGTGTCCATATGGCAGTGAAGACCACTAAAACAGGGGCATTTTTTTCCTCCACTTAGTGTAAACTCTTCAGCATTTGAGGTATGTCCAAAAGCTAAATCGCATTGTGCAGTAAATTTCTATTTCTAATGACACCTGTCCTTGCAGTTAGAGTAATAAAAGTTTGACATAGGAGAAAATATATTAGCTTTAAGGAAACAGCAAATCAATTCATTGTGCAGTCCCATATATTGCAACCTATTGGCACCCACCATGTCTATGTTGTTACCAGCATTTTGAGAATGAAAAATAGGATACAGAAAGACTAAATGATCTTGTTAAGCCTGTGTCAGAAAAAGGAACTTAACAGAGAAACCTAGCTTCCTCAGCTAACGCTGTAAACACCATTTGTAATTTAGTAGTCTTCATGATCTCCCTGACAAGGCAAGGGATACTAATGCATTTACATCACAGCAATATATTTTGCTGAATGCTCCTGTATGTTCAGTGCAAAACCCCAAAATCTTCAACTTCCATATCACTGCACTACGGCCAGTAATCTCAATTTGATACAGTTCAGGTACTGCATGGCAGCTTTATTTGCATCTTTGAAATTACTTTCTGCTGGCACAGATGGGAGTTTGCACATAAATTTACAGACTGCTCTTTGCCATCTACTTGGTTATGAAATGACAACAACATTTAGCAAGAGAGATCTTCAGCTTCTGTAAACAGTCCTAACTCTTCTGCAATCTGCCAGCATATCTGCATTTACACCACTTAAGAGTATTACTCTTTTCTCTGAAAATTTCCTTAGCAAAGGTTCTCAGATATCAGGCTATATAGCATCATCATAAGGGAGAGATACTTTATTCAGCTTCTTCCCTACTTCTGTCCTACCCCCACCCTTTTTTTTTTACAGATGGGGAAATCCAGTGCACAGAGGTTTAATCATTTGCCTGGGTTTAGGCAGTAATTCAGCATCAGAGTCAGAATCAGACCCCAAGTTTCATAGCTGTCTTTTCTGCACTCTCAGTAATAGATGTATTTCCACCCACTTGCAGGCTCAGCTTGAAGAAAACATTAGAAGAAAATGAAAGAAACCCCAGCGTAATTCATTGCTATAGCTACAACAGAGAGCACAGCAGCACTGTGATAGAAGCAGCCATTGCCATACAATTAAGATGCCATTAAAAGGGTTAAATCTTCACATAGTGACATGTCAGTAAACACTTTCACCTTCTCCTCCCAGCTTCATTTCCATCTGGAGAAGCTGAACAGGTAAATCCTATGCGTAGAGCATAGAAAAAGTTGCTCTCGCCTTGTGAGGTGTGGGAAGCTCCGAAGTGCTGCTTGGTACGACTGGAGGCTGCCAGCATAGCCCCTGTGCTGGGGATGATCCCGTTGTACATTGTCACCTCCTCTGAAGGAGTGGGAGGGGACTGCTTTATTAGCTTTTATTAGGAATGTACTACAACAGTGTGGTTTCAACAAAAAACGTCTGAATGTTTGACTTGTTACCTACAACTCAAAGATACCGTGATTCTTGCTTCTTCTCTTCTCTTCTCTTCTCTTCTCTTCTCTTCTCTTCTCTTCTCTTCTCTTCTCTTCTCTTCTCTTCTCTTCTCTCCTCTCCTCTCCTCTCCTCTCCTCTCCTCTCCTCTCCTCTCCTCTCCTCTCCTCTCCTCTCTTCTCTCTTCTCTCTTCTCTCTTCTCTCTTCTCTCTTCTCTCTTCTCTCTTCTCTCTTCTCTCTTCTCTCTTCTCTCTCTTCTCTTCTTCTCTTCTCTTCTCTTCTCTTCTCTTCTCTTCTCTTCTCTTCTCCTCTCTTCTCTTCTCTTCTCTCTTCTCTCTTCTCTTCCTATTTCCTGTCTTGATGATGTTGCACCTCTTCATGAAGCTGATCCCCTCAACCTTAATTACTGCAGTTGAGCTGAGAGGGACAAGTGTTAGAAGCACCTATGTTATCAAATTCAGTCATGCCAAGGCACTGCCACGTGGTTGCCATGTGCCCTGTGGACGTTAGCACAGGTCAGGAAGCATTCCCAGCAACAGTGTGGATGCACCTCCCTTTTATGGTGGAGAAGAGGATATAAAGGAAAGGATACGGGCTGTTGTGGTGGGCCATGGGGGATGCTCCTGGCATGTGTACTTTAGGGTGTTAGCAGAGCTGATAGCACTGACGGAGAGCTGGAGGGAGTGGAGCTGCCCCTAAGGCACCTTCACTACACCAAATCCCATCGCACATTTGCATTCAAGCCTTTTGCGTTTGCTACCATGTTATTTCTGTACTTCATTCAGCATTTTCTCCATTCAGTCCAAGTCATTCTTTATCATTTTGCTCCTAGTGGGAATTTGGCAGAGAGTTATGCCATGGACTTCAATGCAAAAAAAGGACTGGAGACAGCAGTATTAGTTCCAGGAAAATTTCACTAAGAGGAGGGAGATATTTTCTTTATGGTGTTTACACCACACTGCCATTTGTCCTCGGGGAATATTTTGTTCATTTTGCAGATCAGACCATGGTTCTTAATGTCAGCTCCTATGAGCCAATGTTCATGTTGTTGATGGGGTCTTTAGCAAGTGCTCATGTTCTCTGCAGGAAATGGGTTCTTCTCTACTGACAAATTTAAGTCAACATTTTCAGAAGTATCGATCAATGAGTGTATGTTGCACTTCTGTGGTCTTGCTATGCAGCACCATACAAAGTCCTATGTTAAAGGCAAAAATCTCTCACAGCCCACAGTGAGGAAGGACCGACAGCTTTAGTCTTTCAGCTGTGGACGTGGACAGAACTCATATTACTCCCAGGTTTGCCTGGCTTTAAGCTCTTCCAGCAGGAGCTGAAAGGTGGCTTTAGAAAGCAAAGCTCTTTCATGTCTTCCCTTGTGCCCGCACAAGGAGAATTCATTTCAGGGTACACTCACTTTTTGTTTCTTTGGCATTTTACAAGACATAAAAGGGCCAAACAGAATTCCCTTTCTGCTTGCAAACATCTGAAAGCAGTATCAAGCTGTGTGCGTGTGCCTTGCCCTTTCCATAATTTATTGACTAGGAAAACTTGGCTGCCAATTTCATCTGTGATAAACGCAGAAGTTTTTAAATACATCTGCATTGTATTCAATGTATTCCAGATTTAGAGTTTTAAGGTTTGCTTTAAAACTGGGAGACTGCCTCGGGTCAGAACACTAATTAGATTTAGCCTTAGGTATTTTGACAAACTCCAGAGAAGATCTGCAGCAGCTTCTTGATTCTGGAGTGCTTCTTCAGCCTTCCTGAATTTGTGTCTAAAATTTCACAGTAAAACCCCAAACTTGTAAGTGACATTCAACTTTCACAGTAAACTGGAAAACTTAGGCCAAGTTTGTTCTAAGTTGTTTTTTTTTTAAGAAATGACATCATTTTTGACTGACCGTGACCTGGCCTGTGCATTATGCATCAAAATGATGTGAAATTTGTGTTCTTGGTTTTTTGTTTTGTTTTTTTTTTTTCTTCCCATGGAGACTAAGTGAAACTGCTGCTTGACTGTGTCTCTGGTTTCTGTCTGAGGAATCTGCACAGTTTCTCAGCACAGATTCCTGTGTTGTGACATTTAAGATTATCCATATCCAGAAAGCAAAAGTGACTGGATGTCAAATCAGGGGTACTTTAAACTACTGGGTAATTCACCTGAAACTGTAACCTGTGGGTTGCATAGTTTGACACAGGAGCCAAAGAGTCATTCTGTGATTCTTAGTTTTAAAGAAATAATAACTTATTTGCTGTCTGATAACATTAATTTAGGGATTTTTTTTCCCCCAGGGAAAATAAAATAAATAACATAAAAAATTAAAATAAAATAAAATAACTTTTTTTTTTCAAAGACAATGAGACTTAAAGGGAACATTGTGACTCTGCGTAGCACAGCCTGTAACCACCTCCCTCCCTCCCTCCCTCCCTACTCCCAAATGTGTCTTCCTTCTAATACAGAATACACTGTAAAAAAGCACTGAATTTTTATTTTTTTAAAAGTAATTGGTTTACAATAGTTCTAAATATTACAATAACTCTCAAGGATCTGCTTTGGGTAGTTGGGTTTTTTAGGTAGTTGTCTCAGATACCCTGTAGTTTGCAATTGCTTTCTCTTAGACCTAATCATGACCTGTATCCGTTAGCAGCTTTTAAAATTACATTGTGGCCAGGCTGCCCACAGAATTCATTGTGCTTCCACTGAGTTATAATCAAAAGCAAATTTTCAGTCACGAAAGAACCCCACTGATAACATAATTATTACTACCAGCCAGATATATGATGGCTTTTTTGTTTTTTTGGACAAGGATATTAGACATCTGGAGAACTAAAGTAAGAGAAAGCCTTCCTACGGAAAAATGATCCACTTTTATGATTTGTATAATTTGAACATAATGGCAACAAAAAGAGTGGTAAGAGATGGACTAAGCACAATGACTCTAGCACTGAAAAAGAACCCAGAGAAAAAATTCAGACAATTGTGGCAGTGAAATGGAATATTAATTTTTCTCCCCCCCCCCCCCCCCCCCGCCAGAAATCAACATGTAATACTGGAGTGTTGTCAGTCAGAACATTCTTACTTACTTCTGTTGCAAGAAGTGTAGAGGCTGGGGAAGTCTACAGACTTTCCTAGCATGGAAGTGCTCTTTTGCTTATATCATAATAAATCTTTTTATACATTCCAACCTTTAGAAACTATTTTTGAAAAAGAATTGTTCTCTAGCTATTGAAAAAGCATAGACAGGCAAAACTAGGAGAAAGTATTAGCGAGACAGAACATTGGCTACTCTGTTTTTGATGAGAGAGGGCACTTTGGAAAAGTCAAGATATTTGTTTGCAACAGCTCTTTCTTAGTAATGATTTCTGCTTGGCCTTGAATGTTGTCCTTTGACAAGGAAAGAGTCAGAAGTTGGATTTGCATTATTACTGTGTCGCCTGACTAGGTTCTTCTGAAATAATGAGGTGCCACATGCATACGGGAACTACATCATGGAAAAGCACTGAAAATTATTATGGAAATTAATTCTCCTGCCTAATGTGGAGAAATCTACTAAATCCATAAACTCTGCTGCATGCAACTGTTTGAGAAATCATAAAAACATTTTGTCTCTAGGCCAAAACTTGAAGAGCTCATTAAGGGTTTACTCAGTCAGTGGGAGGTTGCTGATAGAGTGAGTCCTTTGTGTTTTAGCACAAACTTCAACTGGAAGCAATGCAATTAATTTTTAGGTTTGACTTTGTCTCTTTGAAAAAAGGGTAATTTTGCAAAGATCTGAATGCTATCAAAGTCTAAAACTGTATTTTTATGGCACAAAGGTCAAGTGACTCTACATAACCTCTGGTTCACGAGGCCAAACATGAAATCTCTAAAGACTTCAGATTTACAAGGTGGAACTCTATAGAAATCAATAGATGTGGAACAATGCCAAAGGCCTGAGCTGAACTCAGCTGAAATCTTCTAAACTGTAAAGGAAATAAGAGAGAAAGTTTGCCTGAAAGAGCAGCAGCTATGAGAAACGATGTACTATTTGGTCAACCAGTTCTGTGGATTCCTTGAGCTACTATCTGTCAACCCTTACCTATCACAAAAAGGATTACCCCACTAAGTTTTATTCTGTGATTGGGTTGAATGTTTTCCTAGTAGATGATGTTTTCTATAAACCTCCATCTTCTGGAGTCAAATGAATACTTCAAAAGCTCAGTTTTCATCAGTGTCTGCTTCTCATGGAGAAAAGCTTGAAAATCAGATGCCAGAATATGCAAAAGCAGAAACAAACAAACAAAAAGGGCAAATAAAAATAATGGTCTTTGGTGTCACCTCGTCAGTGACAAAACATTGTGATTGTTTGTTCTTAATGGTTAGATCTGGTGGTTTCACTACGTGTGTGGTTGTCAATCCTCTTTAGAAATGGACTTTGAAGAGAAAAGTTCTGATCAACCACTATTACCCAAAATATTTAACAGCAGCAATATGTATTTTAATATTTATTAAACAAAGTTGCAAGAGGATGATGCTAAACTTCTTAGCTTCTCTCCTTTAAACAGAAAATTAAGCCTGCGCTGCACTGAGCTCCTTGCAGCTCATCATTCGCTCCGTTGCATTATCCACACCCTCCTTCTCCAGGAGCCCTGGCTCTCACGCGCTCAAAAGCAGGATTAAGGGTAACATCAGAAGTTCCTGCATCCCATTTTTAGAGGTAAATTAAGCACATCTGAGCCTAGGTTTTGTTGACTTTCAATGAAGATGAGACTTTGAATTGCTAAGTCGCTTTGAAAACGTTACCCTAAGCAGCTTTAAGATTGACAGAATTTGCCTTAAGCTGCTCCAAGGCTGACAAGACGAAGGTCTGGTGCAGTCACAGAAGCGCTTTGATTCTTTGCTCTTGGATGGTTCTAGGACCCAGGATAAGCCATTTTTTCTGCTACCATGAACGAAGCTCAGAGTGTTGATGGTTTTGTCCATAATGACACTTCCTTGTTCTGTGTGTAATTCCTGATTTAAGCAAGGACACTAAGCAACAGAACTGGGACCTTTCCTTTTAATATCTTCATTTAAAATGAGTCTCATGGCAATAAAAAGCCTAAAAATAAATCTTCCAGGAAAGCCAGCTGTGTTCTTCTCCCTCCCCCTGCAACAAAAAGTTTCTGCCTATACTGGCTTAAGCTTACCTTGATTTTTAAGACATTCCTCCGTCCTGCAGAAAAAAAAATATACCATGAACCCCTACTTCTACTTAGCAATTAATTTTAGATGGGAAATGTTTATCAAAAGCCATGTCCTTAAGTTTAGGCAAAGTAATAATAGCAGTCTTTTGAGTCAGGCTCCTAAAAATAATTTTCTTTAGCATTTGAGTAATCTGACCAACTTCAAGCAGATTACATGTACTTAAAAGTTATGCATTGACACTTATCTGTGCCATAGCACATTTTATGTAGTAGAAAATAATTCATGGATGCACTTGCTTTTCTAATATTGCTCATAGGTAAATATTTTCTACCAAATTTATTTTTAAAAAACTAACTACACATTTCAGGATGTAAAACTCAGTTTGAAACCTCATGCACCACTACCATTTCCTAAGCCTGAATCAAATGATTGTGTCATGCTGGAAGCTGGAACACGGTACAGCTTAATGTTAGATTTGTGTGTGCAGGAAGTACAAGACTGAGGCAGCAATGATAAAAATCTAATTTATGTCTTTGGCAGCTATAAATGAATAGTAATGCCCTCACTGGCTTACATGTTATGCTGGAATCTTTCCTCTGTTTTTTTAAAACTTTGAATAATGCCCTCTGCAAAAAGGTTTTGTAGCGGGGAAGGTTGTAGAAGAGATCAGTTGAACAAGCATATCTTTGTGTGTCATGTTCATCATGAGCTGATCCAAGAATTTTCTCATTTTATGTTGCTTGCTGACCTTGATGAGGTATTTGATAAGGCTTGCTAGAGAGGTGGTCAGTGCCCCAAGCCTGTCAGTGTTTAAGAGGCATTTGGACAATGCCCTTAACAACATGCCTTAACTTTTGGTCAGCCCTGAATTGGCCAGGTGGTTGGACTAGGTGATCCTTGTAAGTCCCTCCCAACTGGACTGTTCTGTTCTGTTCTATTCTATTCTATTCTATTCTATTCTATTCTATTCTATTCTATTCTATTCTAGGGAGGAAAAGCCTCTATAAGAACAACAAACCTTATCATTAACAAGGAAGATGCATGAGGTCAACTCTCTTGCTTCCACTGTGGGAAGGAGGAGCAAATCCCACTTTCCCAACAGAGAAATCCATAGAAAGCATGACAAGAACTTTTCTGAAAATCCAGTACTTGATACAATGGACCGTGTAGGAATAAGGAACAGCACTGGACCACATTCACATTTGCATTACTCAGGCATAGTACATCACTAGTGGAGCTGCTCTGAATGTGTGGGAGAGGGCAGAATCTCACCAGGAGGATGGTGAGCACTGGTGCAGGCAGTGCAGAAGTTCTGCAATTTTGGGAGATAATAAAAACTCAGCTGGACAAGGCCTTGAGCAACTTAACGTAATTTTGAGGCAGATTCTGCATTGAGAGGCAGGTTGGACATGCAACCTCAAGATAGTCTCCTCCAAGCTAAATTACCTATGATCATATCTGTTCAGAAGGACTGAAGTATAAAATATGTTGAGACACAGGAGTTTATCTCAGATCATGTTTATCACTTTTGCGCATATCAAGAATTTTTTAATATATATTCTGTATAAAATGACAGTCAGACTTTGGTGTCTGAGAGACAGCATTTTCTGCAGTGAGTAAAAAAATTTCACTTTGCTTAAAACTTCCTTGATGTATGTAACTGAGGATGGTACAGAGATGCTCAAGCTACGTACAAGTTCAGGTGATGTTCTTCAGAACCGTGCACTGATACTAAACCAATCTTCAAAGCATTATAGCCATGTTAAAGCTGTACCTCACCATGGCTGATATGGCTGTACTGTAGTGATTTGGGAACTACAGTGTGTCTGGTAGCTCAGCCATCCTCAGGCAGTGTAGGCACCCCCAGTGTGACTGTGGGCTTATAGTAGAGAGGGCTTGCTTTGGTCATATTTTGGGAAAACAAATTAGGTGCAATGCAGAGATCATTAGAGGAATCTAAACTCCCTAGACAGTAAAGGAGAGAGCTAGGTACCTATGGGAAAGGAAGAATTCAGACCATTTACATTAAATGAGAAAAATAGGCTGATATAGGTGGTGTGAACATTTCTCTAAATTGATATCCTCTTCCCCTACTTGTAAAATAAGAATACTTAAGAAGAGTATCGTGAAGTGCTCAGAGAGTACGGTAAAGTGGCAATATCGATGCCTGTAATGGGTAAATTAAACATAAAGGGTGAAATCTCTTTCATTTCGATAGAAGGAAGCATCTGTTGAAGCTACACATTTTGTCAGAAAAGCCTGCAGTGTAAATCATGCTGTCATTTAGCATTTGCCTATACAAAACCTGTGCCATTAAAATGAAATGAGTCTTACAGAATAACAGCATAAAGCACCAAAAGTAAGTTCTTTTTTTGATTCTGACATCCCAGGGAGTCATGGAAAAACAAACAAGAAAGAAAGCGAACAAACACACATCTCTGACTGAAGAGATGTTTTTCTTTCACTTCATGTGGACAAGATTGTTTGAAATATTCATCAACAAGATTTTTTTGCCTGGACCAATTCTTAGACTTTTTTAGTATTTCATTGCCTCATTTGCAAGCTGTAGGAACTTCGTATTTGTTTACTTCAACATGGAAACAGCAATGCAAATCAGTGGGTGATTTAGAGGCTGAGTAAGGATGCTCTCTTTGGACAAGGCTGTGGTGTACAGTGGGGAGAGAACGAGACCATATGTGCCCTGTCCCTATATGCTCCCTAAACATCTGCTGCTAACCACTGTCACAGAAAGGACACTTGGCTAGATGTGCCTTTCTTCTGAGCCAGGGTAGCTGCAAAACAAAATTGATGTCACTTTTATAGAGGAAAATAGATACAGAAGGTGGGAAACTGAAATTGCCTGCACAGCTTGCATTAGTGCCGACAAGAGAAAGGACGTGGAAAATTTTCAGTGTTTCAAAAACCAAACAAAGCAATCCAGATGAAAAAAAAAAAAAATCAAACACTTGAAATATCTGCAGGTGACAAATTATGAAAACTTGCAGCTTAAGGAGAATCAGGTCGAATGCTTCAGTTTGCTGACGGTTTTCCCTGCGTGTAGGTGATGACTCTCACCAGTCAGTCAGTGGGGGAAGAGCAATTCCCAGGATCCTGCACAGGCAGTCCAGGGACTGCCCGACATCAGCTGGGAAAACTCACAGGGGCCAGGGAGGGACGATCACTGTGGAGTTTCCATGTATGTGTCATTCCCAGTGCTATATCAGAAGGTTTTTGACCAGAGCTACCCTGTATCTCCTTGACTGAGGCCTGTGTTTGATGATTAGGATTGCTTCAGCAACCTGAAAGCTGCTATAGCATATAAAGTGCTGTGTTGCATTAAACAGCAATAAATAGTGTAAAAAGGAGTTTCAAACCACCTTTGCCTATCTGCCTTAACTTTGTAGATTGGCCACAGCACTTTGTTCCCAGATGTGTGGTCTTGAAATCATTTTACTACATCAATATCCAAACATTTATCTTATGTTCAGCTCTACCATTCCTACCTCTGGCTTTATAGGATCAAACTCCATTCAGCTGTTTAACACAACTTCTGACTAGCAGTGCAAACACCACCTTTTTAATAGTTTTCCTTCTGTCTCTGTCTCATTAACTTAGTGTTTCCCATCAAACATCAGCTAAGGAAATACCTGTTTCTCTAGCAAAGTCTGAAATGTTTCCTTTCCATAGCTGTGATCTATCACTGCAGTTCTGTCAGTAAGCTCTGTAAAGTGAACCAAGCTAATGGAAGGAGTCTAAACAGAGTGAGCTTGTATTGCGATGAACAACTTTTCCTTTGTATATAAACAAGCAAGTCAGTACAAGATGCAATGTGATGAAATAAATATAAATTAAAAAAACTTAAAAAATAAGACTGTATGGAACTTAATTTATCTTCAAAGGTTCCTCTGCCTTATGATCTCAAAATCTGCATCTTAAAATCCCTTTCTGAAGTTAAGAGCGAGAGGTCCTCTTCCTTTAAATAATAGGTACAGGCACTACCTTCTTTACCAGAGTCATTTATTAAGCAAACCCTCATTGCAGCATGCGACTGCCTCTGAGGATAATTTCAAAAAATCTTCCCAAGTGTCCCACACAGCAGGGCCACATCTGAAAATCTTTGTACCTCCTGCAGCCATAGCAAGAATTTACTGCCACTAATTTATCAGTTGCGCTGCATTACTGATCTTTAGCGAGGTGAGGCTGAGATTTTTCATTTTCTTTATTTGTTTTTAAGAGTTTGTATTAACGTTCCTCCCTTTACACAAGGCTGAGGGATCTCCTGCACGCAACAGTGGAGATGTCTACGCTTTCAGCTCATCTCCAGTGCGAGCCTATGCCCAAGTCCAGGCTCAGTCCCCGTTCAGAGACCAGCAGACGCTTGGGGCAGGCACGGCTCTGCACTGCCGGACTCTGCGGGGCACCGAGGAGAAGACGCTGTGCCCCCTCCAATCCTTTCACAACCGAGGTGCAAAACAGGACAAAGACAGGCTGTCCTGGCCTTAAGACGTTACTGTCGGCACCTCTGACGTACTCTTGTACCTCCTCAAATGCTTGTTGGCAGCTCGGGTTAAGACCAGCCTGAAGGAATTGGGGTCCCTAATTCTGGCTAGAGCAGGAGGTGAGCACCAAACCAGGGCGGGCAGCAAGGAGTCCCTTCCAGCTCCGAGGGTGTCCCAGAGACCGACAGGAGCCTGTCTTCAGACACATCTCTGTCTTAGCTCTTCTGGTCGGCTGCTGTAAGTATCCCAACACTCAACGTACTTGCTGCCATGAATCCAGTCCTTGGCACCTAAATCATCTCCCCCCGCTCAAGCCGATACCTTTTAGTCAGTGAGATCAGGCCTTGGGGGTTCTGTGCTCAAAGCTGGAGACAACGAAACCTGAGTGTTTCATTACTCAGCATCCTTTACCAAATGCCTGTCTCTGGGCCCCTGCCTCTGTCTTTATAAAGGAAGGATGGACGGCATTTCCCTGCCATGAAGGAGAACGGTGAGGATAACTACGGTAAGGATTGTGCAGCATTCAGATACTAAATACCAATTACACAGGGCACTGGGGTGTAATAAGAAATCTCAGGAAAGAAAAGGCCATAGCAATAAAGCTAAATGAATTATTTACAATCAACTACAGGATGCATTTAAGGACGAAGCCACAGAAGAGCCTTTCAGACCTGTCAAATCAATGGAACCATCTGCACTTGATGTGTCAGTAGACAAAGTTTAATAACAAATCAATAAAATGAATAGTAATAAATTACCAGGATGAGAGGGATGACTCAGCCATGTGGAAGTGGAAAATATGAAGCCAGTTTTTTAAAGGGAGACCAGAAATAAATTTAATCTGACTTGAGTAACAGGTAGATCTATTTAAACTCCTTAGAGGAACAGTAAACTCACAGACCAGGAATATCACTTGGCTTTCCAGAAAGCTTCCTCACCTCATATAAAAGATATAGTGGTCTGGGAGTGAAGGATTAGTAAATGTTTAAAGAATAGGAAACAAAGGTTAACAAAGAAGATTTTATTTTCACAACAGAGCAATTCCCGTAAGTGATCTAGAAAGGGTGGTGAAAAATGAGGCAATAATATTTACTGAAGACACTGAAGTATCAAGGGTAGCAAACCCAAAAACTGACTGAGAAGACTTGCAAAAGGATTTCAAAATGTCAAGTGACTGGATGATAAAATACTTGATGAAATTCAATGTCAATAAATGTAAAGGGAGGCATGGGGAATATTAGTCCTTTGTAAAGGTATGTACTAATATACACTATCTAAGCAATTACTCCCCAGGGAAGAAATACTGGAGGCTTTGTATATTTTTCCGGGAAAACATGAATTCAATGCTTGGCAGTAGTGAAAAAGGCAAATTTGTACCCGGAATTTAAGGAACTTAATAAAGACTCAAACAGAAATCTTTGTTATTATACCACGATACAGACACCCCCACACCTCTACTGCAGACAGTCCTCTGATCCCCTCATCCCGAAGAGGCAGAGAAGGAGCAGAGAGGCCAATACGGGCAATCTTCTCGCAGGGACAGATGTTACAGACTAAGCTTTCTCAGCTTTAAAATGGGTGACCAAGAAAAGAGTATAATATAAGTTAATGAAATTACAAATTTCAGGGAAGAGGTAATAGGGGACACTTGTTCACTGTTCTCACAATACAAGAAATGGAGGGAATTGCAATTTAACAACTAACACATGATATACAGTATGCAATTAACCAGTGGATGTTGTAGAGTCTGAAAATTTAAATGGGCCTAAAAAAGTTCTCCCAAAAAAGAGAAAAATCCATCAAGGACTGTTTTATAGTCTCAGAAGATCTGCTGTCAGATACTACTGGAGACAGAATAATGGGTGGGAAAGACCTTTGGTCCAACTGAGTTTGGTGGTCATGTTCACCTTCACACGTTCACCCTGCACCACGGGGGCTTGGGTTTGATCTGCAGAACTTGAAACAGTAGTCATTTGGCTTGTGACAACCTGCTTGAAAGACAACTTTTATGTTTATCTCCCGCCATATTTCAACTAAGAAATTCAAGCTGAAACCCCATTTCTACATACGTGATGCAGATGCCCATAAACAGAGCTGGGAACCACTCCTAGGGCCAACAATTTTCTTCAGGCTATGTAAGTCACTGCCTATATCTCTGTTTCTTTACCTAGTCCTTCCTTCAGAGAAAGCTTAGAGATATGAAAAACACTAATTCGGAGATGGATATGACTCTTTTTATGTTATTAACAAAACATTTCTTTCGGACAATGCCCTTCCCTTTTCCTTTCTT
The DNA here is from genome assembly GCF_964188355.1 of Buteo buteo. Classification (NCBI taxonomy): domain Eukaryota; kingdom Metazoa; phylum Chordata; class Aves; order Accipitriformes; family Accipitridae; genus Buteo; species Buteo buteo. Next base: position 22,410,111 of record NC_134188.1, read on the forward strand.
CTGATGGGTAGGTTTAAAGGGATGGTGCACTTAATTTTTATCTGAAAGTCTTGGCACAGTTACTAAGGATTTTAAATCAAAATAATGTAAATTAATTTAGAGAATATTATTTTGGGTAATCTTTTGGTTTTCCACTGTTGAGTAGTGTTGCATGATTACACTGAATACAAGGATTGAAAACACATCACAGATTTAAGGGCACTGAAAAATCTTCCTGAAACACAAATTTTACTGACTGATTCACTGTTTCCATTAAAAACTACAATTTTTTTTTTGTTACAGAATTTTACTGGTGCAAGACTTAGTGCATAAAATAATTAAAAACCCCTACCTATATATGTTTAGGTTTACAAGACAGTGGCTGCATGCACATCTTTCTAACCTAGCACAGTAATATTAGGATTTTAACGAAAGTTTTGAATACATTTAATGTCTTCATACAGCACCATATTTCTTTTTGTAGTTAATCCAAGTATCCCTCATTTTTTAGAGAAAATCTCCCATTACAAATCTAGGTCTTTTTGCCTTTGGGTAAAGACATGAGCAGAAGGGTAATTTCCTGGAAACTGTTTCTCAAACTTTACTAGTAAAAATGTTTGCTTTTCTAGGGAAAATAAACCATAAAATTGGATGTTAAATAAATGCTGAAGCAGCAACATCTAAAGAAATGTTTTAAGGAATATTTTATATGCTTACACCTCATAATAAACTAAATAAGAGAAATATCATCATGATTTTGCTCATGCAAAAAATGCCTTGGAGAAAAAAGTTGCCATGTATTCCCTGAAGATGTCTTTGTTCTTGTCTCTTGCTAAATGACTGACAGAGTAAAAATGAAATTATTAACTTCTAGCTGACAGAAAACAGTAACATGGGTCTGTAATGATGGCACCCGCCAGTGGCATAGTGTCCTACTTATCTGCATTTTAAAGCAACAGCTGCTGGGTCTTTTGCAATGTCTGCAGAATTTTAAAGAGAAGCAAGATTAGAAACAACAGTACATCCTTACTACAAATGCCACAAAACTGGCCCTCACAAGACAGAGATTGAGCAGAAAGTGTTGGGCATATGTGAAATAATTACACTGGGGGGAAAGCAGCTCTTGTAACTCTTGACATCTATGTAAAAATACCCTGACATTTCTGAATCAACATAACTTAGATGTATGGTTTCACTGTCTCCCAAATTTCCTCTAGACTGAGACATTTGTGTTGAAGATCTTTTTGAATCTGGACACTTTTCCTAAAAGAAGTTAATTAGAAAAGGATGCAGATGACTTATTGTTAGACTACATTTACACAGTTAGATGTATCATCTGCACTGGAGAATGCTCAGTACTGCCAACTGGTTTGCAACCTCCCTGTCCAAGGCTAATCCCCTCTAGCACATACGAGCCACACGACACATCCTATGGCCCTGAGAAATCATTAGTTTATGAATGTGGTATTCTTCCTCTTCAAAGTGGCTGAAGTAACGCGAACATATGTCGTAGCCTCACAGCCCATGTTTTATAGCACGACACCAGAAGAGCATTGCATGTCCTGAACAAGTAGCATGAGGGTATATGGGATCTCTTAGAGCAAAAGTCTGCAAGACTGTGTCATGCAAAGGGAACCAAACACAGTGATGTCTTATCCATGCTGGCCAAAGAAATCTCTGGAGTGAATGGTCCTAAAAATAACCTATCCACATTTGGTCTTGAAGGGAAGTAGGTAGTTTGCTCCAAAAGAGAGCTTGGGAGTAAACGAGCAGTACAGTGTGAGCAGTCAACGCCCTGGGCACAAACTGGGCTACTAGATTATCTGGATTACATAGTCATACCCAAAGAACTGTGCCACAGTAACATATTTTTAGAAATATTATCATTTTGTTGATGAGATAAAGCCACATCTAACATATCACATTGCAGCAGCTGGAATTCCTATTTTGGAGTGAAATGAATTCATTAATGTGAATGTGGCTGACAAATTAACGATGATATTTTCTTTGCTAATCATTGATATTGTCTTTAAAATGGCCTGCTAGTTTAAGGGTTTCTTTGGGAGAAAATGGCAGCTCCGAGAGCTCTACAGCAGCATGAAATTCCAGGCTGGCATGTGATTTGTTTTAGATATAGCTATGACTGTGATTGTAATTGCTTTGGACTTTCCTGATGATCACTATTCAGAAAGCTTCAGATGATCGTGAAAATCAGAACCATTTCTAATCTTATCTCTTCGATAGTTGCTTGAAGCACAGTGAGGTAAAAGGGTATTGAATACAGCCTATGACGAAACTTTCTGGAGACTGATAGGTTACTCAAAGCTGATAATAAGATTCAGATTGACTATTTTTAATGCCTAAAATGGGCTTGGATTTTAAGCACCAAGGCCTTACTGCAAAATTCAGAGTTCCTACTCCTTTCAGTAGACTAAGTATTTTAGACTATATTTACTCTCATATATTTGTGAGAAGCTGGACGTCTCTTTCTCTCATTTAAACATTTATGGAAGTCACATTTAAAGCAGAGAAATATCCATACTGCATTTAAACCCTAAAGGGGTCAATCTTATTATGCTTTGAATATACTTAACAAACATACAAAAGTGAATGCAGAAAAACCACAATAGGAAAGGCTATTACCATTCAAAAATCCAGCTATGATATTTACCTTCTTCTAGTAGTCTAGTGGTTAGAGACTTACTTGAGTATGGGAAATAGAAGATTTTGCCACAACATTGACTGAGGAAATGGGAGCTATAAATGCAGTTCCCTCAGCAAACTGAAGCAATTCAAAGCCCTAACTCTCTCACCTTCATAAAGTGCCCTAACCACCAGGTTGCCATTTGTGGAAAGGACATTTTTCACCCCTTCCCTTGAAAGGGCAGTGTGACCGAGGGGGATGGAAAGTCAGGGAGGAGGGCAAAAGAAGTTGGTGGGGACCCCGCAACTGGAGATGAAGGAATGCAGCGGCGAACGAGCTGTCCTGACTGTCATCAGTGATTCCAGGTTGGCTTTGACTGAAACAGCAATAATGCAGGGAAAAGGGATATGCACCTGCTAAGGTGTTTTGCAAAATGTGAGGAACACAATCATCACCACCATCTCTTCCTCTTACATTTTAAACAGGCATTGCTGCTCAGTAAAGTGCCTATCCTCACTTGTACAACCTTGGTCTCAATTTCCCAGAAGAGTTGGTACCTAACACAGAGACTGAAGCCAGGCTTTTGGCAAGAGTGAGAATTCAGACATATTCCAGCATTTAGGTTTTCCTCTAAGCTAAATCCAGGGCAGAGTTATTGAACCTAATCCACCCCTGAGGTGTTGCCATGCTCTGTAAGGGAACTCCATTAAGGATGCATTTGGCCAAACTCCCTGCTTAGCACAGCAAAACTGAATTCCCTACTCAACACTTCCATTTACTGTATGCCGAATTTACGTAACTAAGTTAGGCACCTTGGATGACCCTCTATAGACCAAGTTTTATGAGATGTTGTGGTGCCAAAGCTGGGCTCCTGTAGCTCATAATATGGCCTGAAATTTGTGTGTACTTCTGTCAGTTCTACAGGTAGTATTTGAGTCAGCTATGCTCACTGCCTCTGCATCCTCACCCTGCTGCTTTAGGATTGCTTACTCCTACAAACCACCTTGGAAAATGCTTTTAACAAAGTCAGTTCCAAGATTCTTCCCCCATCAATCAGCAATAATGTTTTTTTCTACAGGCTGCTGAATTCTCTCCTTTGACCAAGAAGTCTATTCTCCTTGAGTGACACTGAAAACTATTCAGTATGGAGAGTGGTGGTTCAAGGTCTGACCCATTTTGTATTGACTTGAGGGAGAATAAGTGTGCCATGTTGCTGAATGGCAACATCAATTCCTTAAACAGTGTGCAGTGAGATCAATGAAAATAAATTAATACATCACTTTAAAATGGTGTCATGGAAAGAAGTCTCATGGGCTTTCCCTTAAGAGATAAAAGAGGTAAAGAACAGTATTTGGGGCAAATAAAATAAACCAAATACTGGGAAAGTCCTACAAAAAATGCATTAACCTCCTTCACAGACTGTCACCAAATGGGATTATCTCAAAGCTCACTTTTCTCCCTGTCATTAAGAGGAGCAGCTCATCCCTGAGTTTTACTAAACAAAACCTAGAGGTTTACCAGATAAAATGAGATTATCTTCTGCCTACACAGCATAAGGAAAAGGATGAGAATAGGATTTAAAAAAAGGTAGGAGTGATGTGATAGCAATGAAAAGACTTATGTTATTACAAAGGTCTGAGAGAGCCCGAAAAAATCAGAACATTAAAACATGGGGACTGTCACACTACCATGCCTTGCTACAGTTTAAGCATTTCTTCATTTCCAGTTAACAAAAAACTGAAAAGAATGTTGTTGAAACAGCATTATTTGCATGGTTGTATTAGGTGCAGAAATATGTTTTCGAGTAGTTAAAATTCTTCTGTTTACCTCATCCCACTTAATTAATTATGAGGGGTCATTTGTTTGAGAAGACGTCAGACTGGAAGCAGAAGGCATTCATGATAGTTTAATTATGGTTTAACTGATGTCTTACAAAATTTGAGAAAATGGCCACATTATTGAATGGATGAGAATTTATTGTGATGTTCTTGTTATATCAAAGTGAATTGTGATGTTATTCAACTGAGCAGAATTCTTAGAACACTAAAACCCATCATTGATAAAGTTGTATTTTTTCAATTACCATTTTTATTTGCATATTGATGCAAGGACCTGAATGGCATAATCTTTTAGAGGAGTGTAATCCCATTCTTTCTGAAACCCGTCAAGGACTGAATCCAAAGTAAGCTAGAAAAATTAATTTGAATTATACAACTGGACTGCAAGAGTGGAAATGTATATCAAGGGATGGACTATAATTTCAAAACACTGCCCTGGGGAACAAGTACTGAACAGTGGAGTCTCACTAATTTGCTTCTTGCTCAACCCCCCAAAATAATAGGTGTCTGGAACTATAATGACAGTGAACATCCTCTAGGTTTGTGCATTACAGCCTGCCTGAGTCTTAGACAGCCCAAATCCCATCCACTTCACTCTGAGTTCCAGACAGACACAAAAGCACAGCTGTGAAGGGTTGAAAGATGTGAAACGTAATGACTGTAGCTGTGCTATTGAAGTAATGAAGAGCTGAAAAGCATGACTGATGAGCTCTTAGATAATGGATTAATGAGCAAGATGCCTGTAGTTCATCAAAGGACTAATGGAAATCTACACAAGGTACCTGTGTTATACTATGGAGAAGGATGTGGAGACGGGGTACCATCCATATATAGCATTAAAGAGACGGATAGAGCAAGAACAGAACAGAGTGATGTTAATCATTTCAGCTCATATGTATATTTCATGTATGTTAACCAATTAGAGCATAAAAAAGGCATGATGGAAAATAATTTGCAGAAGACCATGATTTAATGTATGGAGAACAGATAAAACACGAGTAAAAGAAAGATGAAACTTGAACTTTTTTTGAAATTTGAGCTACTAGGCAGATACTACTGTGTGATGCTAGATCATTGGCACCCTGTGTTACATGCAAAAATTCAGTATACAGGAGTGGACGCAGGGACAGGTTACAAAGCAGGAATTCAGAAATGTTGCCCAGGCACGTAAGGGGTGGTTTCAGGAAAGCCAAAGCTCTGCTTGAGTTGAGGCTTGCCAGGGGTGTCAAGGTCAACAACAGCTTTTACAACTACATTGGCAGTAAAAGACTGAACAAAGGAAATGTGAGTCCATTGTGGAACGGGGTGGACGATTTAGTGACAGTAGACACAGATAAGGCTGAGCAGCCTTATCAGCACCAACAAGGTCTCCCAGGGTGCTGTGCTTGGAGTCTGGGTTCAGGAATAAGAATGACCAGCAGTGGCTGAAGACTGAACTTGACCCACCCAAGTCCATGGGACCTGATGAGCTGTGTCCAAGGGGGTGGAGGGAATCGGCCAAAGTCACAGCCAGGCCTCTGTCATCTTTGAAAGACTGTAGAGATGAGGGGCAGTCCCTGATGACTGGAAATGTCAAGTGCATCTTCAAAAACAGGCCAAATGATTTGAGGAACTACAGGCTGGTCAGCCTTCCTGTTTGTGCCTAAGAAAGACAAGGAACAAGTCCAGTTGGATCACATTTCTGAACAGTGGATGTCATTTACCTTGACCTTAACAAGAGTCTTGTTTCTTGTATCCTGAAATGTTCTTGTAGCAAAGCTAGGGCATTATAGTCTGGATGGGTGGACAGCTAAGTGGGTAAAAGACTGGCTGGGTATCAGCCTCAGAGGGTTGTGGTTAATGAGTTGTTCTCTACCTGGAGGACAGTATGAAGTAGGGTATCACAGGGGTCTAACCTGGGATGTCTGCCCTGGGGTCAATTCCCATCATGTATATCATCTTTATCAATGACCTGGAGGAGGTGAGATGTGCACTCTCATCAAGCAAGCACACAGCACTACACTGGGTCCAGCTGATATACTTGAGAGCAGGGCTGACATCCAGAGCAACCATGGCAGACTGATGGATGGGGCCAACAGGAACCTTGGAAAGTTCAAGAAGGACAAATGTAAAGTCCCACACCTGGAGCAGACTAACCTCCTTATTGTCATAGGTCAGCGACTGACACCATGGGGAGCAGCTCTGCAGGCCCTGGGAGTCCTGGAGGACGGCAAGGTAGGCATGAGCCAGCCATGTGTCCTGGCAGCAAAGTTGCAGGAGGGTTATTGCTTGTGCCTGATCCTACTGAAATGTCCCAGGGCATCAAGGGAATAGCCTGGTAGAGAAGGAAAACAAACTCCAGCTTTCTAAATCTAAGACTATTGATCTAACCATAGGACTACCCATTATCAGATGTCTGTAGTGGTGACTATGTGGAAGATTTCCAGGCAGGTTTAGCAGTCTACCATCCTTTAATATACAGGGACTATCCACAAGAATGTTCATTCCTCATTGTGGGAAGCCACCTCCTTGTTCCATGTCCGTTTTGGGGACTTGTGCTTCAGGAAGCATTTAACCCTTGTGTAACGGGAATAGGAGCCATTTCAACCCCAGGAGACAAGGTATTCCCATTAGGGGCCTCGAAGGGAATAGAAACAGGAAATACATCCTTCTAACATTACTTTCTCTTGCTCATAGGAGAAGCAGGATGACTGAGGCCATCATAATTATTCAATTATTGTAATTTTAAGCTGCAAATGCACTGGAGTCAAACTGTAAATGCTCTTCCTCCATTACAGCACGAGGTACAATTTTGTAGCCCTTCAGGAAATGTAAAGAACAGCCCCCTTCTACAGAGCACGATTGCTCAGCAATGCAAAACTATAAACATCTAATTTTTTTATTTTACCAAGCACAATTACCAATTAATCAGCTGTTAGGGAAATCTATGTCAAACAAAATATTGGCAGAGGAAACTTTAGCCTGCCTAGTACATGGCTGCTTTTATCAGTGAAAAATGCTAAGAAATCAGAAAATAAGTTCTAAAATTAGTTAATCAGCTCAAACAAAGTTTCAATTATTCTTGTAATTGGGGATGATTAGATTATTCTGTACACACACTGGGAAAAAAATAAGTCACAGAAATACAGAATCTCTAAGTCCCAGACTATCATCATTATTTAAGAAGTATTTATATTTTCATACAAACATTCCTCACCAGATCTAATTAGACTAAATTACTTCTGTTAGTACTTCATTCTTCCAAGAATAGCCTGCACAGCTGATTTTTCAAATGATCTTTGCCCCATAAAGTCCTATTATCATGTACACAGTATGAGCAGAGGTAAAGCACATCAAGAAAAACTTATCCAGTGTTTGACTTTGAGAGATTGCAATGCTTCTATTATAAATATCACTCAGAGAGAATCTTACTGAAGTATTTGACCTAAATGTCAGCAAGTCCACTTTCTGGCAATACTCAAAGAGAGCACAAGTGTGGTTTTTGCCCACATCTCAGCACTCCTGAGCCTCTCTTGCGGGTGTAGCCTTTTAGGTATGCAATAAAGACACAATTACAACAAATATTTCCTTTTTGCTGACTGAAAAGACAAAGTCCTTGACTTAGAAGGCTATACCTCTAGATTAAGGGTGGAGACAGATCAGATTCCAATAAGCTTGGACTGCTATCAGCTCATTTCCAGAACAGCTCTGCAGAGAATAGCACTGAAAACTCTGTAGTTTTACTGTTCTTTGTTCTACATCTCGTAACAGAAGTGGATGAAAGGCCAGTTATGTGGTATGGTTTCAAAGGAAAGGATATGGTGATGTGTTTTGAATGGAGTTTGTTTGAGTCAACATGTTTTTTTCATGATTTGTGGTTCCAGTACCTTAATAATATGACAGAAGTTAGGGAGCGAGAGACTGGATTATCCTTTTCTTAAACCTGTTGGGATTTTCTTGCTTATAGCACATCATAACTACAATGACAGCCTAGATCATATTGACCTGAAACTTAAGCATTAGAAGTACTCTTCTGATCCCATTAGAAAAACTGTCTCTGGCGAGTCCTCTTTTCCATTTTGGCTGCAATAGAAAAATCCAATCTCTTTTCACACATCTAATTCAGAAATTTGAGATCAGGTTTGACCTCAGACTCTTCAGAGTTCTGGGACTTAAAAAGTCACAGATGATTTATTCAAAATCTATTTATCTCCAATAACTGTAATCAGCTGTCCTATGATGAACAAACAGCTTGTCATAGTGCTTCAGCATCACTCCCTATCTCCCTAACAATATAACTGTGTATTTTTAGGTCCTAAATGAATGCAGAATCTGAGCTCCTCAATTCCAGAATGATACCACTCATCTTCCTGGAGGAAGAGCTCAGATAGGATGGAAAATTCTTTGTGTTCTTTAAACAGGCAGAGCACTTCTAAACAGTAACTTGGAGTAAAATGCTTGATAGTACTAAGATTTTTGCCCTAGTTATGACGGCATATGACTCCTTGGTTCACACCACATTAACTACTAGTTAATACTGACTGCAGATGGGTTTTAGTGCTGTTTGTAGAAGATGTAATTATTACTGAATGTTTAATAAACATATTTAGAATATTTCCCTTATTCCATATACTTATCTGTCTGCTCTTCTCAAATATAGCAAAATCCCATTTCAAATTGATGTCCCCTGAAGCTCTGGAATATATTTAGAACCCAAGGCAACTGGTAGAAAAACGAATGCAAGTCTTTCGTGTGATGCGTACGTAGTGCATTTCCATAGATGGAACACTAAAAGTGCAACTGCAGCGACTTAATACTTTTATAAAGTTTCCTAAAAAAGCAGCCTTGAAACCTGAGTATAATTGAAGTGTCCTTTCTTAAGAATTCAAACACCAACAAACCAAGTAGGGATTTTCCTTTCACTCATCTTAATGCAAATTAAGAGCTGCTCCACTGAACCAAGGATATTATAGCAATTAAAAAGTTTAGGGAAAGGAAACTTGGATCCTTCTGCACACTGTCCACATTAAAACGGAATATATTCTTATGTCTGTCCAGTGCCTGATGCCTTTGGGATGGCAATGCAGAAAAAATAAAACTAAAGTAGCTTAAGAAGCACCTACCATACAACTCTTTCACACGCTATTAAGAGGAAAACAACCTCATCTTCTACAGGCTCTAAATTCAGCAATGGTCCTTGCATTCAGCTGGATAATTTTCAAGTCATTAATTCAGTCAAATTCACTATTATTTCATACCTTCAGTGAGAAAAATATCCTGTCTGCTGATTGTTATTTCTTTTACATTTTTTTCTCCAGATTTCTTGCAGCCAAAGCTGCTGCAGTCCTCCTTAAAGGCAAAACTGTCTGTTGAATTTTACCCAAACTTTTAAAATTGTTTTGATATTCTTAAAGGAAGCCTATAGGAGACTACTGCTAACTGAATCACTGTCTACTACTTGTGCAGCAGACAGACAAAGGCAGATAAATTGATTACTGAGTACAAGGAATTTAAAAGAAATGCCTGTATTTCTGATGATGTTCTGTTTAACCAATTTCTGAATTTTAGCAGCAAACAACAATATAAATGAAAGTAAACTAGAAAACCCTTTAAAAATGCACAATCCTGAAAGCATCGAGAAAATAAAAGATGATTACACTAACACAGTAGCTATAATAAAATCATAGTTATTGGCCTATGTAAAAAGGCAACATATCATTCAGGTATTGAAATAAATTCTGAGTCATTTGCTGAATGACATCAGATTTAGGTGAAAGAACAGTTATTTGCCACAAAACCAGCCAAACTCTCCTGGCTGCTAAGCTTCATTTCTGTTGTGCATGGTAGTTTATAACCTGAGCTGAATGCCCGTGGCTACTGCACTTGCATCACAAGACGTTGTGAGCTGTGGACTTCAAACTGACCTGTCATCTTCTAGCAGTAACCACTACATCTGGCAGGATAGTAAGGCCAACACGGAAATTGATAAGAAGTTTGTAAGGGTCCACTTCTCTTAATTCGTATTTTGTTTTTCTTACTGATATTCTAATTAATTATGAAAGTATAAGTAGATGATTAGATTTCCAGAGACTTAACAAGAAAATTCAGGTCCAGTTCAGTTTTGCTGAAAGATCTGCTATAGCTCACGAGAATTTCAAGATGAATCCACATGCAAATATCAACAATGAAGGAAGAATTCTGATTTTTACTCCTGGAACATCTCCTGATTCTGACTTGAAGCCAGGGTAAAGACTGATGACTCTAGTTGCACTTTAGTTGGGGCTAACTTTAGCAAGAACGAAACCCATATGAATCAGATCTGAAGCAGTGCCGTGCACTGAAATCATAACTCTATGTTCCTCTTAACTCTAGTAAAGGCTTTAGGAACCTAGTTCTGACCTTGCTACTGCCAGTGTAGCTCATCCTTTTTTCTGTAAGGAAGGGCAGGTGTGAAATCAGGACCAGACACTAGAATGCTAAATAACAACAATATATAATATTAAAACCTAAGTTGTTTAATAACGTGATAAATTTGCTATTAAATTAATAATAAGTGGATGTCATAAAAGTCTGTCTGTACTGTCACGTCTGGATGAGACATGGGGCAGAATAACTCAGAGGGCGAATGTACTTTCCGGGGCATCTCACAGGTCATTAACATACATCGCCTCTCCCTGCAGCAGAGCTTTCTTGTCACAATAGCTCTCCATGGATGTGGCAATGCTCTGACTGCCAGTATGGAAAGGACAAAATCACTTTCAACGCTTATACTGAAAGGGTGATTGCATTTTGAACCTGCAAACCATGTTAGAAACATTGCTTCTACCATGTTTCCTGCAGTGGTACTAAAAATGGTTTTGATTCTGTTTAGTCTCAGTTAATCTGTTTTCAAGGTGAGTTCACATAAATATCTGTTTCCTTGTACAGAACTACTTGAAGAAACCACAGACGTTTTTCAAATCTAAACTTTACTTCTTGTACAAGAATAGTTCCTGAAGTATTCTCAGCAACATGGATCTTGACAAACAAAATCTGACTGGCTGGGTACACAGGGGAACAGCCAAAAGGACTGAACTGTGGCTTTGTATCTTGAACCGCTGCAAGAAAGTGGCAAAACACTGCTTGATGGCCATTAGGCTGTGCTTCCATTTTGTGATTGATAACCTATGATCCTTATCTGTAGAAATTGTTTTACAGTCTCTGCAGAAAGGAGTAATTACAATAGTCAGTCACTGCAACCTCTACCCGGATTCTAAAATGTCTCAAGGACATCAAGAAGAGAAAGCGTGTCTGCAGAGATAGTGCTTTTTAAAAGGGAAAATTACAGACCTTTTTGGCTCCCAGAAAGAAAGGAATATTGATACTTCTTGGAAATGGAGAGGACACGTATCATTAGCAGCACGCCAAGGTAAAAACTATTCCAACCTGGTATAACTAAAATCTTAAGTGGTTAGAAATATAGAAATAAGAAGTTACAAAAAAAAAAAAAAAAAGAAAAAAAAAGCTTGTATTCTGTCAAGCAACTGCTTCTGTCCTAATTTTTCACAAAGCTTTCAGCTGCTGCCCACTATGCCAGGACCCTTTTCAACAACTAAGAGGAAGATGTGGGAACAGAAATAGCAACACGGTATTGCCTTCCCTGTAAGCAGCGGTTTGTATAGCAGTAGGTATTATGTGGTGCTAGCAGGTGTGTTTTTAATTATAGCAGCACAATATATTGGGTGAAGGAATGAGGTTGCCTGCAAGGTCAATTGAAAAGTATAAGAAAAAGAAATAGAATCTATGGAAAGTTGGTAAATGTTTCATTATTATAATTCCTATTTAGTGAGGAACATCTGGCAAACTCTTCACCAGACAGCTCTGTTTGATAGTCTTCTTTTATTTGCTATATTTGTAGATAAAGCAATTAGAGTAAGTACTTGTAAGAGAAGCGTGACCCACAATCAGAGTCTTCACAAGAGATGAAGTTGGAGACGTGGCGGAATGCAGATGTACACACACACACATGTATAGAGACACACACAGAGATAGGCTAATCTCCGAAATCTTTTTTTACTCCATTTGCTCTGAATATAAGGCACATTTAGAGAGGATCGAATCCCACCTGCCGAGGCTGGTGTGCGAGAGGGACAGAGACGGGGCCAGCAGTGCAAGCCCCACGCTGGGGCTGGTCACCCCACGTTGAGCTGGGTTCCCCTGGACACCAGCTTCCCCAATCAACCGGTGCCACGCAACCACCGCTCACAGCAACCTAGCTGCATCTAAACCAGGATCTATTCAACGTGATGCCAGGGAGGCCTGGGAGAACCTGGGCTTTCTGCTTCAGGACTTTGTTCCCTGTTACAGGAGTGGGGTGGCAGGGAATGACCAAATGGAGTTGCTGAGGTGCTCCCTACGATCCCCACATCCTTCCCAGGCTCGCTGTAGAGTTAGTACAGTCATTTCTATTTCTAATGAGAAATAAAAGGGTCAGCAAAGCCTGCTGGTCCCACTTAGCCTCCTCACTTAACTCGGTTGGGCTCCCTTCTCAGAGATGGGTTTCCTTGCGGTGAGATGAAAGATCCCCCTCATTTATCTTCACTGGAAGGCACTTCAAATGGGGATTCCCACTGCCCTTTTCAGCAGGGTTATGTCCCGTTTCAACACCATTCTCAGCTTTGTTCCAATGCAGCTAATTTGGAGAGCTCGTTCTACAGCCTCTTTACAACTTTTCCATATAAGATTTCAGGTAGAAAACTCTTTAATAGGGGCTAAGCAGTCTTATCTCTTTCTCTCACATTGGCCACCATGCTAAGAGCCTCTGCTAGCCTGTGCTGTGCCAGTGCACATATTCAGATTTTCAACTTTTGACTGTATTCTCACAAACTTTTATTTCAATGGGGTTTCTTCTCTGTGATCATGGTCTAACTTATTGTCTTGTACTTTTCCAGTTGAGAACTGCACAAACTGATGGTGTCCTATTATAGCTGTTGACATGGAAACATCATAAGAAACTGTTTATTGGACAAGACTGCTTTTTCACATAGAACAGACACAGCTTAAATGCATGTTTTGCTGATTCACTTTCAGCCATTTTAAGCCACAGACAGTTCATCTTCATTGTTGCTTTCCCCTCCCTGCGCCGACGGATCGTGTTCTGAGTCTGTGCTTAGAAATGAGGCTGCCTAAAACTATGACTGTCTTGGTTATAGAAATTTCAAACAAATCCTATTCCTACACATGGTGAAGTTCTTCATCATCATCTTCTGGCTTGGAAATTATTCTAGCTGACACTTTCCTGCCGGATGAGGCTCCGAACCAGAAAGCAGGCAGTCCCACTAGGGAACTGGAAAGCAGAATATATGTGCAAGGAAAAGCTATTAAAGCATCTCTTAAGAAAAGAAAAAGGTGTGCTGCTTCTTTAGAGCAGACATCACATGCCAAGCACATTACCTGTTCTGGGACATTACTTCAATAACTTACGAAACAGAACAGTAAGGAAAATGGCCAGAAGTATGTACTACTTACTCTTACTGAAGCTGCTACTAGAAAAGCAGTTTCAGCAGGCATTAATAATTCAGCACTGAGGACATAATTTCAGGTCTCAGCCGGTTATTTCATATCTAACAAGTTTTACTGATAATGTAAAGATAAGATGAATTAGGCAAGAATGGCTTTGATAAGGAGCCGCTTTATATTCTGTTTTATATTCTGAACTTTAGGCAGAACTTGTTATCTGAGATTACTGTAGGTTTATTCACGTGGGGCTCAGTCCTTCGAGGTGCTCAGTACTGCGTGCATTAGCTCTTAATCTTGAACACAAAGTATTCAATGATTTGCAAAGCCACAACCAGATAGAAATAAATCTGCTTTTTGTGCCTTTTCGGCCAACTGGAGAATCATCCCTTGATAAAAGGCTTGCTGGGCTGTTGGTTCATGCTGCAGATAACGGTGCATTGCACCGTGCCTCAGGAAGGAATCAGTTGGTCTCATTTCATACTGGGTACCTAAGAGTAGCAGCTATGATAAACATGAAGATGTAAAGGAGAGAGCTGGTGTTAGATGCAGAGATGAGGCTGTTTTGACTGATGTATTTACATGTTCACTTTTCAATCTCCATTAATTGCTGCTTCTTTGTCTGTGAAATGTTATTAAAAACTGCAAACAAACCTCATTTTTCCTTAACTGTTCATTAGTATCAACACTGCAAAAAAATATCAGATGAATAAGAAATATAGTAAGTGTTAGGAAAAACTGTAGTAGTTTGTGAGGTGGCTAGTAGTTTCAACTAAGTATATATCAAATATATCGATTTTCACAGTCCTAGGGTATAGCTGAGGCCTATTGTTATACTTACAGCATCACAGGGTGTTTTTTTAAGCACCAAAATGCCATCAAACTATAAGCCTGAAGGCCTTTGAATTGTGAATACTCCACGATTGATAATTTTCACATCCATCTTTCAGCTGAGAGTTGCAACACTGTTGTGTGTCTTAGTTATTAGTTATTTAATTACACTGTTCAGCTCCTGAAAAATAAAGATTTGTACTATTTCCTTGGTTCCAAATTTGAGCACCTCTCAGTGAAGCCAGCGAGAATACTGGTGCCAGCAGGATCTGGAGAAGAATCAATATTCTGAGAAAGAAGAGCTAAAAAGTAGTAACTGAATATTCAGAAACTCAAACTTAACAAGGACATGTGAAATGAGTAACATTCCAAGCAGGTTTCAATTTTCCAGTCTGAAATGGCATTTCAAGTGCAACAGTACATTTCACAAGTGTAGATTATGTGTGTACCTATCTGACCATTTCCAAACACGTCTGCTAAACACTATCATAAACTCCAGCTTTCTGTATTATGCCATTTATCACAGATTTTCTGAATGCATGTTTCCATTCTGTTCTATAATTTGGACTGTTCAATTGCCTAGGAATAATCTGAGCTAAGTGAACAGACTGTACTAAAATTCCACTTTCCTCCACTTCCCATTCAGTAAAGAGAATTCTAATAGTTTCTATCATGCCATTAAAGTACAGGCACGGCTATGTAAGCTCTAGCTATTTCCCCATCAAAACCAAACAATAATGCCTAGGTGCTAAACTCACTCACATTCCCTCTCCAGAAATCGAGACTGACCTACAGTGCTCTGAAGCCTGAAAGAAATGTAGTCTGATGCCATAGCTGGAATCATAAACTCATCAAGCTTGACAGCCATGCACCGAACATATGTGGATCCTCAATAGTGCTAACAAAAGTGGCAAATGAATTCAGAAGGAATCCTGGGGAATAAGAATATGGGGAACAAACCAGCCCGTTTAAACAGGACTGTCAGTGTTTCAAAGCTCCGTTGCAGTGTCATACTGAAATACACAACAGAAGCATTCACAGACAACAGCTACAGAGCCTGGTGTTACAGCTTCTTCAAGATATGTATATGCATACTCTGCGTGCGTGTGGGAAAGCGAAAGAGAAAGATATTCAGTGTGGGTGGGATTCAGGTCACATAACTTGAAGTATCTCTAATATAGATGTTTACATCTCAGCTAATCACCTGAGGCTCCTTCCACTCAACTGTGAGAAATAGACATTTTTAGGGCATGATTCGCCTGAGCAGTTTTAGATGTCTACTTCTGGATGAGATGAATTGTACTCTGAAAGTGCCAAGTGCACTCCACTGACTCAAGGGAGATACTAGGCAACTAGCTTAAGTGACGACGTTTGCAACATACATGTGGATATAGCATATGTTTAACATATATATATTTGGACTTTCTTTATATATACACACACACACACATAAATACACACACACACACACATATATACATATTCTCTCTCCCCACGATGAGTATTTAGGTATGACCATTTCATCCCTCTCTCTCTGGTTCCCTCAGTACCTCCCTCCGAAAAGCCCGGATGACTTTGTGTCTTTATCACATTTCTCCTAGATCTACATAGTAGAGCTTTCCATCACCCAGTCTGATGTTATCATGTGTTCAGGTTTCACTACCAGGATGTCTCCAAGAACTGCATTTCTCACGTGGGTTTCAGACTGCATCGTGAGCAGGAGAATTTTGCCCATGGAGCCTTGACCTGATGCTCACTGGCCTACGGGGGTTTGGTGACTTTAACAGACATTCCATAAACCCAGCCCAGATTCAGTCTTCACAAACTGCCTCAGCCAAACTTCAACTGTAACTCAGCAAAGTTTCCAAGTGAGAATTTCTGTGATTTGTTGAAAATCAAAATCTCTTTAAGCAATACTGCATCATGCTGATTTCTAAGCTCAGGAAATGTGTGTAAAGGTGTCTAACACCTAATGGAGAATTCATTGTGCTGGAAATCAGAGTAAACAACCCAAAGTACCTCAACCTTGACTTCCTTTCAGCTGCTGCTAAGTTGCTATGGAAAATCTTCAGATTCTGTTCCTCAGTAAAAATGAACCAGAAACCACTTGTTTTTAACACATAACGCTTTGTTTTTGTACAGCACATACCTATCAAAGCTAGGAAATGTTTAGCACTAATTCCAGCTAGAAGACAAAAATGTAGTGGACTAAGAGGCACCTGTTTGCACTGTGCACAGGTTTTCTTGTTAGTGCAGCACGGGCTGGGACAAAAAGATTGAATTTATTACATTTCCTCATCTTATTGGGAAGAGGCTCTTCCCTTGATTACACTTCCCACTGTAGTGTTGTCCCCTGGGCAGGGGGTGGAGAGGCAGCTGCAGAATCACTTCTTCTTCTGAAACTGCAGCTGGATCCAGCCCTGTCCCAGCTCCGATTTCCATACCCACCTTTCCAGACAACTGTACTATTTGCATTGTGCTGATATATTTAAAAGTACTGCTGAAGTTGAAATATCTGCATTTCAGTAAGCTCAGCTAGCCCCTTTATACAGGGCAAAAAGTAGCCATGATTAGGAGGAATGATGTTTCGTCACTGATGGTATGGAACAGATTTTAAACAGTGACGCGGCAATGGAAGGGCTGGGGTGTGCGTGAAGCTTTTGAGTTGTTTCTGCAGAGTGATACACCTCCACAGTGCCTGTTTGTGGCTTTGGACAATTGGAATTTTTAATTATAGACATTATTTCAGAAGCTGTCTGGTTTGAACAATTAAAAGGTGCAGTGGCTGTTTATTCTAAGCTTATCTAATTATTTTTTCATCTGTAAATCAACAACAGGCTGTAAGAAGGTAGTTCTTGGATGCCAGATGATTCCTGAAAAGCTTTTCTTTGTACATGTAGTAGCAATTACTGAAGTATCTACTTTTACCCTCAGAAATCTAGCACAAGTGCTTTAAGCTCAGGAGGAATCTCGTAAATCAACAAGAAAAACCCTTCATCATGCTTAAGCTCAGTCTCCTCCAAAGCTTGGCAATTTTATACTGAAGTTTCAATGGCTGCTCCCATTCACCAAACTTTTTAAAGGACTGTACTTCTCTGACGCTTAACTCTTCAAAATGCTGCCATGTTCCATAGCCTGTGGCTTAAATACCATGACCTGCCATCATTTCCTAAGAGTATCAATAGCGACCACATGTAGCCTGAAAAATTTGACTATGGATCTGGACCTAGAAGGACAAAGCAAAGCATGTATCTGTTTCAAGACAACCAAATACATAATCTTACAAAAGCAGATTTTAAAACTTTGAGCCAAAAAGACAAAAAGGAAGATATGAATTTGCATAAGAAACACTAAAAAAACCCCTATGTATGGATATAGCATTTAGCTGGTGCTGGGTTTGTTTACTTTCCTCATTAATCATGAGCTGATAGCTGAATTCCAATGAATTAAAAAGGGTAATAGTAGGAATTTTTTAGCCTCTCATTTCAGTTACTGAATTCAAATTAAGCTTATTCACCTTCACCAACAAATAAATTATTGTCGTGGTTTAACCCCAGCCAGCAACTAAACACCACGCAGCCGCTCACTCACTCCCCCCCCATCCAGTGGGATGGGGGAGAAAATCAGGAAAAGAAGTAAAACTCCTGGGTTGAGATAAGAACGGTTTAATAGAACAGAAAAGAAGAAACTAATAATAATAATGATAACACTAATAAAATGACAACAGTAAGTAATAAAAGGATTGAAATGTACAAATGATGCGCAGGGCAATTGCTCACCACCCGCCGACCGACACCCAGCCAGTCCCCGAGCGGCGAATCCCCGCCCCCCCCTTCCCAGTTCCTAAACTAGATGGGACATCACATGGTATGGAATACACCGTTGGCCAGTTTGGGTCAGGTGCCCTGGCTGGGCATGAGAAGCTGAAAAATCCTTGACTATAGTCTAAACACTACTGAGCAACAACTGAAAACATCAGTGTTATCAGCATTCTTCACATACTGAACTCAAAACATAGCACTGTACCAGCTACTAGGAAGACAGTTAACTCCATCCCGGCTGAAACCAGGACAATTATAAATAATAAAATTTGCTATGTTTCATATCTATTCTCTCACTTTCTGCTTTTCTTTCTGTATTTCTTTTCCTCAACAGAAAGATTTAGTGACAAAGAGGATGTGGGCTCCCAAAAGAGTTAGCAGCATTTCCTACTGCTCTGTCCTTCCCTGAAGTCTCATACTTTGCCTTTAGTGTCGTGGGCTTTCTGATAACATTCCAAACAGAGATATAGGGTCTGTGATATAAAACAAACAGGTAGTACTGAAAAAACAAAAAAAAAAACTTCAGGAAGTTCCTGGGAAATATTCTAGGAGGCATCAGAAAGACAGACTGGGATAAAGAAAGAAAAAAAATAATGAAAATCAGAAACACCAGAGTACGCACAGATAAAAGATCATGTCAAAGAGCTATACAACTTCTTCTGAACAAATCATTTGTGATTGCTTTCCTGTGGTTGTATACACTGCTCAAGTGTGACTTTTAATTGCTTTCAACCAACTACTTCTAGTCCTACATTTAACCCATTAACCCCATACTAAATTTTACCTCACTTCATTTAATATAACTTCTTTTATATATCTCAATTAAAAATGCTATGCTATTTTAGTAGGGGATGGATGGGGAAATCACAGACTGTAAGGCAGAGGAGAAAACCCTGCATCCAATGAACCCCACATCCACTGGCAAACCTGTTTACAGAGCTTTGCTTTCTCTCACCCTCTTTTCTGTTGACTTTTCTATCAGCAGATAATGACAGTTATTTTCAATTATTGGAACCTATATGGACCTTAATTTATTTCCGGTGCTGCCTAAACCATAGTTTTTTACTTTGATTAAGCTCTCTGGCTAAAAAATAACAATGCTTGTACTCAGTGAAGGACAGCAAAATCACTACATCCCAAAGAAAGGAAAACAGCAAACTTGAATCAAACTTGGCATTACAGCTACAGATTTGCAACATATGGTAGTTTGCTTCTAGTTCTCTTGCACATGCTGACCAAAATAATCCATTGAAACAGAAATATCCTGAGTTGTAAGAATACAAAAAAAAAAAGCTAAATCCCAGACTTTTTACATGGGTCCCTTGCTGTAAAGAGTTTATCCATGAAGTGAAAATCTCAGTCTCTGAAAACAAGCACGTTTCTGAACCCACATTTATTTTTTCCTTAGTGCCTAATGTAGAAATAAGCTACCTTTGTAATTAGTATATATGATTTGAACTAATTGCCTAGCACAATGCTGCAGGCGCTCCTGCACTACAAACACATTATGGTAATATGTAAAATACATAGCCTCTCTGACAGACTTCTCAGTGTTGGACACAGACAATTGTGTGGGTTTGACTGCAAAAAAATTTATGCTAAGAAAAGTGACTGAGGCTTTTGGGGTTTTCTGCTTGAGAGGTTTGGGGCATTGTTTGGAACGATGCTGGAATAAAAGAACAGGTTTTGCATTTATGGTTCGGGAAGTGATGTTTAGATATGCAGCTAAGACATCAAAGATTCCTGCAGTGAAGCACCAGGGCATATCAGCTTAGTGAGACAGACCACATCCAGAATTCATGAACCAGCAGAAAACCAAGCTCATCGTTGCACACAGAGCAATACCGTATGGAAGAACTAAGCTAGCCCAGATGCAGCACTGATACATTAGCTTGGCTCAGTGTGCAAGCTAATAAGCCTCAGTTCTCAGCGGGGCTTAGCAGGTTGAATCTGATACTGGGGTAATTGAGCTTTGCTTCAGCTCAAACCAGTAAGTTGTTCAGGACCCCATGTTAGCCCTTTATCTGTACGCCTGAATTGACTTGCGGTTGCTGGCGTGGATTTTTTTGCACCGTTGTTCCCCACAGTTTGGGTTCCCGGCTTACCTCAAGCGAAGTAAGCTTGGATCTATCCCTACATGTCCAATGACTGTAGCTTTTCATAAAATGCAAATTCAGGGAGCTGAGCAAAGCTCTTGACAGCAAAGTCATTTTGTGTTTGGTTTGGAAAAACCTACTGCAGGTGGAATAGCTCCAGAGGTAAACACAAAGCCAGAGAGGTCAGAGAAGGTTAGAGATACATCGAAAACCATGACACTTCCAACCCGACCTTGCCCGACAGCAAGATTACTGGTAACAGCGATCCATATCCCTTCAGTCCTTGCTCTTTGTGGCAGCAGCACCAGGTAGTGCTTTATGCGGTCGCTGCCCACTAGAATGAGACCATCCATGCTAACATTTAAGTTTTCCCTTCCTTCTCTTCTACCTTCCCCCTTCATGCTAAGGGCATAATGACAAAATGCAGAATTTAGCCTTAATTGGATCTCTGCAATGTTATCACCTGAATTAGCTCCCCCATGAATAATTATCACTGCCTGGAGGCTGACAAATTGCTTCCCTCTACTTCATGACTGTCAGGAATTTCAAAGTATATGCTGAGCATGGCGGGGGGGGGGGGGAATGAAAATGAAAAGCCTAGAGAAGCATCATTATTAAGATTATTAAAATATTCAGCACGGATTCCCATAGTCTCCCTGAGTCCCAAAAGGCATGAGTGACAGCCTGGACTTTTCTAGGGGCAACTGGGCAACACCCAGCCTTTCATCCAGCAATGACTACAGCAATAGACTTGCACAGTCAAGGCAAAACTATAACCACTGCTGCTGCCTGGCTCACGGTTAGGCAGTTCCTACGTTATTCACTACCCCATTTAAGCTACGTACATCAGCTTGTTTAGCATTTCCTCTGCATCTTTGATCTTGCTAGGTAGATGGGAAATTCTTTGTAGCGTAGACTGATAGAAGGGTAAACATATACAAGGGGATAGCAGCAGATTGTCATGCATTTAGAATAGCATATAATAGTCCTCATTTTGTAAGAACAAGGTCTTGGGGGAAAAGTGCTCTGTATGAGAACAATGATTCCATGTCTGGGCAAGACCTCGCAGAGAAACGCAATGCGTCACTACACCACAATATCCATCTCAGTTATCAGAAGAGCTGACAACTGGTAAGAAATCTTCATCTCATAAAACCAAATCACTATAAAAGTATAATGCTTTTTGCAAATGGCTTGAAACGATTGGATTAAGCAATAGGGCTTTATCCAATTCTCACATTAATGATGCTGAGCTTGTAAGATTGATGCATTTCTCAGTTCAATTCAATGCAGTTTCTCAAACTTCTTTCCCACCTTGCTGAACCCACAGCACACAAGTCGGGCATAGGCAAGGCAGCTGCCGACACGTTCCCAGGAGAAAGCTCTCTCTGCTTACCTGACATACAGGGACCTCTTCTGATTAGTCCTCAGGGAGCCAGACCCAGAACTCATGCTGTGATTCATCATCTGCTCACGCAGGTCATGGATTTTTGCCTCAAACCGAGCGTACTCTAAGGAGATAAAAACCCCAGAGAATAAAGATATTTTAGTTTTCTTGACCTATATAATCGTTAGGGCTGCTAAATGCAAATTAATATTAAATTAACAAATGTAAGGCACGTCCTGAAAATTGAGGTCTAATAGAACCTTGCATTAATATATTATCTTCGGTAAATATATGCCCTCTTTATTGTGGTACCTGAACATTTCAGCACTGATTATCTGAAAACTCAAATAGCTAGACCCTCTCTCCTGCATTTGCAGTTGCAGGAAAGGAGGTTTAAAGTGTGTTACCAAATATCTTTCAGTCTGCAAAAAAGACGTTGAAAGCAGTTTTCCACCACATCATTCCTCCTTCCAAACAATGAGATACCTTGTTAGGGGCAGCGGGATGATGCACTGAAGTTACTAATGAGTCAAGCATTTAGTGTAAAATCCCACCAAACTGAAGGAGATATAACAAAGTCTAATTATCCCTGAAGCAGCTGTGAAAATGTTGTATGAGCAATAAGCCACCTTATTTACTCAGCCCACTGAGGACTGGGCTCTGTTTCTTTTAACTAGGTGGAGCTGTAGCTCGGTCTTAGAGTGATCGCAGAAACTCCAGACCTGTTTGAGCTGCATAAGAATGCACAAAACCACCTCCCACACCTTGTTCTCCTCCCTTGCTCTGCTGGTAGCTTTGTAGAACATTATGACCTGCTGACCAGCAACATGAGACCAGGGCTGGGGCAAGGATTCAGCCAGAAGTGTGTAATTTGGTGAGATTCCTCTCTGAAAGGACACATCCCTCGTACAGCCTGGTCAGCGGTCCCTCCTGCTGGCACGTTCCCCTTGCTCGTTGTGTGACCTAAGGGACTGAGCTTTGGTTTGCGAGAGGGAAAGTTGAAGTTTTGGAGACAAGCTCTAAGTCGTTGAAACCAACAACCTAAAGGCAATGCTCCAGCAAGAGAGTCATAATTCAGCCTAAACCCAGGAAATCTACCAACGTGAGCTAGAAGACTAACTTGAGGGGGTGTACAAAATCCATTTCAGTGAGTCAGTGACACTTTGGAGAGTAAGATGTTGCAGACTGATGCCAGTAAAGAGACCAAGTTGTTCCCTGCACCTCAATATTTTATTTCACTGCTTGCTTCAAAAGGAGGGTCTAATTTCCCCACAGCAAGTCTGGAGCAGAAGTGAAACCAGCAAGCAAGGTTTCCTCCCTTGAAAGATGGAGATACATCCCACCAGATCACACCACCTCTCAGTTTAAGCAAATAAATCTTTACTGTGCATTTATAACCTATTGGTCTGCTCCCTGTTTGGTGGTGTTTGAGCTATGTGAGAATGCTGTAAGACAGCAATATTCTCATTTTCTCCTAGCAGAAATCTCAGCGTTATTTTTGTTTGATCATTTGCCGTTCACACTGGCTCAGTTCCCAGAATGTCTAGATGCTTTGCAACAACAACCAATTCATTTTATTCAGTGCCCTTTAACTTTTCATTGGATAATAACATCTGACCTTTCCAAGATCCCACATTTTGCATAGACACTAGCTTAGCAGAATGGTTTGATTTGTGCTTTTGTGTTTGTTTTTTCCCCTTCTTCTTCTTCTTCTGACTTGATGCATTTTAACTCCTTTTCCTTTGAGCTTCTTTGGCATTACCTACTGAGTCTGTTAAGTGACAGTGGCTACTTTGCCAATCAGCTGGGAACCACTGCTGTAGTATGACTCTTCAGTCTTCCCACATACCTATGACTTCACTGACTGCAGCTGAAATTCTGTATGTCAGGAGAAGAGACACTCCTACATGCAGACTGTATTTCAGATTTATTCTGTAGCTTGTTTCTTGCTCATTTCTTTCACCTAGAGTACATCTTTAAACTTCTCGGTGATTTAAAAGCCCAAATCCTCAGCGGAACTAAGGCTCCTACAAACCTGTGTCATTTTTTATCATGGAGTTTAGTTTTGAAGTGTTTATCCCAGTGTAGGATTTAAGTTTGTTCTATGTGAGTCATTTGTTCTATTCCCCCGCTCTAGAATTTATTTAGTAAATAAGCATCTTCCAGGCAAGGCTTTGTTTAACTTATATTTCATTATAACAAATTTAACATTTCTTCTTGCAAATAGGAAAGGTGATCTTAAAAACAAAACGCTTGCATTTCTCTTCCTCACAGAGTGTCAGTCCTCTGCATACAGCCAGAATACTACAATTTCAAGGGTTGTTACTGGGTCTCTTTCATGTGTGGTGGATACACTGAAGAAGACAGTAAACGTACAGTGTAATTCAGCTTCTTTGATGTTTTACATCTGGGCGAGGCCAAAGATATGAATGATTTACATCAGAGCAGCTGCAATGGCAGCTTTCCCTTTAATAAGCAACCATAGCCCAGGCAGACTCTGTATGTGAGGTGTGGGAGTAACTCCCAGATTTAGACACCAATCTGGAGAGTGAGAAGAGAGGATTGAAAATCTGACTCTCTCTAGCACAGCATCCAGCTATTTGCAACCTGAACACCAGCTCATGAGATACTTGAATGACTACAGCTTGGTCCGATGATGGTGTTATAGCTTGTGTTCTGACTTCAGAGCACACTTGGAATTTAACTGATTTTAACTGACTCTAAATTTATTCTGAATTTAATAACCTCTCTCTTTCTAGAAGACATTTTGAAGCCACAACACATCTTAAAAATTGTTTAATAAGTGTGTGATGGAACTTCAGGGTTCAAGCTCCTGCTCCCTGCATGGTATTAAAAAATACTGAAGTACTAATGATAGTTCTGTTACTTCATGTTCTTGACATGTTTTTTTCCTTTAGATTGAAATACATAGATAATTTTAAAATAACCAAATTTATGGGTCTATATTTTCCCACAGTACCTCCTTCATATTTATGCATCAAAAAATACTGAAATGTAAACCCGTCCCTTGCTCCTGACAAATGCCTGGACCAAAAATTGCAAGGCCATCAATGCAGGTAGTATTTAACCCAGCTCAGATCAGCTTCTTTAATCTCAGCCCTCCTCGTTCTCTTACTGATGCCTAGATACTACAGTGATGGCTGCATTTGAAACATGAACAGAAAAAGAAAGAGTGATGCTCCATTTCTGCCATCAGAACTGCTGCAGTATTCCTGCCCAGTGGGAAAAAGTCCTTTTTTCTTAACACTTCTTTATAGATGGGGTCATTCCAGAGGAGCTGTTTCCTAATAGCTTTGCATTTGTTAGGTGTGAATAAGTGGCAGTGCTGAAGTCCAGGAAAACACTTCATGCTTCCTTCAAATTCAGTACTGAATCCAAATAAGACACTTTCAAGGCTCCTACACAATTAAAAGGACACTGAGGTTGTGACATGCTGACAAGAAATACAGTTAAAGCTGATTCACTAATTTCATGCCCTTTAAAGAAAGGGAGAACAAAGAACGTATTGCTGCCGGAGTGCATCATTAATGAAATTTGCCAAATTTGACTTACCAAAATCCATCTGCAAAGGTCCTACCTGATTCACTAATGATCTAACAAACTAACTCTGGTAGCTTAAGAAACTGATAAAGTTATACATTAGACTAAAAGGGAAATGAGTGAGCAAACTGTAACCTGTATTATTGCTGGAGTCAGACCAGATGATATAATTGTTTGTGCTGGCCTGTGGCTCTGAAAATGTTGCTGTAAGAAAGAGGGCACATGAGATGGAGGGAAATGGTTGTTCATACTCCGCGTTAGAGCTGGCTCGGGGCTCACGGCAGTGTAGGTAGATGCCAAGGATCCAGATACAACTCACTGATCCTGGAGACATGGAGCCAGTGCCACTGGATGTGGGAGAAGAGATGGCTGCCATGAGGAATGGCCCAGCTGCAGGGACAGCAAGACCATTTTTCAGGGCTCTGGCATTGGCACGTTGGGCTCTGCATGCTGCCCCAAGCAAGTGCCCGTTTTCCCAAAGGTCTGTTTTCTAAATTTGGCTCTGCTCAACTCTCTGGGCAGTCAGGAGACAGAAAAGAGTCAGCTTGAATTGCTAGAGCGTGAATTGTCCCTAAGCCCAACCAAGGCCAAAACTGAGTGTATTTATTAAATTAGACACCAGTCTGTACAACTGACGTTTGCTTCATACAGGACTCATTAGCCTGAATATGCGGACAGGGAGCCGGTGTTTTTCCTTCTACCTTGTTCCAACAGCTTGGCAAGTGCTATATCTGGGTCTCACACATATTCTAATCTCTGAATATCAATGCAATCATTTGACTTTCCAAAGCACTTGCACATGTTGGAAGGACTGGATACACCTTTGGGAGTAATCTTCAAACACCTTGAACCTTCTCCTTAGTTCACATACTGAGAAATCAAAGCAAGATAAATGGCCAGCCTCATTAAAAAAACATCCCGAACCCCAAACCCTAACAGTAATACGCTTAAAATGAGACTTCAAGTTTAGCTGGCCAAGATCAAGACTATGATCTACAAAATCTTGCCTAATCCACTTTGGCATCTGAGGGTATGCAGACACCAACATTTTTCCTGCTGAGGTGATTTAGATACCTAAAATCCTGCCACCCCTCCTACAGCTGTGCAGGTGGGTACCTATACAGTGGGGAGGGGTTGGTTTAACCCCCCCAACCCCCTTTTGAGTTTCCTGTTGACCAGCTTCGATGGCCCATGATCTGACTCAGTATGCAAGCTGTTGTTGAGTCCGATTGCTCAACACTTAAGCCTCTCCACATGCTGTGGAGGAAAATATCATGAGTTTGTGAGACCCGCGGTGGATACATAGACATTAAGGAGTTGGGATGAGTGTTGCTGTGACTTAAGTCCTTTCATATACATGGAGCAAGGACTTTTTCAATTAAAATAAGTAGTATATTGAAATTTTAGGTTCAAATTCTCCAGCTCACTTCAGAAATGGCCTGAAAGGCTATGATACTTGAGCATACAAGAAAGCTGCTGGAAGTCTTAGATGCATTTGAGAGACTAAAAATGAATGCAAGAAACCAAACCTCAAGAAATTTTTAGAAAATCATAGTGAAAATCAAATCCTTTCTAAATCTAAAAATAGCAAAGAGAGAGATTTTATATCTGATGTGTTGATGCTACTTTTTGGTCATATAAACAAAGAATAGCTATGATGAATAAATATGCTGCAGCTTTTCTATGAGAAAGAGTTGCAGAATTTTACAAAGCTACATTACTGTTATTTTTCACTTTTAAGTTTATTATAAAGATTGTAACTTTGATTGAATTTAGAGAACGTGATAGCAAAAAAGCCCTGATCCTACAAGTAAAGTATAGTTAAGCAGCTGAAATGCTGACATATTACACAGTAGTGAAAATAATAGTTTAGCGTCACAGTCCAAGCCTTTATTAGTTTGAACGCTTTTAGTGCTGGCACCTTTAGAGAGAGAGCGAGCAATTCTTTCTGTCAGCAGGTATCAAAATTTGCTTTCCTGTGTAATTCAGGATCATCACTGTTTGCTTCTAGATGATAACAGATTTCCTAATTTGCTGCTTTTGTGCTTCTCAAATAATGCATCTCTAACCCACTTCAGCAAATGGTGATGTGCTGATGGCTATAACGCAAACGGGAGGTTGGAAAAGGCAGCGTATATATCTTGGAGTCTGTCAGAGGGTGAAAGGAAAGTAAAACTCGAACTGTCCAATTTTAACAGACTACACTGCTTAAAACACAAAACAAAAAAACTAGGAAGGCATTAGTTAGAGACAGAATTTTATCATCCCAAAAAGGGTATGTTGAATAACTCTATACACTATAATAAAGGAATAGCTGCCAGACCAGCTTCTCCATCAGTATCAATTTGGCATAATTTCAGTGGATCCAGGCCAGCTTCAACCTTCTGAGATTTTCTTCTGTTCTGTTTATGGGAACACAAATTGTCTGCCACTATGGCAAGTCATGAACTTATTGCCTTGGACATCTGAGATAGTAATGTGCATGATACTATTATTATGGTAACATTATTTATGCTACTTATTTAAATCTTTTTTTTCCCCTTCTGCTTCATCTTAGCAGATGTCTTGGCTGAATGGTTTAAGATTTAAAATAATAGAAGAACATTTCTTCCTACAGTGAGTGTTTTCCATTTCTGCCCTTTGCCCACAGTGTTGTACAGTCACCACTGTTTTGCACATGGGGGTGAGAGGAAGGTGAGCAGACCAGCATCAAGACTTCAGACGACTGAGTCTGATTCTTGTTTTTCCGCAGACTTACAGTGTGAACCCGGGTGAGTCACAAAGAGTAAGTCTCATCATCCTACGGCACCTAAGGCAGGGATATGGGTGCTGCATTAACATTGTGCCTTTGGCTATGCCTGCCAGGTGCCTAGCATCCCACAGCTCTGGAAGCCTGTAACACATAAAAAGTGAAAAAGTATGCAAAAAGATGTGAACTGCTAATACTTTTGGCTAGTATTCTATGTCTTCTGTTTACAATTATGTTTGTTTAATATTTATTTTGAGTCTTTTTTTTTCCTAAAAGTACCCT
Organism: Buteo buteo; assembly: GCF_964188355.1. Lineage (NCBI taxonomy): Eukaryota > Metazoa > Chordata > Aves > Accipitriformes > Accipitridae > Buteo > Buteo buteo. The sequence goes on from NC_134188.1 coordinate 22,438,773, forward strand.
GACTACTGTTTTTAGATAATTAGGAGTTGAGGTTGCAAGCATAACTGGTTAATGATGGTGAAAAATCTTTCTGGTCTGCAGTAATTTCATAATAAATAAATACACAAGCAAACATACTATGGTTAGGTACAGTCCACTGTACCTTTGGTTCTTGTATCTTTCTCTACCATGTCTGATGTTGGCCACTGCCAGGGACATAGTTCTGGCCAAGGCTGGCTTTGGATCTTATATTGTATGGCAAATGCTACGCTTTTAATAAGTCCAAAAAATCAATTAGATTTAGCATCAGGTAAATTCATCACTTGACAGGAAAAAATGCACACAGTTCTGATGCCATCAATAGGCAACGCAATAGCATGCATAATTTATTGGAGAAAGTGTTGCTCAAAAGGCTTTGCACCATTCATGATGCACTGAGCAACAGAACAAGTTATGCTGCTATTTCTTATCAGTCATAGAACTCCCCTGAGCTCACTCAAAGGAAATGAAAAACACAGATTTCAATACTGGGGAAGGGAAGATACATTTACATTTTATTAGTTTTTTATTAGTTTGAATATATCTGCTTGTTTTTATTGGAATATTTTCAACACACCTTTTCAGGAACCTTTCAAAAATAACCACACAGGCATATTTACTGATTTTACTCATTACTTTGGCCTTTAAAACTTCAGCACAGTAGGACCATTAATGTCTTTGTTCTTTGATATTGGTTGGTTGTCTTTCTTTACCAATATACAGGTACTTAGACTTGAACCTGTCTTATAATTAAAATTTCACCCTGTATATTTGTTCTGTAGTTGGCCTCATTGCCTAAACATCACCACTAACTTTATTTTCATTTGCTTTATTACTGAATATAATGCTTCTTCCATCTGTTGCACCATTAGATACAGCCCTCATACTGTGTTAGTTGTGAATATAAATACACCTGAAAAGATATCTTCCTCCCACGATACGTTCAGGAGACTAATATCGTGCTCTATTCTTAGTCACGGGGAATATAATTCCAATACAAATTAATCTCTAGAAGCTTTAGTTTCAGAGAATTCATGCCTCATAATGAAAGAGATGTACTAAAATAAATCAAGCTATTAGTGAGTGACAGGGACTATGTATCCCACTGAGGTGTTATTCTACCTGTTCCCTTAAAGCCTATCCTTGGTTTATGAAATGTCAGCCTGGACTTTCTCAGCTGGGAATTTCTTGCAGCTTCTTCCAGCCATTGAAGAAAACTGCAAGAAACTCAATAACTTTTAAAAACAACCCCTCCCAAGATTTTGGGAACCTTTTCATGCACTGAATTTTACTGTATTCTTAAAAATTTACACCCCCCACCCCCTTTATTTGAATTGATGTACCCCTGAACTAACCAGGACTATTCGTGGCACTTTTTCAAATTCCCTGAGGCTCACACCGAGCTAACAACTTGGACAATGTTGTGTGTACACATGCCCAAGGAGGGGCAAGGCAAATAAAGAGCAGAGAGTCGGATCTGGAACAACCATATCACAACACATGGTCTGCCTTGGCAGCGCAGTGTGAAATCTTGGACAAGGTGGACACATCACTTCACCCCAGGCATCCAACTTGCACAGCCACGCTCGCCCAGCAGAGCAGCGTGTATCTCATTAACCTTGATAGCTTTGTAGGAGTTTCTGTTTTGTACAGTGCAGAAACGTTTCAAGATATCTCTGCTGTTTCAGGCACAAAATGACTCTGTCAAGGTGAAAAAAAGCTGCCCTGCATTGGAATCCTCTTTCTTCAACAAATATTTATGTGGGACACTGCAAAGTAACAAAGTAACAAAACCTACTTTCTATTAATAGCTAAGCTAATTCAGTTAGCTGTTTTGCCGCTTCAGGGTAGTGGTGGTGGATCTTATTTTCAGACATTTATTCAATTTCCACAATTCCCCATCCAAAATCATTGCCCCGGGGCAATTGTTACTTATTATTTTTGCTTCATTGCTTTTTCTTGCTTCTGCTTTTCATCGAGTATAGTTCTATTTCTCGGGACTTGAGCATTTTGTACTGATCAGCCGTATCTTCTTAATGCTGATGCTGGCTTAGCCTGCTTCCACCTCTTAAAGACATGAATTGACATGAGGAAACAAAATACAGAGCTGACCGCTTCTAAAGTTTCCTTGGCATGGCAATACCGGGAAACCATTCTGTTGTTTTTTTTTTTTTTTCTGCCTAACCCTGTATCTACATTGGGTAGATACTCCTCTTTTACAGACTCATGGTAAATGATTCCAACCTGCCTCCAGCTGTTTATAAATTTCCTTCTCCCCAAAGTCTCCTGAGTGCCCCACCTATGAGCTACACAGCTCAGGTGAGTTTTCCCAAATACCTTTCAATAAGAATAAACTGGGTTAGCCCGTTTACTCTATTTACACTAACCTGACTGAGTTTAATTGATGCAGATCATCACAAAACTGCCTGGAAATGTGAAGAGGGCAGGATATAGTGATATGGAGCTGGGAGCAGGTTGGCGTAGATGATATCTTCCCCAGCACCGTAGTATGCAGAAGATGCCACCTTCTACTAAACCATGTAGGGAAAAGGAAAATCGCACAATCCTACTTCATCATCTCCAGAATCAATAATGACTTAAAGTGACTAAGCAGACACATGACCTGCCTAGGAATTGTGCAGGAATCTTTTTGAAGTAAAACTGGAAATGTAGACCAGCCTGACCTGCATGATTTTCAGACAAAAATGAAAAAAAAAAAAAAAAAAAAAAAAAGACACTGCTAAATCAGGGCTCAAAACTCGCAAGAGAATTTCTAAGAAAACTTACATGAAAACTTTCACAGCTAAGATATCATATGCCAGTTTTGTACTTATACTCCATGAAATTCTGATATACTTGGAGTGGGAAGAGATAAAAAAGGGGTTCCTGAAAGAGGCTTGGGAAAAAAAAGGTTCTTTCTGAAAATAGAGTGGTGGGGAAGATAATGTGATTTTATTAATTCCACAAATGAGCTTGGAAGCTGTAGCCTACAGTAAATAAAACCTCAAAACCACAACCCACAAATCATTTAAAAATTATAAGCTAAAGGAGAAAAGAATACCAATACTACCTGATGTAATTATTCATATAACAGGATAGCCTTACAGACTAGCAAAAGCACAGAGATCAGAAGGACCATCAGTAATACAACCAGATAAACATGGATATAGCTTGTTGGGTCAAACTGTTTTGCTATTATGATTAACACCATTTGCTTACATTCAATAATGCCATTAATAAATGATTCACTCCCTGACTTCAAAATCTGCTGGGTAAAAACTACCTCCCCCTGTAATCTTCACTTTCCTATACTGAGCTGTGCTGCTTTTTCAGACAAAGGTATCTTCAGCCATCTCCTAAGGCTGTCTGGGACACTCTATTGAATTAAAAAGAAGAACTGAGCAAAGACTGGAAACAAAACTATCCATTTTTACCATTAAAATTTAAATGGATAAAAACATTCCCACATGTGTATTGATCTTTTCTAAGAGGCAATATTGAGAGCAGCTGCAGAATTGTATTAGTTTGCTAGAGCTTCCTGATTAAGGGGGATTACCGTTTCTAATACAAACAGGTAATAGGGAATGGTTGAGCACATTACAAGCCTGAATGAATTTAAACAAGACAAATACATATACTACCTCAGGGTAAGTCATGCTCCCTGCATGCCTCTTAGCTTATTATAAGGAATATTTTGAGTACTGTGCAATGAGATATCTAGGTTGCAAACATGTATGTTGTGCAATTGGCTACTAATTAGACACGGAGGCTATAGTTGATGGTCTGGATGCTCTGAAATGTTGATTAACTTGAGCAGCAGATCATGTAAAATTGGAATAATGTCTGAAAAATCAATGTAATACCAACAAATGCCTTGCAATTACTGCTGATACTCTTGAGCTCATCATTCACAGAACCACAGAACCCCACCTTCACGGCATAAAAGACTTAGCTGGATAAGGTCTTCTTAATCAAGCCCAATTCCTACTTTTACAGAAGATCAAAACCTAAAATATGGTGCCTAAACTGTTCAAATACCTTATTATAATTAGTTCAGTTTTGGCATTTCATAACTGTTGTAGGACCACACAAAGACTCCAGTCCTCAAATGGTTAGACTCATTCTTCTAACTAAATGCAGCTGAAGCCTATTTACTGGCTTTTGCACCAACACAATTCCTCTGTGTAAATTGCTCTTTTCCATTGTATATTGATTCTCATGACAGATTTACATTTACTTCACCTACCAATCTCCATTTTGCTAAATAAACAATCCAATCTTTGCTTCAGTCTTTTCCTGTATACTTGCCTCTCCTTTATTTGGCTTTTTTATCCTTGTAACTGTGTTTAATCTATGTCTTCACTGGTTTAAATAGCAGTGTCCTATATCATGCAATATCAAATGACTTCCTGAAAAATCAGACATATTACATAAATCATATTTCTCTTTCTAAAAATTAAATGTATTGTCAAAGACTGATATCAAGAAAATTTGCCAGTTTATACTATATTACTTTTTTATCCCATTTTGAATTTACCTCCCTGTTTTGTTTCTAAAGCTATGTTCTAAAGTATGGTTCTACATACTACTGAGGAGAGACTTATGCATCTCCAGATCCGTTGAATGAACATAATTCATTTTTCTCCTTTCCTGATGGACGCTGTAGGTGTCATTTTCCAGATAAAACACTATCTGTAGGTGAATAGGTACCTGAGAGGCCCTTCCGACTCCCTGTGCCAATTCTCCAGTATTCTGTGATGGGGTAACCAGGTCAGCCTAACCTCAACACAGCAACATCTTCCAGTTAATATATCCAGCCCATCACTGGTCCTGTCTACTACGTAAACAATTTTATTGTACTAGAGCCTTTCCATTGAGTGAAAACTGAAAATGCAAAGTTAATTTGACAACATATATGTCAGTGAATGTTACTAACACAAAGCCCTTCGAGGCTTCTGTCTACAGTGTCTTCATCAAATCAATACCTTCAGAGATTTTGTTCAACTCGGGTGTGCCAGACACAT